>NC_060121.1:19050215-19362274 GCF_021461395.2 Schistocerca americana
TCGACAATGCCGACTTAAGTGCAAGAAGAGTGAATCTTCTAAGAGCTTGTGTTTTGAGCGGCTTCTGGGAGACCAGCATTAGATTCCGATGCACCACTGCAAGTTTACCGTGTCCCTTGGACCATCACATTGACGATGAAACACAGAAATTGCATCGTGATTCCATATTAAAGACCCAATACCGACTTAAATACAAGAAGAGTGAAACTTCTTAGAGTTTGTTTTTAGAGCGGCTCCTGGGAGACCAGTATTAGATTCCGATGCGCCAGTGCAGCTTTACTGTATCCCTTGGACCTTCACATTCACCATGAGTCACAGAAATTGCATCGGCATTGATTACAAAAGGGACAATGCCGACTAAAGTACAAGAGGAGAGAAACTTATAAGAGTTTGTGGTTTGAGCGGCTGCCGGGAGACCAGTAGTAGATTCCGATGCACCAGTGCAGGTTTACTGTATCCCTTGGACCTTCACATTGACCATGAAACACAGAAATTGCATCGGGATTGAATACAAAAGAGACAATGCCGACTTAAGTACAAGAGGAGAGAATCTTATAAGAGTTTGTGGTTTGAGCGGCTGCCGGGAGACCAGTATTAGATTCCGATGCACCAGTGCAAGTTTACCGCGTCACGTGGACCTTCACATTGACCATGAAACACAGAAATTGCATCGTGATTCAATATTAAAGTCACAATACCGACTTAAGTACAAAAAGAGTGTATCTTCTTAGAGTTTGTGGTTTGAGCGGCTCCTGGGAGACTAGTATTAGATTCCCATGCCCCAGTGCAGGATTTCTGTTTCCCTTGGACCTTCACAATGACCATGAAACACAGATATTGCATTTGGATTGAATACAAAAGGACCATGACGTTTTAAGTACAAGAGGAGAGAATCTTATAAGAGTTTGTGGTTTGAGCGGCTGCCGGGAGACCAGTAGTAGATTCCGATGCACCAGTGCAGGTTTACTATATCCCTTGGAGCTTCACATTGACCATGGAACACAGAAATTGCATCGGGATTGAATACAAAAAGCACAATGTCGACTTAAGTACAAGAAGAGTGAATCTTCTAAGCGTTTATGATCTGAGCGGATCCTGGGAGACCAGTACAAGATTCCGATGCACCAGTGCAGGTTTACTTTATCCCTTGGACATTCACATTGACCATGCAACACAGAAATCGCATCGGGATTGAATACAAACGGCACAGTGCCGACTTAAGTATAATAAGAGAGAATCTACCAAGCGTTTGTGCTTTGAGCGGATCCTGGGAGACCAGTATTAGATTCCGATGCACCAGTACAGGTTTACTGCATCCCTTGGACCTTCACATTGACCATGACACACAAAAATCGTGTCGGGATTGAATACAAAATGCACGATGCTGACTTAAGTACAAGAAGAGTGAATCTTCTAAGGGTTTGTGCTTTGAGCGGCTCCTGGAAAGCCAGTATGAGATTCCCATGCACCAGTTTAGGTCTAATGTATCCCTTGGACCTTCGCATTGACCATGACACACAGAATTTGCACCGGGATTAATGAGAAAAGGCAAAATGCCGACTTAAGTACAAGAAGAGTGAATCTACTAAGAGTTTATGATTTGAGCGGCTGCCGGGAGACCAGTATTCGATTCCGATGCACCAGTGCAGGTTAACTGTGTCCCTTGGACCATCACATTGACCATGAAACACAGAAAATGCATCGGGACTGAATACAAAATGGACAATGCCGACTTAAGTGCAAGAAGAGTGAATCTTCTAAGAGCTTGTGTTTTGAGCGGCTTCTGGGAGACCAGCATTAGATTCCGATGCACCACTGCAAGTTTACCGTGTCCCTTGGACCTTCACATTGACGATGAAACACAGAAATTGCATCGTGATTCAATATTAAAGACCCAATACCGACTTAAATACAAGAAGAGTGAAATTTCTTAGAGTTTGTTTTTAGAGCGGCTCCTGGGAGACCAGTATTAGATTCCGATGCGCCAGTGCAGCTTTACTGTATCCCTTGGACCTTCACATTCACCATGAGTCACAGAAATTGCATCGGCATTGATTACAAAAGGGACAATGCCGACTAAAGTACAAGAGGAGAGAAACTTATAAGAGTTTGTGGTTTGAGCGGCTGCCGGGAGACCAGTAGTAGATTCCGATGGCACCAGTTCAGGTTTACTGTATCCCTTGGACCTTCACATTGACCATGAAACACAGAATTTGCATCGGGATTGAATACAAAAGAGACAATGCCGACTTAAGTACAAGAGGAGAGAATCTTATAAGAGTTTGTGGTTTGAGCAGCTGCCGGGAGACCAGTATTAGATTCCGATGCACCAGTGCAAGTTTACCGCGTCACGTGGACCTTCACATTGACCATGAAACACAGAAATTGCATCGTGATTCAATATTAAAGTCACAATACCGACTTAAGTACAAAAAGAGTGTATCTTCTTAGAGTTTGTAGTTTGAGCGGCTCCTGGGAGACTAGTATTAGATTCCCATGCCCCAGTGCAGGATTTCTGTTTCCCTTGGACCTTCACAATGACCATGAAACACAGATATTGCATTTGGATAGAATACAAAAGGACCATGACGTTTTAAGTACAAGAGGAGAGAATCTTATAAGAGTTTGTTGTTTGAGCGGCTGCCGGGAGACCAGTAGTAGATTCAGATGCACCAGTGCAGGTTTACTGTATCCCTTGGAGCTTCACATTGACCATGGAGCACAGAAATTGCATCGGGATTGAATACAAAAAGCACAATGTCGACTTAAGTACAAGAAGAGTGAATCTTCTAGGCGTTTATGATCTGAGCGGATCCTGGGAGACCAGTACTAGATTCCGATGCACCAGTGCAGGTTTACTTTATCCCTTGGACATTCACATTGACCATGGAACACAGAAATCGCATCGGGATTGAATAAAAACGGCACAGTGCCGACTTAAGTATAAGAAGAGTGAATCTACCAAGCGTTTGTGCTTTGAGCGGATCCTGGGAGACCAGTATTAGATTCCGATGCACCAGTACAGGTTTACTGCATCCCTTGGACCTTCACATTGACCATGACACACAAAAATCGTGTCGGGATTGAATACAAAATGCACGATGCTGACTTAAGTACAAGAAGAGTGAATCTTCTAAGAGTTTGTGCTTTGAGCGGCTCCTGGGAGACCAGTATTAGATTCCAATACACCAGCGCAGTTTTACTGTAATCGTTGGTCCTTCACATTGACCATGAAACACAGAAATTGCATCGTGTTTGAATACAAAATGCACAACGCCGACTTAAGTACAAGAAGAGTGAAACTTCTAAGAATTTGTGCTTTGAGCGGCTTCTGGGAGACCAGTATTAGATTCCGATGCACCAGTGCAATATTACTGTATCCCTTGGACCTTCACATTCACCATGAAACACAGTAATAGCATCGGTATTGAATATAAAAGGGACAATGCCAACTTAAGTTCAAGAAGAGTCAATCTTCTAAGAGTCTTTACTTTGAGCGGCTCCTGGCTGACCAGTTCTAGAATCCGATGCACCAGTGCACGTTTACTGTATCCCTTGGACCTTCACATTGATCATGAAACACAGATATTGCATCGGGATTGAATACAAACGGCACAATGCCAACGTAAGTACATAAAGAGTGAATCTTCTAAGAGTTCGTGCTTTCAGCGTGACCTGGGAGACCAGTTTTACATTCCGATGCACAAGTGCAGGTTTACTGTATCCCTTGGACTTTCACATTGACCATGAAACACAGAAATTGCGTAAAGATTGAATACAAAAGTGACAATGCCGACTTAAGTACAAGAAGAGTGAATCTTCTAAGAGTTTATGATTTGAGCGGCTGCCGGGAGACCAGTATTCGATTCCGATGCACCAGTGCAGGTTAACTGTATCCCTTGGACCATCACATTGACCATGAAACACAGAAAATGCATCGAGACTAAATACAAAATGGACAATGCCGACTTAAGTGCAAGAAGAGTGATTCTTCTAAGAGTTTGTGTTTGAGCGGCTTCTGGGAGACCAGTATTAGATTCCGATGCACCACTGCAAGTTTACCGTGTCCCTTGGACCTTCACATTGACCATGAAACACAGAAATTGCATCGTGATTCAATATTAAAGTCACAATACCGACTTAAGTAGAAGAAGAGTGAAACTACTTAGAGTTTGTTTTTAGAGCCGCTCCTGGGAGACCAGTATTAGATTTCGATGCGCCAGTGCTGGTTTACTGTATCCCTTGGAGCTTCACATTGACCATGGAACACAGAAATTGCATCGGGATTGAATACAAAAAGCACAATGTCGACTTAAGTACAAGAAGAGTGAATCTTCTAAGCGTTTATGATCTGAGCGGATCCTGGGAGACCAGTACTAGATTCCGATGCACCAGTGCAGGTTTACTTTATCCCTTGGACATTCACATTGACCATGGAACACAGAAATCGCATCGGGACTGAATACAAACGGCACAGTGCCGACTTAAGTATAAGAAGAGTGAATCTACCAAGCGTTTGTGCTTTGAGCGGATCCTGGGAGACCAGTATTAGATTCCGATGCACCAGTACAGGTTTACTGCATCCCTTGGACCTTCACATTGACCATGACACACAAAAATCGTGTCGGGATTGAGTACAAAATGCACGATGCTGACTTAAGTACAAGAAGAGTGAATCTTCTAAGGGTTTGTGCTTTGAGCGGCTCCTGGAAAGCCAGTATGAGATTCCCATGCACCAGTTTACGTCTAATATATCCCTTGGACCTTCGCATTGACCATGACACACAGAATTTGCACCGGGATTAATGAGAAAAGGCAAAATGCCGACTTAAGGAAAAGAAGAGTGAATCTACTAAGAGTTTATGATTTGAGCGGCTGCCGGGAGACCAGTATTCGATTCCGATGCACCAGTGCAGGTTAACTGTATCCCTTGGACCATCACATTGACCATGAAACACATAAAAAGCATCGGGACTGAATACAAAATGGACAATGTCGACTTAAGTGCAAGAAGAGTGAATCTTCTGAGAGCTTGTGTTTTGAGCGGCTTCTGGGAGACCAGCATTAGATTCCGATGCACCACTGCAAGTTTACCGTGTCCCTTGGACGTTCACATTGACGATGAAACACAGAAATTGCATCGTGATTCAATATTAAAGACCCAATACCGACTTAAATACAAGAAGAGTGAAACTTCTTAGAGTTTGTTTTTAGAGCGGCTCCTGGGGGACCAGTATTAGATTCCCATGCCCCAGTGCAGGATTTCTGTTTCCCTTGGACCTTCACAATGACCATGAAACACAGATATTGCATTTGGATTGAATACAAAAGGACCATGACGTTTTAAGTACAAGAGGAGAGAATCTTATAAGAGTTTGTGGTTTGAGCGGCTGCCGGGAGACCAGTAGTAGATTCCGATGCACCAGTGCAGGTTTACTGTATCCCTTGGAGCTTCACATTGACCATGGAACACAGAAATTGCATCGGGATTGAATACAAAAAGCACAATGTCGACTTAAGTACAAGAAGAGTGAATCTTCTAGGCGTTTATGATCTGAGCGGATCCTGGGAGACCAGTACTAGATTCCGATGCACCAGTGCAGGTTTACTTTATCCCTTGGACATTCACATTGACCATGGAACACAGAAATCGCATCGGGATTGAATACAAACGGCACAGTGCCGACTTAAGTATAAGAAGAGTGAATCTACCAAGCGTTTGTGCTTTGAGCGGATCCTGGGAGACCAGTATTAGATTCCGATGCACCAGTACAGGTCTACTGCATCCCTTGGACCTTCACATTGACCATGAAACACAAAAATCGTGTCAGGATTGAATACAAAATGCACGATGCTGACTTAAGTACAAGAAGAGTGAATCTTCTAAGAGTTTGTGCTTTGAGCGGCTCCTGGGAGACCAGTATTAGATTCCAATACACCAGCTCAGTTTTACTGTAATCGTTGGTCCTTCACATTGACCATGAAACACAGAAATTGCATCGTGTTTGAATACAAAATGCACAACGCCGACTTAAGTAAAAGAAGAGGGAATCTTCTAAGAATTTGTGCTTTGAGCGGCTACTGGGAGACCAGTATTAGATTCCGATGCACCAGTGCAAGATTACCGTGTCCCTTGGACCTTCACATTGACCATGAAACACAGAAATTGCATCGTGATTGATTATTAAAGACACAATGCCGACTTAAGTACAAGAAGAGTGAAACTTCTTAGAGTTTGTGCTTTGAGCGGCTTCTGGGAGACCAGTATTAGATTCCGATGCACCAGTGCAGTTTTACTGTATCCCTTGGACCTTCACATTGACCATGAAACACAGTAATAACATCGGTATTGAATACAAAAGGGACAATGCCAACTTAAGTTCAAGAAGAGTCAATCTTCTAAGAGTCTTTACTTTGAGCGGCTCCTGGCTGACCAGTTCTAGAATCCGATGCACCAGTGCAGGTTTACTGTATCCCTTGGACCTTCACATTGATCATGAAACACAGATATTGCATCGGGATTGAATACAAACGGCACAATGCCAACGTAAGTACATAAAGAGTGAATCTTCTAAGAGTTCGTGCTTTGAGCGTGACCTGGGAGACCAGTTTTACATTCCGATGCACAAGTGCAGGTTTACTGTATCCCTTGGACCTTCACATTGACCATGAAACACAGAAATTGCGTAAAGATTGAATACAAAAGTGACAATGCCGACTTAAGTACAAGAAGAGTGAATCTTCTAAGAGTTTATGATTTGAGCGGCTGCCGGGAGAGTAGTATTCGATTCCGATGCACCAGTGCAGGTTAACTGTATCCCTTGGACCATCACATTGACCATGAAACACAGAAAATGCATCGAGACTAAATACAAAATGGACAATGCCGACTTAAGTGCAAGAAGAGTGATTCTTCTAAGAGTTTGTGTTTTGAGCGGCTTCTGGGAGACCAGTATTAGATGCCGATGCACCACTGCAAGTTTACCGTGTCCCTTGGACCTTCACATTGACCATGAAACACAGAAATTGCATCGTGATTCAATATTAAAGTCACAATACCGACTTATGTACAAGAAGAGTGAAACTACTTAGAGTTTGTTTTTAGAGCCGCTCCTGGGAGACCAGTATTAGATTTCGATGCGCCAGTGCAGGTTTACTGTATCCCTTGGACCTTCACATTGACCATGAGTCACAGAAATTGCATCGGCATTGAATACAAAAGGGACAATGCCGACTTAAGTACAAGAGGAGAGAATCTTATAAGAGTTTGTGGTTTAAGCGGTTGCCGGGAGACCAGTAGTAGATTCCGATGCACCAGTGCAGGTTTACTGTATCCCTTGGACCTTCACATTGACCATGAAACACAGAAATTGGATCGGGATTGAATACAAAAGGGACAATGCCGTCTTAAGTACAAGAGGAGAGAATCTTATAAGAGTTTGTGGTTTGAGCGGCTGCTGGGAGACCAGTATTAGATTCCGATGCACCAGTGCAAGTTTACCGTGTCACTTGGACCTTCACATTGACCATGAAACACAGAAATTGCATCGTGATTCAATATTAAAGTCACAATACCGACTTAAGTAGAAGAAGAGTGTATCTTCTTAGAGTTTGTGGTTTGAGCGGCTCCTGGGAGACTAGTATTAGATTCCCATGCCCCAGTGCAGGATTTCTGTTTCCCTTGGACCTTCACAATGACCATGAAACACAGATATTGCATTTGGATTGAATACAAAAGGACCATGACGTTTAAAGTACAAGAGGACAGAATCTTATAAGAGTTTGTGGTTTGAGCGGCTGCCGAGAGACCAGTAGTAGATTCCGATGCACCAGTGCAGGTTTACAGTATCCCTTGGACCTTCACATTGACCATGACGCACAGAAATTGCATCGGGATTGAATACAAAAAGCACAATGCCGACTTAAGTACAAGAAGAGTGAATCTTCTAAGCGTTTTTGATCTGAGCGGCTCCTGGGAGACCAGTACTAGATTCCGATGCACCAGTGCAGGTTTACTTTATCCCTTGGACATTCACATTGACCATGGAACACAGAAATCGCATCGGGATTGAATACAAAAGGCACAGTGCCGACTTAAGTATAAGAAGAGTGAATCTACCAAGCGTTTGTGCTTTGAGCGGATCCTGGGAGAACAGTATTAGATTCCGATGCACCAGTACAGGTTTACTGCATACCTTGCACCTTCACATTGACCATGACACACAAAAATCGGGTGGGGATTGAATACAAAATGCACGATGCTGACTTAAGTACAAGAAGAGTGAATCTTCTAAGAGTTTGTGCTTTGAGCGGCTCCTGGGAGACCAGTATTAGATTCCGATGCGCCAGTGCAGGTTTACTGTATCTCTTGGACCTTCACATTCACCATGATACACAGAAATTGCATCGTGATTGACTACAAAAGAGCAATGCCGGCTTCAGTACAAGAAGAGTGAATCTTCTAAGCGTTTATGATCTGAGCGGCTCCTGGGAGACCAGTACTAGATTCCGATGCACCAGTGCTGGTTTACTGTATCCCTTGGATTTTCACATTGGCAATGAAACACAGTAATTGCATCGGGATTGAATACAAAAGGGACAATGCCAACTTAAGTTCAAGAAGAGTCAATCTTCTAAGAGTCATTGCTTTGAGCAGCTCCTGGCTGACCAGTTCTAGAATCCGATGCACCAGCGCAGGTTTACTGTATCCCTTGGACCTTCACATTGACCATGAAACACAGAAATTGCATAAAGATTGAATACAAAAGTGACAATGCTGACTTAAGTACAAGAAGAGTGAATCTCCTAAGAGTTTATGATTTGAGCGGCTGCCGGGAGACCAGTATTCGATTCCGATGCACCAGTGCAAGTTAACTGTATCCCTTGGACCTTCACATTGACCATGAAACAAAGAAATTGCATCTGGATTGAATACAAAAAGCACAATGCCGACTCAAGCACAAGAAGAGTGAATCTTCTAAGCGTTTATGATCTGAGCGGCTCCTGGGAGCCCAGTATTAGATTCCGATGCACCAGTGCAGGTTTACTTTATCCCTTAGACATTCACATTGACCATGGAACACTGAATTCCCATCGGGATCGAATACTAAAGGCACAGTGCCGACTTAAGTATAAGAAGAGTGAACCTTCGAAGGGTTTGTGCTTTGAGCGGAACCTGAGAGACCAGTATTAGATTCCGATGCTTCAGTACAGGTTTACTGCATCCCTTGGACCTTCACATTGACCATGCAACACAGAAATCGTGCCGGGATTGAATACAAAATGCACGATGCTGACTTAAGTACAAGAAGAGTGAAGCTTCTATGAGTTTGTGCTTTGAGCATCTCCTGGGAGACCAGTATTAGATTCCAATACACCAGCGCAGTTTTACTGTATTCTCTGGACCTTCACATTGACCATGAAACAGAGAATTTGCATTGGGATTGAATACAAAAGGCGCAATGCCAAATTAAGTTCAAGACGAGTGCATCTTCAAAGAGTTTGTGCTTTGAGTGGGTCCTTGGAGACCAGTATTAGATTCTGATGCACCAGTGCAGGTTTACTGTATCCCTTAGAAAATCACATTACCATGTAACACTGAAATTGCAACGGGATTGAATACAAAGGGCCAAATGCCAACTTAAGTACAAGACGAGTGAATCTTCTAAGGGTTTGTGCTTTGAGCGGCTCCTGGAAAGCCAGTATGAGATTCCCATGCACCAGTTTAGGTCTAATGTATCCCTTGGACCTTCGCATTGACCATGACACACAGAATTTGCACCGGGATTAATGAGAAAAGGCACAATGCCGACTTAAGCACAAGAACAGTGAAACACCTAAGAGTTTGTGCATTGAGCGGCTCCTGGGAGAGCAGTATTAGATTCCGATGCACCAGTGCAGGAATACTGTATCCCTTGGACCTTCACATTGACCATGAATCATAGGAATTGCATCGGAATTGAATGCATAAGGCTCATTGCCGTTTTAAGTACAAGAAGAGTGGATCTTGTAAGAGTGTGTGATTTGAGCGGCTCCTGGGAGACCAGTATTAGATTCCGACGAACCAGTGCAGGTTTACAGCATCCCATGGATCTTCACATTGACCATGAAACACAGAAATTGTATCGGGATTGAATACTAAAGGCACAATGCCGGCTTAAATACAAGTAGAGTGAATCTTCCAAGAATTTGGGTTTTGAGCGGCTCCTGGGATTCCAGTATTAGATTCCGATGCACCAGTGCTGGTTTACTGTATTCCTTGGACCGTCACAATTACCATGAATCACAGGAATTGCGTCGGTATTAAATACAAAAGGCAAAATGCCGTCTTAAATACAAGAAGAGTGAATCTCCCAAGAGTTTGTGATTTCAGCGGCTCCTGGGAGATAAGTATTAGATTCCGATGCAGCAGTGCAGGTTTACCGAATCCCTTGGGCCTTCACATTCACCATGATACACAGAAATTGCATCGTGATTGACTACAAAAGAGCAATGCCGGCATCAGTACAAGAAGAGTGAATCTTGTAAGAGTTTGTGGTTTGAGCGCCTCCTGGGAGACCAGTATCAGATTCCGATGCCCCAGTGCAGGTTTACTGTATCCCTTGGACCTTCACATTGACCATGAAACACCGAAATTGCATTAAGATTGAATACAAAAGGGACAATGCCGACTTAAGTACAAGAAGAGTGAATCTTCTAAGAGTTTGTGGTTTGTGTGGCTGCCGGGAGACCAGCATTAGATTCCGATGCACCAGTGCAATTTTATTGTATCCGTTGGACCTTCACATTGACCATGAAACACAGAAATTGCATCGGGATTCAATACAAAAGGCACAATGCCGACATAAGTACAAGAAGAAAGATTCTTCTAAGAGTTTGAGCTTAGAGCTGCTCCTGGGAGACCAGTATTATATTCCGATGCACAGCTGAAGGTTTACTGTTTCCCTTGGACATTTACATTGACCATGAAACACAGAAATTGAATAGGAATTTGGTACAAATAGTACAATGCCGATTTAAGTACAAGAAGAGTGTATCTTCTAAGAATTTGTGCTATGAGCGTCTGCTGCGAGACCAGTATTAGACTCCGATGCACCAGTGCAGGCTTACTGTATCCCTTGGATTTTCACATTGGCAATGAAACACAGTAATTGCATCGGGATTGAATACAAAAGGGACAATGCCAACTTAAGTTCAAGAAGAGTCAATCTTCTAAGAGTCATTGCTTTGAGCGGCTCCTGGCTGACCAGTTCTAGAATCCGATGCACCAGCGCAGGTTTACTGTATCCCTTGGACCTTCACATTGACCATGAAACACAGAAATTGCATAAAGATTGAATACAAAAGTGACAATGCTGACTTTAGTACAAGAAGAGTGAATCTCCTACGAGTTTATGATTTGAGCGGCTGCCGGGAGACCAGTATTCGATTCCGATGCACCAGTGCAAGTTAACTGTATCCCTTGGACCTTCACATTGACCATGAAACACAGAGATTGCATCTGGATTGAATACATAATGGACAATACCGACATAAGTGCAAGAAGAGTGAATCTTCTAAGAGTTTGTGTTTTGAGCGACTACTGGAAGACCATTATTAGATTCCGATGCCCCAGTGCAGGATTACTGTAACCCATGGACCTTCACAATGACCATGTAACACAGAAATTGCATTTGGATTGAATACAAAAGGACCATGACGTTTTAAGTGCAAGAGGAGAGAATCTTATAAGAGTTTGTGGTTTGAACGGCTGCCGGGAGACCAGTAGTAGATTCCGATGCACCAGTGCAGGTTTACTGTATCCCTTAGACCATCACATTACCATGTAACACTGAAATTGCATCGGGATTGAATACAAAAGGCCAAATGCCAACTTAAGTACAAGACGAGTGAATCTTCTAAGGGTTTGTGCTTTGAGCGGCTCCTGGAAAGCCAGTATGAGATTCCCATGCACCAGTTTAGGTCTAATGTATCCCTTGGACCTTCGCATTGACCATGACACACAGAATTTGCACCGGGATTAATGAGAAAAGGCACAATGCCGACTTAAGTACAAGAACAGTGAAACACCTAAGAGTTTGTGCATTGAGCGGCTCCTGGGAGAGCAGTATTAGATTCCGATGTACCAGTGCAGGATTACTGTATCCCTTGGACCTTCACATTTACCATTAATCATAGGAATTGCATCGGAATTGAATGCATAAGGCTCATTGCCGTTTTAAGTACAAGAAGAGTGGATCTTGTAAGAGTGTGTGATTTGAGCGGCTCCTGGGAGACCAGTATTAGATTCTGATGAACCAGTGCAGGTTTACAGCATCCCATGGATCTTCACATTGACCATGAAACACAGAAATTGTATCGGGATTGAATACTAAAGGCACAATGCCGGCTTAAATACAAGTAGAGTGAATCTTATAAGAATTTGGGTTTTGAGCGGCTCCTGGGATTCCAGTATTAGATTCCGATGCACCAGTGCTGGTTTACTGTATTCCTTGGACCGTCACAATGACCATGAATCACAGGAATTGCATCGGGATTAAATACAAAAGGCAAAATGCGGTCTTAAATACGAGAAGAGTGAATCTCCCAAGAGTTTGTGATTTCAGCGGCTCCTGGGAGATAAGTATTAGATTCCGATGCAGCAGTGCAGGTTTACCGTATCCCTTGGGCCTTCACATTGACCATAAAATACAGAAATTGCATCGGGATTGAATACAAAAGGCACAATGCCGGCCTAAGTACAAGAAGAGGATTCTTGTAAGAGTTTGTACTTTGAGTGGATACTCGGGACCAGAATTAGATTCATATGCACCAGTGCAGGTTTACTGGTATCCTTGGCCCTTCACATTAACCATGAAACACAGAAATTACATCGCGATTGAATACAAAACCACAATGCCGACATAAGTACAAGAAGAGAGAATCTTACAAGAGTGTGTGTTTTGAGCGGCTCCTGGGAGACCAGTATTAGATTCCGATGCACCAGTGCAGGTTTACTGAATCCCTTGGACCGTCACATTGTCTATGAATCACAGGAATTGCGTCGGGATTGAATACAAAAGGCTAAATGCCGTCTTAATTACAAGGAGAGTGAATCTTCTAAGAGTTTGTGCTTTGAGCGGCTCCTGGGAGACCAAAATTAGATTCCGATGCACGAGTGCTCGTTTACTGAAAAACTTGGACCTTCACATTGACCACGATACACAGAAAATGCATCGGAATTGAATACAAATTGCACAATGCCGACTTAAGTTCAAGAAGAGTGAATCATCTAAGAAAGTGTGTTTTGAGAGTCTTCTGGGAGACCAGAATTAGATACCGATAACCCAGTCCAAGTTTACTGCATCCCACGGACCATCACATTGACCATGAAACACAGAAATTGTATTGGGATTGAATACAAAAGGCACAATGCCGACTTAAGTACATATAGAGTGAATCTTCTAAGAATTTGTGCTTTGAGTGGCTCCTGGAAGACCAGTATTAGATTCCGATGCACCAGTGCAGGTTTACTGTATCCCTCTGACCTTCACATTGACCATAAGAACCCAGAAATTGCATCGGGATTGAATACAAAGCACAATACCGACTTAAGTACAAGAAGAATGAATCTCGTTAGAGTGTGTCCTTTGAGCGGATCCTGGGAGACCAGTATTAGAATCCGATGCACCAGTGCTGGTTTACTGCATCCCATGGACCTTCACATTGCCCATGAAACACTGAAATTGTTTCGTTATTGAATACTAATGGCACAATGCCGACTTAAGTACAAGTAGAGTGAATCTTCCAAGAATTTGTGCTTCGAGCGGCTCCTGGGAGGCCAGTATTAGATTCCGATGCACGAGTGCAGGTTTACTGTATCCCTTGGACAGTCACATTGACCATGAATCACAGGAATTGCATCGGGATTGAATACTAAAAGCACAATACCGACTTAAGTACAAGAAGAGTGAATCTTCTAAGAATTTTTTCTTTGAGCGGCTCCTGGAAGACCAGTATTAGATTCCGATGCACCAGTGCAGGTTTACTGTATCCCTCGGACCTTCCCAATGACCATGAAACACAGAAATTGCATCGAGATCGAATACAAATTTCACAACGTCAACTTACGTACAAGAAGAGTTAATCATCTAAGAAAGTGTGTTTTGAGCGGCTCCTGGGAGACCATAATTAGATACCGATGCACCAGTCCTCGTTTACTGCATCCCATGGATCTTCACATACGCCGTGAAGCACAGACATCGCATCGGGATTGAATACAATATTCACAATGCCGACTTAAGTACAAGAAGAGTGAATCTTCTAAGGGTTTGTGCTTTGAGCGGTTCCTGATAGACCAGTATTAGATTCCGTTGCACCAGTGTATGTATACTGTATCCCTTGGACCTTCACATTGACCATAAGAACCCAGAAATTGCATCGGGATTGAATACAAAGCACAATACCGACTTAAGTACAAGAAGAGTGAATCTCGTTAGAGTGTGTCTTTTGAGCGGCTCCTGGGAGACCAGTATTAGAATCCGATGCACCAGTGCTGGTTTACTGCATCCCATGGACCTTCACATTGCCCATGAAACACTGAAATTGTTTCGGGATTGAATAGTAATGGCACAATGCCGACTTAAGTACAAATAGAGTGAATCTTCCAAGAATTTGTGCTTTGAGCGGCTCCTGGGAGGCCAGTATTAGATTCCGATGCACGAGTGCAGGTTCACTGTATCCCTTGGACCGTCACATTGACCACGAATCACAGGAATTGCAACGGGAATGAATACATAATGCTAATTGCTCTCTGAAGTACAACAAGAGTGAATCTTCTAAGAGTTTGTGCTTTGAGCGACTCCTCGGAGATCAGTAATAGATTCCGATGCATCAGTGTAGGTTTACTGTATCCCCTCGAACTTCATATAGACCATGAAACACATAAGTTGCATTGGGATTGAATACACAAGGCACAATGATGAGTTAAGTACAAGAAGAGTGAATCTACTAATAGTGTGTGCTCTGAGCGGCTCCTGGGAGACCAGTATCAGATTCCGATGCACCAGTGCTGGTTTACTGTATCCCTTGGACCGTCACATTGACCATAAAAACCCAGAAATTGCATTGGGATTGAATACAAAGCACAATGCCGACTTAAGTACAAGAAGAGTGAATCTTGTAAGAGTGTGTGCTTTGAGCGGCTCCTGGGAGACCAGTATTAGAATCCGATGCACCAGTGCTGGTTTACTGCATCCCATGGACCTTCACATTGACCATGAAACACAGAAATTGTATCAGTATTGAATACCAAAGGCACAATGCCGACTTAAGTACAAGTAGAGTGAATCTTCCAAGAGTTTGTGATTTCAGCGGCTCCTGGGAGACCAGTATTAGATTTCGATCTAGCACTGCAGGTTTACCGTATCCCTTAGGCCTTCACATTCACCATGGAATACAGAAATTGCATCGGGATTGAATATAATAGGCACAATGCCGCCTTATGTACATGAGGAATCTTCTAAGGTTTTGTGCTTTCAGCGGATGCTGGGAGACCAGTATTAGATTACGATGCGCCAGTGCCGGTTTACTGTATCTCTTGGACCTTCACATTCTCCATGATACACAGAAATTGCATCGTGATTGACTACAAAAGGGACAATGCCGACTTCAGTACAAGAAGAGTGAATCTTGTAAGAGTTTGTGGTTTGAGCGCCTCCTGGGAGACCAGTATTTGATTCCGATGCACAAGTGCAAGTTTACAGTATCCCTTGGACCTTCACATTGACCATGAAACACAGAAATTGCATAAAGATTAAATACAAAAGTGACAATGCCGACTTAAGTACAAGAAGAGTGAATCTTCTAAGAGTTTGCGATTTGGGCGGCTGCCGGGAAACCAGTATTCGATTCCGATGCACCAGTGCAGGTTAACTGTATCCCTTGGACCATCACATTGACCATGAAACACAGAAATTTCATCGGGATTGAATACAAAACGGACAATGCCGACTCATGTGCAAGAATAGTGAATCTTCAAAGAGTTTGTATTTTGAGCAGCTTCTGGGAGACGAGTATAAGAATTCCGATGCACCAGTGCAAGTTTACCGTGTCCCTTGTACCTTCACATTGACCATGAAACACAGAAATTGCATAAAGATTGAATACAAAATTGACAATGCCAACATAAGTACAAAAAGAGTGAATCTTCTAAGAGTTCGTGCTTTGAGCGTGACCTGGGAGACCAGTATTAGATTCCGATGCACAAGTGCAAGTTTACAGTATCCCTTGGACCTTCACATTGACCATGAAACACAGAAATTGCATAAATATTGAATACAAAAGTGACAATGCCGACTTAAGTACAAGAAGAGTGAATCTTCTAAGAGTTTGTGATTTGAGCGACTGCCGGAAAACCAGTATTCGATACCGATGCACCAGTGCAGGTTAACTGTATCCCTTGGACCATCACATTGACCATGAAACACAGAAATTGCATCGGGATTGAATACAAAATGGACAATGCCGACTTAAGTGCAAGAAGAGTGAATCTTCAAAGAGTTTGTGTTTTGAGCGGCTTCTGGGAGACCAGTATTAGATTCCGATGCACCAGTGCAAGTTTACCGTGTCCCTTGAACCTTCACATTGACCATGAAACACAGAAATTGCATCGTGATTGAATATTAACTCACAATACCGACTTAAGTACAAGAAAAGTGAAACTTCTTTGAGTTTGTGCTTTGAGCGGCTCCTGGGACACCAGTATTAGATTCCGATGCGCCAGCACAGGTTTACTGTATGCCTTGGACCTTCACATTGACCATGAGTCACAGACGGCATTGAATACAAAAAGGACAATGCCGACTTAAGTACAAGAAGTGTATATCTTCTTAGAGTTTGTGGTTTGAGCGGCTTCTGGGAGACCAGTATTAGATTCCGATGCACCAGTGCAAGATTACCGTGTCCCTTGGACCTCCAAATTTACCATGAAACACAGAAATTGCATCGTGATTGAATATTAAAGACACAATGCCGACTTAAGTACAAGAAGAGTGAAACTTCTTAGAGTTTGTGCTTTGAGCGGCTCCTGGAAGACCAGTATTAGATTCCGATGCGCCAGTGCAGGTTTACTGTATCCCTTGGACCTTCACATTGACCGTGAGTCACAGAAATTGCATCGGCATTGAATACAAAAGGGACAATGCCGACTTAAGTACAAGAAGTGTGTATCTTCTTAGAGTTTGTGGTTTGAGCAGCTCCTGGGAGACTAGTATTAGATTCCGATGCCCCAGTGCAGGATTACTGTATCCCTTGGACTTTCACAATGACCATGTAACACAGAAATTGCATTTGGATTGAATACACAAGGACCATGACGTTTTAAGTGCAAGAGGAGAGAATCTTATAAGAGTTTGTGGTTTGAGCGGCTGCCGGGAGACCAGTAGTAGATTCCGATGCACCAGTGGAGGTTTACTGTATCCCTTGGACCTTCACATTGACTAAGAAACACAGAAATTGCATCGGGATTGAATACAAAAAGCACAATGCAGACTTAAGTACAAGAAGAGTGAATCTTCTAAGCGTTTATGATCTGAGCGGCTCCTGGGAGACCAGTATTAGATTCCGATGCACCAGTGCGGGTTTACTTTATCCCTTAGACATTCACATTGACCATTGGAAACAGAAATCGCATCGGGATTGAATACAAAAGGCACAGTGCCGACTTAAGTATAAGAAGAGTGAATCTTCGAAGAGTTTGTGCTTTGAGCGGATCCTGGGAGACTAGTATTAGATTCCGATGCACCAGTACAGGTTTACTGCGTCCCTTGGACCTTTACATTGACCATGACACACAGATATCGTGCCGGGATTGAATACAAAATGCACGATGCTGACTTAAGTACAAGAGGAGTGAATCTTCTAAGAGTTTGTGTTTTGAGCGGCTCCTGGGAGACCAGTATTAGATTCCAATACACCAGCGCAGTTTTACTGTATCCTCTGGACCTTCACATTGACCATGAAACAGAGAATTTGCATCGGGATTGAATACAAAAGGCACAATGCAAAATTAAGTTCAAGACGAGTGTATCTTCTAAGAGATTGTGCTTTGAGTGGCTCCTTGGAGCCCAGTATTAGATTCTGATGCATCAGTGCAGGTTTACTGTATCCCTTAGACCATCACATTACCATGAAACACAGAAATTGCATCGGGATTGAGTACAAAAGGCCAAATGCCAACTTAAGTACAAGACGAGTGAATCTTCTAAGGGTTTGTGTTTTGAGCGGCTCCTGGAAAGCCAGTATGAGATTTCCATGCACCAGTTTAGGTCTAATGTATCCCTTGGACCTTCACATTGACCATGACACACATAAATAGCACCGGGATTGAAGAGAAAAGGCACAATGCCGACTTATGTAAAAGAAGAGGAATCTTCTAAGAGTTTGTGCTTTGAGCGGTCCATGGGAGACCAGTATTAGATTCCGATGCACCAGTGCAGGATTACTGTATCTCTTACACGTTCACATTGACCGTGAAACACAGAAATTACACCGGGAATGAATACAAAAGGCACAATGGCCGACATAAGTACAAGAAGAGTGAATCTTCTAAGAGTTTGTGCACTGTGGGACTCCTGGGAGACCAGTATTAGATTCCGATGCACGCGTGCAGATTTACTGTATCCCATGGACCTTCACATTGACCATGAAACACAGAAATCGCAACGGGATCGAATACAAAATGCACAATGCCGTCTTAAGTACAAGAAAAGAGAATAATCCAAGAGTTTTTGGTTTTAGTGCCTCCTGGGAGACCAGTATAAGATCCCGATGCAGCAGTGCAGGTTTGCGGTATCCCTTGGACCTTCACATTGACCATGAAACACAGAAATTGCATCGGGATTTATTACAAAAGGCACAATGCCGACTTAAATACAAGAACAGTGAAACACCTAAGAGTTTGTGTTTTGAGCGGCCCCTGGGCGACCAGTGTTAGATTCCGATGCACCAGTGAAGGTTTACTGTATCCGTTGGACGTTCACATTGACCATGAAACATAGAAATTGCATCGGTATTGAAAACAAGAGGGACAAGTGTAAGAAGAGTGAATCTACTAAGTGTTGGTGCCTTGAGCGGCTCCTGGGAGACTAGTATTAGATTCCGATGCAGGTTTACTGTATCACTTCAACCATCACATCCACCATGAAACATTGAAATTGCATCGGGATTGAATACAAAAAGCACAATGGCGACTTAAATACAAGAAGAGTGAATCTTCTAAGAGTTTGGGTTTTGAGCGGCCCCTGAGAGACCAGTATTTGATTCCGATGCAGCAGTGAAGGTTTACAGTATCCCTTGGACTTTCACATTGACCATGAAACACAGAAATTGTATCGTGATTGAATATTAAAGGCACAATGCCGACTTAAGTACAAGAAGAGTGAAACTTCTTAGAGTTTGTGCTTTGAGCGGCTCCTGGGAGACCAGTATTAGATTCCGATGCAGCAGTGAAGGTTTACAGTATCCCTTGGACTTTCACATTGACCATGAAACAAAGAAATTGCATCGGGATTGAATACTAAAGGCACAATGACGAATTAAGTACACGATGAGTGAATCTCCCAAGAGTTTGTGCTTTCATCGGCTCCTTGGATACCAGTATTAGATTCCAATGCACCAGTGCAGCTTTACCGTATCCCTTGGAACTTCACATTGACCATGAAACTTAGAAATTGCATTGGGATTTAATACAAATGCACAATGCCGAGATAAGTACAAGACGAGTGAATCTTCAAAGAATTTGTGCTTTCAGCGGATCATGGAAGACCAGTATTAGATTCCGAGGCGCCAGTGCAGGTTTACTGTATCCGTTTGACCTTCACTTTGACCATGAAACACGAAAATTGCATCGCGATTGAATACTGAAGGGACAATGCCGACTTAAGTACAAGAAGTGTGAATTTTCTAACAGTTTGTGGTTTGAGCGGCTCGTGGAAGACCTGTATTACATTCCAATGCACCAGTGCGGGTTTTCTGTATCCCTTGGACCTTCCTATTGACCATGAAACACAGAAATCGCATCGGTATTGAATAAAAAAGGCACATAGCCGACTTAAGTACAAGAAGATTGAATCTTCTATGAGTTTGTCCTTTGAGCGGCTCATCTGAGACCCGTATCAGATTCCGATGCACCAGTGCAGGTTTACTGTATCCCTTGGACCTTCACATTGACCATGAAGCACAGAAATCGCATCGGGGTTCAATACAAAAAGCACAAAGCAGACTTAATTACAAGAAAAGTGAATTTTGTAAGAGTTTGTGGTTTGAGCTTCTCCTGGGAGACCAGTATTAGATTCAGATGCACCATTGCAGGTTTAATGTATCCCTTGAACCTTCACATTGACCATGAAACACAGATATTGCATCGGGATTGAATACAAAGGGCACAATGCCGACTTAAGTACAAGAAGAGTGAGTCTTCTATGAGTTTGTGCTTCCAGCGCCTCCAGGGACACCAGTATTAGATTTTGATGCACCAGTGCAGGTTTACCGTTTCCCTTAAACCTTCACATTGACCATGAAACACAGAATTTGCATCGGGATTGAATACAAAAACCACAATGGCGACTTAAGTACAAGAAGAGTGAATCTTCTAAGTGTTTGTGCTTTGAGCAGCACCTTGGGAGACCAGTATTGGATGCCGTTGCACCAGTGCAGGTTTATTGTATCCCTTGGACCTTCACATTGACCATGAAGCACAGAAATCGCATCAGGGTTCAATACAAAAAGCACAAAGCAGACTTAATTACAAGAAGAGTGAATTTTGTAAGAGTTTGTGGTTTGAGTTTCTCCTGAGAGACCAGTATTAGATTTTGATGCACCAGTGCAGGTTTACCGTTTCCCTTAAACCTTTACATTGACCATGAAACACAGAAACTGCATCGGGATTGAAATCAAAACGGACAATGCCGACTTAAGTACAAGAAGAGTGAATCTTCTGAGAGTTTGTGCTTTGAGCGGCTCCTGGGATACCAGTATTAGATTGCGATGCACCAGTGCTGGTTTAACTTATCCCCTGGACCTTCACATCGACCATGATACATAGAAATTGCATCGGGATTGAATACGTAAGGCACAATGGCGACTTAAGTACAAGAAGAGTTAATCTTCAAAGAGTTTTTGCTTTGAGCGGCTCCTTGGGAGACTAGTATTAGGTTCCGATACACCAGTGCAGGTTTACTGTCTCCCTTGGACTTTCACATTGACCATGAAGCACAGAAATCGCATCGGCGTTCAATACAAATAGCACAAAGCAGACTTAATTACAAGAAGAGTGAATTTTCTAAGAGTTTGAGGTATGAGCGTGTCCTGGGAGACCAGTATTAGATTCAGATGCACCAGTGCAGGTTTACTGTATCCCTTGAACCTTCACATTGACCATGAAACACAGATATCGCATCGGGATTGAATACAAAAGGCACAATGCCGACTTAAGTACAAGAAGGGTGAATCTTCTAAGAATTTGTGCTTTGAGCGGCTCATGGGAGACCAGTATTAGATTCCGATGCACCAGTGCAGGTTAATTGTATCCCTTGGACATTCACATTGACCATGAAACAAAGAAAATGCATCGGGATTGAATACTAAAGGCGCAATGACGAATTAGGTACACGATGAGTGAATCTCCCAAGAGTTTGTGCTTTCATCTGCTCCTTGGATACCAGTATTAGATTCCAATGCACCAGTGCAGGTTTACCGTATCCCTTGGAACTTCACATTGACCATGAAACTTGGAAATTGCATTGGGATTTAATACAAATGCATAATGCCGAGATAAGTACAAGACGAGTGAATCTTCAAGAATTTGTGCTTTGAGCGGCTCATGGGAGACCAGTATTAGATTTCGATGCACCAATGCAGGTTTACTGTATCCGTCTGACCTTCACTTTGACCATGAAACACGGAAATTGCATCGGGATTGAATACAAAAGGGACAATGCCGACTTAAGTACAAGAAAAGTGAATTTTCTAACAGTTTGTGGTTTGAGCGGCTCGTGGGAGACCTGTATTACATTCCAATGCACCAGTGCGGGTTTACTGTATCCCTTGGACCTTCCCATTGACCATGAAACACAGAAATCGCATCGGTATTGAATAAAAAGGCACATAGCCCACTTAAGTACAAGAGGAGTGAATCTTCTACAAGTTTGTCCCTTGAGCGGCTCATCTGAGACCTGTATCAGATTCCGATGCACCAGTGCAGGTTTACTGTATCCCTTGGACCTTCACATTGACCATGAAACACAGAATTTGCATCGGGATTGAATACAAAAACCACAATGGCGACTGAAGTACAAGAAGAGTGAATCTTCTAAGAGTTTGTGCTTTGAGCAGCACCTTGGGAGACCAGTATTGGATGCCGTTGCACCAGTGCAGGTTTACTGTATCCCTTGGACCATCACATTGACCATGAACCACAGAAATTGCATTCGGATTGAATCCAAAATGCACAATGCCAACTGAAGTACAAGACGAGTGTTCTTCTTAGAGTTTGTGCTTCGAGCGGCTCCTGGGAGACCAGTATTTGATTATGATGGACCAGTGCAGGTTTACTGTATCCCTTGGACCATCACATTGACCATGAAACACAGAAATTGCATCGGGATTGAAATCAAAACGGACAATGCCAACTTAAGTACAAGAAGAGTGAATCTTCTGAGAGTTTGTGCTTTGAGCGGCCCCTGGGATACCAGTATTAGATTCCGATGCACCAGTGCAGGTTTAACTTATCCCCTGGACCTTCACATCGACCATGATACATAGAAATTGCATCGGGATTGATTACAAAAGGCACAATGGCGACTTAAGTACAAGAAGAGTGAATCTTCTAACAGTTTTTGCTTTGAGCGGCTCCTTGGGAGACCAGTATTAGATTCCGATATACCAGTGCAGGTTTACTGTCTCCCTTGGACTTTCAAATTGACCATGAAGCACAGATATCGCATCGGGGTTGAATACAAAAAGCGCAAAGCAGACTTAATTACAAGAGGAGTGAATTTTCGAAGAGTTTCAGGTTTGAGCGGCTCCTGGGAGACCAGTATTTGATTCAGATGCACCAGAGCAGGTTTGCTGTATCCCTTGGAACTTCACATTGACCATGAAACACAGATATCGCATCGGGATTGAATACGAAAGGCACAATGCCGACTTAAGTACAAGAAGAGTGAATCTTCTTAGAATTTGTGCTTTGAGCGGCTCATGGGAGACCAGAATTAGATTCCGATGCACCAGTGCAGGTTTTCTGTATCCGTTTGACCTTCACTTTGACCAAGAAACACTGAAATTGCATTGGGATTGAATACAAAACTGACACTGTCGACTTAAGTACAAGAAGAGTGAATCTTCTAAGAATTTGTGCTTTGAGCGGCTCATGGGAGACCAGTATTGGATTCCGATGCAACAGCGCAGGTTTTCTATATCCGTTTGACCTTCACATTGACCATGAAACACAGATATTCCATCGGGATTGAATATGGAAGGCACAATGCCGACTTAAGTACGAGAGGAGTGAGTCCTCCATGAGTTTGTGATTCCAGCGGCTCCTGGGATACCAGTTATAGATTCCGATGCACCAGTGCAGGTTTACCGCATCCCTTAAACCTTCACATTGACCATGAAACACTGAAATTATATCGGGATTGAATACGCAAGGGACAATGCCGACTTAAGTACAAGAAGAGTGAATCTTCTAAGAGTTTGTGCTTTGAGCGGCTCCTCGGAGACCAGTATTAGATTCCGATGCACCAGTGCAGGTTTACTGTATCCCTTGGACCTTCACATTGACCATGAAAAACAGAAATTGCATGGGGATTGAATACAAGAGGCACAGTGCCGACCTAAGTACAAGAAAAGTTAATCTTCTAAGAGTTTGTGCTTTGAGCGGCTCCAGGGAGACCAGTATTAGATTCCAATGCACCAGTGCAGGTTTACTGTAACCCTTCGACCGTCACATTGACCATGAAACACAGAAATTGCATTCGGATTGAATACAAAATGCACAATGCCGACTGAAGTACAAGAAGAGTGAATCTTCTAAGAGTTTGTGCTTTGAGCGGCTGCTGGGAGACCAATATTTGATTCCGATGCAGCAGTGCAAGTTTACAGTATCCCTTGGACTTTCACATTGACTATGAAAGACAGATTTTGCATCGGGATTGAAATCAAAACGGACAATGCCAACTTAAGTACAAGAAGAGTGAATCTTCTGAGAGTTTGTGGTTTGAGCGGCTTTTGGGATACCAGTATTAGATTACGATGCACCAGTGCATATTGAACTTATCCCTTGGACCTTCGCATCAACCATGAAACATAGAAATTGCATCGGGATTGAATACAAAAGGCATAAGGGCGCCATAAGTACAAGAAGACTGAATCTTCTAAGAGTTTGTGTTTTGAGCAGCTCCTTGGAAGTCCAATATTAGATTCCGATGCACCAGTGCAGGTTTACTGTATCCCTTGGACTTTCACATTGACCATGAAGCACAGAAATTGCATTGGGTTTGAATACAAAAGGCACAAATCCGGCTTAATTATAAGAAGAGTGAACTTTCTAAGAGTTTGTGGTTTGAGCGGCACCTGGGAGACCAGTTCTAAATTCCGATGCACCAGTGCAAGTTAACTGTATCCCTTGGACTTTCACATCGACTATGAAGCGCAGAAATTGCATTGGGGTTGAATACAAGAGCCACAAATCCAGCTTAATTATAAGAAGAGTGAATTTTCTAAGAGCTTGTTTTCTGAGCGGCTCCTGGGAGACCAGTATTAGATTCCAATGCACCAGTGGATGTTTACTGTATACCTTGGACCTTCACATTGACCATGAAACAAAGAAATTGCCTCGGGATTGAATACAAAAGGCACAATGACGACTTAAGTACAAGATGTGAGAATCTCCCAAGGTTTTGTGCTTTCAGCGGCGCCTTGGATACCAGTATTAGATTTCGATGCACCAGTGCAGGATTACCGTATCCCTTGGACCTTCACATTGACAATGAAACACAGAAATTACATCAGGATTGAATACAAATGGCACAATGACGACCTAAGTACAAGATGAGTGAATCTCCCGGCCGGCCGCGTTGGTCTAGCGGTTCTGGCGCTGCAGTCCGGAACCGCGGGACTGCTACGGTCGCAGGTTCGAGTCCTGCCTCGGGCATGGGTGTGTGTGATGTCCTTAGGTTAGTTAGGTTTAAGTAGTTCTAAGTTCGAGGGGACTTATGACCTAAGATGTTGAGTCCCATAGTGCTCAGAGCCGTTTGAGTGAATCTCCCAAGATTTTGTTTTTTGAGCGGGTCCAGGGAGACCAGTATTAGATCCCGATGCACCAGTGCAGGTTTACTGTAACCCTTGGACCATCACATTGACCATGAAACACAGAAACTGCATTCGGATTGAATACAAAATGCACAATGCCGACTGATGTGCAAGAAGAGTGAATCTTCTAAGAGATTTTGCTTTGAACGGCTCCTGGGAGACCAGTATTTGATTCCGATGCAGCAGTGCAGGTTTACTGTATCCCTAGGACCTTCACATTGACCATGAAACACAGATATCGCATCGGGATTGAATACAAAAAGCACTATGCCGACTTAATTACAAGAAGAGTGAATTTTCTAAGAGTTTGTGGTTTGAGCGGCTCCTGGGAAACCAGTATTAGATTCCGATGTACCAGTGCAGGTTTACTGTATCCCTTGGACCATCTCATTGACCATTAAACACAGATATCGCATCGGGATTGAATACAAAATACACAATGCCGACTTAGGTACAAGAAGAGTGAATCTTCTAAAAATTTGTGCTTTGAGCGTCTCATGGGAGACCTGTATTATATTCCGACGCACCAGTGCAGGTTCTCTGTATCCGTTTGACCTTCACTTTGACCATGAAACACGGAAATTGCATCGGGATTGAATACAGAAGAGAAAATGCCGACTTAAGTACAAGAAGAGTGAATTTTCTAAGAGTTTGTGGTTTGAGCGGCTCCTAGGAGACCTGTATTAGATTCCAATGCACCAGTGCAGGTTTACTGTATCCCTTGGACCTTCACATTGACCGTGAAACATAGAAATCGCATCGGGATTAAATAGAAAAGCCACAATGCCGACTTAAGTACAAGAAGAGTGAATCTTCTAAGAGTTTGTGCTTTGAGCGGCTCATGGGAGACCAGTATCAGATTCTGATGCACCAGTGCAGGTTTTCTGTATCCCTTGCACCATCACATTGACCATGAAACACAGATATTGCATCGGGATTGAATACAAAAAGCACAATGTCGACTTAAGTACAAGAAGAGTGAGTCTTCTACGAGTTTGTGCTTTGAGCGGCTCCTGGGAGACGAGTATTAGATTCCGATGCACCAGTGCAGGTTTGCTCTATCCCTTGGACCTTCACATTGAGCATAAAAGAAAGAAATTGCTTCGGAACTTGAATACAAAAAGCACATTGCCCACATATTTAAGAGAAGAGTGATTCTTCTAAGAGTTTGTGCTTTGAGCGGCTCCTGGGAGATCAGTATTAGATTCCGATGCACCATTGCATGTTTACTGTATCCCATGGACCTTCACATTGACAATGAAACACAGAAATTACATCAGGATTGAATACAAATGGCACAATGACGACCTAAGTACAAGATGAGTGAATCTCCCGGCCGGCCGCGTTGGTCTAGCGGTTCTGGCGCTGCAGTCCGGAACCGCGGGACTGCTACGGTCGCAGGTTCGAGTCCTGCCTCGGGCATGGGTGTGTGTGATGTCCTTACGTTAGTTAGGTTTAAGTAGTTCTAAGTTCGAGGGGACTTATGACCTAAGATGTTGAGTCCCATAGTGCTCAGAGCCGTTTGAGTGAATCTCCCAAGATTTTGTTTTTTGAGCGGGTCCAGGGAGACCAGTATTAGATCCCGATGCACCAGTGCAGGTTTACTGTAACCCTTGGACCATCACATTGACCATGAAACACAGAAACTGCATTCGGATTGAATGCAAAATGCACAATGCCGACTGATGTACAAGAAGAGTGAATCTTCTAAGAGTTTGTGGTTTGAGCGGCTCCTAGGAGACCTGTATTAGATTCCGATGCAGCAGTGCAGGTTTACTGTATCCCTAGGCCTTCACATTGACCATGAAACACAGAAATCGCATCGGGATTAAATAGAAAAGGCACAATGCCGACTTAAGTACAAGAAGAGTGAATCGTGTAAGAGTTTGTGCTTTGAGCGGCTCCTGGGAGACCAGTATTTGATTCCGACGCAGCAGTGCAGGTTTACAGTATCCCTTGCTCTTTTACATTGACCATGAAAGACAGATATTGCATCGGGATTGAAATCAAAATGGACAATGCCGGCTTAAGTACAAGAAGAGTGAATCTTCTGAGAATTTGTGCTTTGAGCGGCTTTTGGGATACCAGTAATTGATTTCGATGCACCAGGGATATTTAACGTATCCCTTGGACCTTCACATCGACTATGAAACATAGAAATTGCATCGGGATTGAATACAAAATGCACAATGGCGACATAAGTACAAGAAGAGTGAATCTTCTAAGATTTTGTGTTTTGAGCGGATCCTTGGGAGCCCAGTATTAGATTCAGATGCACCAGTGCAGGTTTACTGTATCCCTTGGACTTTCACATACACCATGAAACACAGAAATTGCATTGGGGTTGAATACAAAAGGCACAAATCCGGCTTAATTGCAAGAAGAGTGTATCTTCTAAGGGTTTGTGCTTTGAGCGGCTCCTGGGGCACCAGTATTTGATTACAATGCAGCAGTGCAGGTTTTCAGTATCCCTTGGACCCTCACATTGATCATGAAACACAGAAATTGCATCGGGATTGAATACAAAAGGCACAATGCCGACTGAAGTACTAGAAGAGAGAGTCTTCTACGACTTTGTGCTTAGAGCGGCTCCTGGGAGACGAGTATTTGATTCTGATGCACCAGTGCAGGTTTACTGTATCCCTTGATCCTTCACATTGACCATGAAACACAGATATTGCATCGGGATTGAATACAAAAGGCACAATGCCGACTTAAGTACTAGAAGAGAGAGTCTTCTACGACTTTGTGCTTAGAGCGGCTCCTGGGAGACCAGTATTTGATTCTGATGCACCAGTGCCGGTTTACTGTATCCCTTGATCCTTCACATTGACCATGAAACACAGATATTGCATCGGGATCGAATACAAAAGGCACAATGCAGACTTAAGTACTAGAAGAGAGAGTCTTCTACGACTTTGTGCTTTGAGCGGTACCTGGGAGACCAGTATTAAATTCCGATGCACGAGTGCAGTTTTACTGTATCCTTTGGACCTTCACATTGACCATGAAACACAGAAATTGCATCGGGATGGAATACAAAATGGACAATGCCGACTTAAGAACAAGAAAAGTGAATCTTCTAAGAGTTTGTGGTTTGAGCAGCTACAGGGAGACCAGTATTATTTCGATGCACCAATGGCAGTTTTCTGTATCCCTTGAACCGTCACATTGACGATGAAATACAGATATTGCATCGGGATTGGATACAAAATGCACAATGCCGACTGAAGTACAAGAAGAGTGAATCTATTTATAATTTGTGCTTTGAGCGGGTCATGGGAGACCAGTACTAGATTCAGACACACCAGTGCAGGTTTTCTGCATACGTTTGACCTACACTTTGACCATGAAGTACAAAAATTGCATCGGGATTGAATACAAAATGCACAATGCCGACTTAGGTACAAGAAGAGTGAATCTACTAAGAATTTGTGCTTTGGGCGGATCATGAGAGACCAGTATTAGAATCCGGCGCACCAGTGCAGGTTTACTGTATCCCTTGGACCTTCACATTGACCATGAAACACAGAAATCGCATCGGGAATAAATATAAAAGGCACAATGCCGACTTACGTACAAGAAGAGTGAATCTTCTAAGAGTTTGTGCTTTGAGCGGCTCATGGGAGACCAGTATTAGATTCCGATGCACCAGTGCAGGTTTACTGTATCCCTTGCACCTTCACATTGACCATGAAACACAGATATTGCATCGGGATTGAATACAAAACGCACAATGCCGACTTAAGTATAAGAAGAGTGAGTCTTCTACGAGTTTGAGCTTAGAGCGGCTCCAGGGGAGACGAGTATTTCGTTCTGATGCACCAGTGCATGTTTACTGTATCCCTTGGACCTTCACATTGAGCATGAAAAAAAGATATTGCATCGGGATTGAATATTAAAGGCAAAATGTCGACTTAAGTACAAGAAGTGTGAATCTTCTTAGAGTTTGTGCTTTGAGCGGCTCCTGGGAGACCAGTATTAAATTCAGATGCACGAGTGCAGGTTTACTGTATCTCTCACACCTTCAGATTGACCATAAAACACAGATATTGCATCGGGATTAAATACAAGAGGGACAATTCCAACTTAAATACAAGATGAGTGAATCTTCTAAGATTTTGTGATTTGAGCGACTCCTGGGAGACCAGTATTAGATTCCGATGCACCAGTGTAATTTTACTGTATCCCCTGGACCTTCACATTGACCATGAAACACAGAAATTGCATCGGGATGGAATACAATATGGACAATGCCGACTTAAGTACAGGAAAAGTGAATCTTCTAAGAGTTTGTGGTTTGAGCGTCTACAGGAAGACCAGTATTAGATTCCGATGCACCATTGCAGGTTTTCTGTATCCCTTGAACCGTCACATTGACGATGAAATACAGAAATTGCATGGGGATTGAATACAAAATGCACAATGCCGACTGAAGTACAAGAAGAGTGAATCTGTTTATAATTTGTGCTTTGAGCGGGTCATGGGAGACCAGTATTAGATTCAGACACACCTGTGCAGGTTTTCTGCATCCCTTTGACCTTCTCTTTGACCATGTAGTATAGAAATTGCATCGGGATTGAATACAAAATGGACAATGCCGCCTTAAGTACAAGAAGAGTGAATTTTCTAACAGTTTGTGGTTTGAGCTACTCCTGGGAGACCTGTAATAAATTCCGATGCACCAGTGCATTTTTACTGTATCCCTTGGACCTGCGCCTTGACAATGAACCTAAGAAATTGCATCGGTTTTGAATACTAAAGGCACAATAACGACTTAACTACAAGAAGAGTAAATCTTCTAAGAGTTTTTACTTTGAGCGCTTCATGGGAGACCAGTATTAGATTCAGATGCACCAGTGCAGTTTTTCTGTATGTGTTTGTCCTTCCCATTGACCATGAAACACAGAAATTGCATCGGGATTGATTACGAAAAGGACAACGCCGACTTAAGTACAAGAAGAGTGAATCTTCCAAGAGTTTGTGTATTGAGCGGCTCCTGGGAGTTCAGTATAAGATTCCGATGCACCAGTGCAGGTTTACTGTATCCCTTGGACCTTCACATTGACCATGAAACACAGAAATTGGATCGGGATGCAATAAGAAAGGAACAATGCCGCCTTATGTACTAGAAAAATGAATCTTCTAAGAGTTTGTGCTTTGAGTGGGTCCAGGGAGACCAGTATTAGATTCCGATGCACCAGTCCAGGTTTACTGTATCCCTTGGACCTTAACATTGACCATGAAAGACGGAAATTGCATCGGGATTGAAACCAAAAGGGACAATGACGACTTAAGTACAAGAAGAATGAATCTTCTGTTAGTTTGTGTTTGAGCGGCTCCTGGGATACCAGTATAAGATTCCGATGCACCAGTGCAGGTTTCACTTATCCCCTGGACCTTCACATCGACCATGATACATAGAAATTGCATCGGGATTGAATACAAAAGGCACAATGGCGACTTAAGTACAAGAAGAGTGAATCTTCTAAGAGTTCTTGCTTTGAGCGGCTAATTGTGGGACCAGTATTATATTCCGATGCACCAGTGCAGGTTTACTGTATCCCTTCGACTTTCACACTGACCATGAAGCACAGAAAATGCATCGGGTTTGAATACAAAAAGCACAAAGCCGACTTAATTACAAGAAGAGTGAGTTTTCTAAGAGTTTGTGGTTTGAGCGGCTCCTGGGAGACCAGTATTAGATTCTGATGAACCAGTGCAGGCTTACTGTATCCCTTGGATCTTCACATTGACCATGAAACACAGATATCGCATCGGGATTGAATACAAAATGCACAATGCCGACTTAGGTACAATAAGAGTGAATCTTCGAAGAATTTGTGCTTTGAGCGGCTCATGAGAGACCAGTATTAGAATCCGACGCACCAGTGCAGGTTTTCTGTATACGTTTGACCTTCACTTTGACCATGAAACACGGAAATTGCATCGGGATTGAATACAGAAGGGACAATGCCGACTTAAGTACAAGAAGAGAGAATTTTCTAAGAGTTTGTGGTATGAGCGGCTCCTAGGAGACCAGTATTAGATTCCGATGCACCAGTGCAGGTTTACTGTATCCCTTGCACCTTCACATTGACCATGAAACACAGATATTGCATCGGGATTGAATACAAAACGCACAATGCGGACTTAAGTATAAGAAGAGTGAGTCTTCTACGAGTTTGTGCTTTGAGCGGCTCCTGAGAGATCAGTATTAGATTCTGATGCACCAGTGCACGTTTACTGTATCCCATGTACCTTCACATTGACATTGAAACACAGAAATTGCATCAGGATTGAACACATAAGGCACAATGACGGCCTATGTTCAAGATGAGTGAATCTCCCAAGATTTTGTGTTTTGAGCGGGTCCAGGGAGACCAGTATTAGATTCCGATGCACCAGTGCAGGTTTACTGTAACCCTTGGACCATCACATTGACCATGAAACACAGAAATTGCATTCGGATTGAATACAAAATGCACAATGCCGACTGAAGTACAAGAAGAGTGAATCTTCTAAGAGATTGTGCATTGAGCGGCTCCTGGGAGACCAGTATTTGATTCCGATGCAGCAGTGCAGGTTTACAGTATCCCTTGGACTTTCACATTGACCATGAAAGACAGATATTGCATCGGGATTGAAATCAAAAGGGACAATGCCGGCTTAAGTACAAGAAGAGTGAATCTTCTGAGAATTTGTGCTTTGAGCAGCTTTTGGGATACCAGTAATAGATTTCCATGCAACAGTGCATATTTAACGTATCCCTTGGACCTTCACATCGACCATGAAACATAGAAATTGCATCGTGATTGAATACAAAAACCACAATGGCGACATAAGTACAAGAAGAGTGATTCTTCTAAGATTTTGTGTTTTGAGCGGCTCCTTGGGAGACCAGTATTAGATTCCGATGCACCAGTGCAGGTTTACTGTAACCCTTGGACTTTCACATTGACCATGAAGCACAGAAATTGCATTGGGGTTGAATACAAAAGGCACAAATCCGGCTTAATTACAAGAAGAGTGAATCTTCTATGGGTTTGTGCTTTGAGCGGCTCCTGGGACACCAGTATTTGATTACGATGCAGCAGTGCAGGTTTTCAGTATCCCTTGGACCCTCACATTGACCATGAAACACAGAAATTGCATCGGGATTGAATAATAAAGGCACAATGGGGCCTTATGTACAAGCAGACTTAATCTTCTAAGAGGTTGTGCTTTCAGCGGCTAATGGGAGACCTGTATTAGATTCCAATGCAGCAGTGCATTGTTTCTGTATCCCTATCACCTTCACATTGACCATGAAACACAGATATTGCATCGGGATTGAATACAAAAGGCACAATGCCGACTTAAGTACTAGAAGAGAGAGTCTCCTACGACTTTGTGCTTAGAGCGGCTCCGGGGAGACGAGTATTTGATTCTGATGCACCAGTGCAGGTTTACTGTATCCCTTGGACCTTCACATTGAGCATGAAACAAAGATATTGCATCGGGATTGAATATTAAAGGCAAAATGTCGACTTAAGTACAAGCAGTGTGAATCTTCTTAGAGTTTGTGCTTTGAACAGCTCCTGGGAGACCAATATTAAATTCCGATGCACGAGTGCAGGTTTACTGTATCCCTTAGACCTTCACATTGACCAAAAAACACACATATTGCATCGGGATTGAATACAAGAGGGACAATTCCAACTCAAGGACAAGATGAGTGAATCTTCTAAAATTTTGTGATTTGAGCGACTCCTGGGAGACCAGTATTAGATTTCGATGCACCAGTGCAGATTTACTGTATCCCCTGGACCTTCACATTGACCATGAAACACAGAAATTGCATCGGGATGGAATAGGAAAGGGACAATGAAGCCTTATGTACTATAAAAATGAATCTTCTGAGAGTTAGTGCTTTGAGCAGGTCCAGGGAGACCAGTATTAGATTCCGATGCACCAGTGCAGGCTTTCTGTATCCCTTGAACCGTTACATTGACGATGAAATACAGAAATTGTATCGGGATTGAATACAAAATGAACAATGCCGACTGAAGTACAAGAAGAGTGAATTTATTTATAATTTGTGCTTCGAGCGGGTCATGGGAGACCAGTATTAGATTCAGATGCACCAGTGCAGGTTTTCTGTATATGTTTGTCCTTCACATTGACCATGAAACACAGAAATTGCATAGGGATTGATTACGAAAAGGACAACGCCGACTTAAGTACAAGAAGAGTGAATCTTCCAAGAGTTTGTGCATTGAGCGGCTCCTGGGAGTTCAGTACTAGATTCCGATGCAACAGTGCAGGTTTACTGTATCCCTTGGACCTTCACATTGACCATGAAACACAGAAATTGCATCAGGATGGAATAGGAAAGGGACAACGAAGCCTTATGTACTAGAAAAATGAATCTTCTGGGAGTTAGTGCTTTGAGCAGGTCTAGGGAGACCAGTATTAGATTCCGATGCACCAGTGCAGGTTTTCTGTATCCCTTGAACCGTCGCATTGACGATGAAACACAGAAATTGCATCGGGATGCAATGCAAAATGCACAATGCCGACAAAAGTACAAGAAGAATGAATCTTCTAAGAGTTTGTGCTTCGAGCGGCTCCTGGGAGACCAGTATTAGATTCCGATGCACCAGTGCCGGTTTACTGTATCCCTTGGACCTTCACATTGACCATGAAATACGGAAATTGCATCGGGATTGAAACCAAAAGGGGCAAATCCGACTTAAGTACAAGAAGAGTGAATCTTCTGATAGTTTGTGCTTTGAGCGGCTCCTGGGATACCAGTATTAGATTTCGATGCACAAGTGCTGGTTTAACGTATCCCTTGGACCTTCACATTGACCATGAAAAATAGAAATTGCATCGGGATGGAATACAAAAGGCACAACGGCGACTTAAGTACAAGAAGAGTGAATCTTCTAAGAGTTCGATCTTTGAGCGGCTGCTTGGGAGACCAGAATTAGATTTCGATGCCTCAGTGCAGGTTTACCGTATCTCTTGGACCTTCACATTAACCATGAAACACAGAAATTGCATCGGGATTGAATACGTAAGGGACAATGCCGACGTAAGTACAAGAAGAGTGAATCTTCTATGAGTTTGTGCCTTGAGCGGCTCCTGGGAGACCAGTATTAGATTCCGATGCACCAGTGCATGTTTACTGTATCCCTTGGACCTTCACATTGACCATGTTACAAAGAAATTGCATCGGGATTGAATACAAAAGTCACAATGCCGACTTAAGTACAAGAAGAGTGAATCTTCTAAGAGTTTGTGCTTCGAGTGGCTCCTGGGAGACCAGTATTTGATTCCGATGCAGCTGTGCAGGTTTACTGCATCCCTTGGTGACCATGAAAGAAAGAACGTGCATCGGGATATAAATTAAAAGGGGCAATGCCGACTTAAGTACAAGAAGAGTGAATCTTCTAAATATTTGTGCTTTGAGCGGCTCCTAGGATTCCAGTAATAGATTCCGATGCACCAGTGCAGGTTTACTGTATCCCCTGGACCTTCACATTGACCATGATACAAAGAAATTGCATCGGGAGGGAATACAAAAGGATCAATGCCGACTTAAGTAAAAGAAGAGTGAATCTTCTAAGAGTTTGTGCTTCGAGCGGCTACTTGGGAGACCAGTATTAGTTTCCGATGCACCAATGCAGGTTTATTGTATCCCTTGGACTTTCACATTGACCATGAAGCAAAGATGTTGCATCGCGGTTGAATACAAAAGGCACAAAGCCGACTTAAGTACAAGAAGAGTGAATCTTCTAAGGGTTTGTGCATTGAGAGGCTCCTGGGAGACCAGTATTAGAAACCGATGCACCAGTGCAGGTTTACTGTATCCCTTGGACCTTCACATTTACCATGAAACACGGAAACTGCATCGGGATGGAATTCAAAAAGGACAATGCCGCCTTAAGTACAAGAAGAGTGAATCTTGTGAGAGGTTGTGATCTGAGCGGCTCCAGGGAGACCAGTATTAGATTCCGATGTACCAGTGCAGGTTTACAGTATCCCTTGGACCTTCACATTGACCATGATACAAAGAAATTGCATCGGGTTTGAATACCAAAGGCACAATGCCTTCCGATGCACCAGTGCAGGTTTACTGTATCCCTTGGACCTTCACATTGACCATAAAACACAGATATTGCATCGGGATCGTATAGAAAAGCACAATGCCGACTTAAGTACAAGAAGAGTGAGTCTTCTATGAGTTTGTGCTTTGAGCGGCTCCTGGGAGACCAGTATTAGATTCCGAGGAACCAGTGCAGGTTTACTGTATCCCTTGGACCTTCACATTGACCATGCTACAAAGATATTGCATCGGGATTGAATACAAAAGGCACAATTCCGACATAAGTGCAGGAAAAGTTAATCCTCTAAGAGTTTGTCCTTCGAGCGGCTCCTGGGAGACCAGTATTTGACAAGAAGAGTGAATCTTCTGAGAGTTTGTGGTTTGAGCGGCTACTCGGATACCAGTATTAGATTCCGATGCAAGAGTGCAGGTTTACTGTATCCCTTGGACCGTCACATTGACGATGAAACACAGAGTTTGCATCGAGAATGAATACAAAATGCACAATGCCGACTGAAGTACAAGAAGAGAAAATCTTCTAAGAGTTTGTGTTTCGAGCGGCTCCTGGGAGACCAGTATTTGATTCCGATGCAGCTGTTCATTTTTACTGTATACCTTGGAACTTCACTTTCACCATGAAAGACAGAAATTGCATCGAGATTGAAACCAAAAGGGACAATGCCGACTTAAGTACTAGAATTTGTGCTTTGAGCGGCTCCAGGGATTCTAGTATTAGATTCAGATGCACCAGTGCTGGTTTAACGTATCCCTAGGACCATCACAATGACCATGAAACATAGAAATTGCATCAGGATTGAATACAAAAGGCACAACGGCGACTTAAATACAAGAAGAGTGAATCTTCTAAGAGTTCGTGCTTTGAGCTGCTACTTGGGAGACCAGTATTAGATTCCGATGCACCAATGCAGGTTTACTGTATCCCTTGGACTTTCTCATTGACCATGAAACACAGAAAATGCGTCGGGATTGAATACGAAAGGGACAATGCCGACTGAAGTACAAGTAGAGTGAATTTTCTAAGAGTTTGTGGTTTGAGCGGCTCCTTTGAGACCTGTATTAGATTCCGATGCACCAGTGGAGGTTTACTGTATCCCTCGGACCTTCACTTTGACCATGACACACAGATATCGCATCGGGATTGAATACAAAAGGCACAATGCCGACTTCAGTACAAGAAGAGTGAACCTTCTTAGAATTTGTGCTTTGAGCGGCTCATGGGAGACCAGTATTAGATTTCAATGCACCAGTTTAGGTTTACTGTATCCCTTGGACCTTCATATTGACCATGAAACACAGATATTGCATCTGCATTGCATACAAAAGCCACAATGCCGACTTAAGTAGAAGAAGAGGAAGTCTTCTAAGAATTTGTGATTTGAGCGGCTCCTGGCAGACGAGTATTAGATTCCGATGCACCAGTTCATTTTTACTGTATCCCTTGGACTTTCACATTGGCCATGAAACAAAGAAATTGCATGGGGGTTAAATACTAAGAGCACGATGAGGACTTAAGTACAAGATGAGTGAATCACCTAAGAGTTTGTGTTTTCAGCGGCTCCCGGGAAACCACTATCAGATTATGATGCACCAATGCAGGCTTACCGTTTCCTTGGACCTTCACATTGACCATGAAACACAGATATTGCATCGGGACCGTATAGAAAGGCACAATGCCGACTTAAGTACAAGAAAAGTGAGTCTTCCATGAGTTTGTGCTTTGAGCGGCTCCTGGGAGACCAGTATTAGATTCCGAGGCACCAGTGCAGGTTTACTGTATTCCTTCGAAACTCATATTTACCATGAAACACAGAAATCGCATCGGGATTGAATACAAAAGCACAATGCCGACTTAAGTACAAGACGAGTGAATCTTCTAAGAATTTTTGCCTTGAGCGGCTCATGGGAGACCAGTATTAGAATCTGATGCACCAGTGCAGGTTTTCTGTATCCGTTTGACCTTCACATTGACCATGAAACACAGAAATTGCATCGGGATTGATAACAAAATGCACAATGCCGACTGACGTACAAGAAGAGTGACTCATCTAAGAGTTTGTGGTTTGAGCGGCTCCTGGGAGACCAGTATTTGATTCCGATGCAGCTGTGCAAGTTTACTGTATTTTTTGGACCTTCACATTGACCATGGAACACAGAAATTGCATCGGGATGGAATACAAAACGGACAATGCCGCCTTAAGTACTAGAAAAGTGAATCTACTGAGAGTTTGTGCTTTGAGCGGCTCCAGGGAGACCAGTATTAGATTCCAATGCACCAGTGCAGGTTTACTGTTTACGTTTGTCCTTCACATTGACCATGAAACACATAAATTGCATCGGGTTTGATTACGAAAGGGACTGTGCCGACTTAAGTACAGGAAGAGTGAATCTTCTAAGAGTTTGTGCTTCGAGCGGCTCCTGGGAGACCAGTATTTGATTCCGATGCACCAGTGCAGGTTTACAGTATCCCTTGGACCTTCACATTGACCATGATACAAAGAAATTGCATCGGGATTGAATACAAAAGGCACAATGCCGACTTAAGTACAGGAAGAGTGAATCTTCTAAGAGTTTGTGTTGCGAGCGGCTCCTGGGAGACCAGTATTTGATTCCTAAGCAGCTGTGCAGGTTTACTGCATCCCCTAGACCTTCACATTGACCATGAAAGACAGAACTTCCATCGGGATATAAATCAAAAGGGGCAATGCCGACTTGAGTATAAGAAGAGTGAATCTTCTGAGAGTTTGTGCTTTGAGCGCATCCTGGGATACCAGTATTAGATTCCGATGCACCAGTGTAGGTTTCACTTATCCCCTGGACCTTCACATCGACCATGAAACATAGAGATTGAATCGGGATTGAAAACAAAAAGCACTATGCAGACTTAATTACAAGAAGAGTGAATTTTCTAAGAGTTTGTGGTTTGAGCGGCTCCTGGGAGACCAGTATTACATTCCGATGTACCAGTGCAGGTTTACTATATGCGTTGGACCATCTCATTGACCATGAAACACAGATATCGCATCGGGATTGAATACAAAATGCGCAATGCCGACTTAGGTACAAGAAGAGTGAATCTTCTAAGAATTTGTGCTTTGAGCGTCTCATGGGAGACCAGTATTATATTCCGACGCACCAGTGCAGGTTCTCTGTATCCATTTGACCTTCACTTTGACCATGAAACACGGAAATTGCATCGGGATTGAATACAGAAGAGAAAATGCCGACTTAAGTACAAGAAGAGTGAATTTTCTAAGAGTTTGTGGTTTGAGCGGCTCCTAGGAGACCTGTATTAGATTCCAATGCACCAGTGCAGGTTTACTGTATCCCTTGGACCTTCACATTGACCGTGAAACATAGAAATCGCATCGGGATTAAATAGAAAAGCCACAATGCCGACTTAAGTACAAGAAGAGTGAATCTTCTAAGAATTTGTGCTTTGAGTGGCTCATGGGAGACCAGTATTAGATTCTGATGCACCAGTGCAGTTTTACTGTATCCCTTGCACCTTCACATTGACCATTAAATACAGATATTGCATCGGGATTGAACATAAAACGCACAACGTCGACTTAAGTACAAGAAGAGTGAGTCTTCTACGAGTTTGTTCTTTGAGCGGCTCCTGGGAGACGAGTATTAGATTCCGATGCACCAGTGCAGGTTTGCTGTATCCCTTGGACCTTCACATTGAGCATAAGAGAAAGAAATTGCTTCGGAATTTAAATACAAAAAGCACATTGCCCACTTATTTAAGAGAAGAGTGATTCTTCTAAGAGTTTGTGCTTTGAGCGGCTCCTGGGAGATCGGTATTAGATTCCGATGCACCATTGCATGTTTACTGTATCCCATGGACCTTCACATTGACAATGAATCACAGAAATTACATCAGGATTGAATACAAATGGCACAATGACGACCTAAGTACAAGATGAGTGAATCTCCCGGCCGGCCGCGTTGGTCTAGCGGTTCTGGCGCTGCAGTCCGGAACCGCGGGACTGCTACGGTCGCAGGTTCGAATCCCGCCTCGGGCATGGGTGTGTGTGATGTCCTTAGGTTAGTTAGGTTTAAGTAGTTCTAAGTTCCAGGGGACTTATGACCTAAGATGTTGAGTCCCATAGTGCTCAGAGCAATTTGAGTGAATCTCCCAAGATTTTGTATTTTGAGCGGGTCCAGGGAGACCAGTATCAGATTCCGATGCATCTGTGCAGGTTTACTGTAACCTTTGGACCATCACATTGACCATGAAACACAGAAATTGCATTCGGATTGAATACAAAATGCACAATGCCGACTGATGTACAAGAAGAGTGAATCTTCTAAGAGATTGTGCTTTGAGCGGCTCCTGGGAGACCAGTATTAGATTCCGATGCAGCAGTGCAGGTTTACAGTATCCCTTGGACTTTCACATTGACCATGAAGCACAGAAATCGCATTGGGGTTGAATACAAAAGGCACAAATCCGGCTTAATTACAAGAAGAGTGAATCTTCTAAGAGTTTGTGCTTTGAGCGGCTCCTGGGAGACCAGTATTAGATTCCGATGCACCAGTGCAGGTTTACTGTATCCCTTGGACCTTCACATTGACCATGTTACAAAGAAATTGCATCGGGGTTGAATACAAAAGGCACAAGGCCGACTTAAGTACAAGAAGAGTGAATCATCTGAAAGTTTGTGCTTCGAGCGGCTCCTGGGAGACCAGTATATGATTCCTATGCAGCTGTGCAGGTTTACTGCATCCCTTGAACCTTCACATTGACCATGAAAGACAGAACTTGCATCGGGATATAAATCAAAAGGGACAATGCCGACTTGAGTACAAGAAGAGTGAATCTTCTGAGGGTTTCTGCTTTGAGCGTTTCCTGGGATACAAGTATTAGATTCCGATGCACCAGTGCAGGATTCACTTATCCCCTGGACCTTCACATCGACCATGAAACATAGAAATTGCATCGGGATTGAATACAAAAGGCACAATGGCGACTTAAGTACAAGAAGAGTGAATCTTCTAAGAGTTTTTGCTTTGAGCGGATAATTGTGAGACCAGTATTAGATTCCGATGCATCAGTGCAGGTTTACTGCGTCCCTTCGACTTTCACATTGACCATGAAGCACAGAAATTGCATCGGGTTAGAATACAAAAAGCACAAAGCCGACTTAATAACAAGAAGACTGAATTTACCAAGATGTTGTGGTTTGAGCGGCTCCTGGGAGACCAGTATTAGATTCCGATGCACCAGTGCAGGTTTACTGTATCCCTTGGACCTTCACATTGACCATGAAACACAGATATCGCATCGGGATTGAATACAAAATGCACAATGCGGACTTAGGTACAAGAAGAGTGAATCTTCTAAGAATTTGTGCTTTGAGCGGCTCATGAGAGACCAGTATTAGATTCCGACGCACCAGTGCAGGTTTTCTGTATCCGTTTGACCTTCACTTTGACCGTGACACACGGAAATTGCATCGGGATTGAATACAGAAGGGACAATGCCGACTTAGGTAAAAGAAGAGTGAATTTTCTAAGAGTTTGTGTTTTGAGCGGCTCCTAGGAGACATGTATTAGACTCCAATGCACCAGTGCTGGTTTACTGTATCCCTTGGACCTTCACATTGACCGTGAAACACAGAAATCACATCGGGATTAAATAGAAAGGGCACAATGCCGACTTAAGTACAAGAAGAGTGAATCTTCTAAGAGTTTGTGCTTTGAGCGGCTCATGGGAGACCAGTATTGGATTCCGATGCACCAGTGCAGGTTTACAGTATCCCTTGCACCTTCACATTGACCATGAAACACAGATATTGCATCGGGATTGAATACAAAAGGCACAATAGCGACTCAAGTACAAGAAGAGTGAATCTTCTAAGAGTTTTTGCTTTGAGCGGCTCCTTCTGAGACCAGTATTAGATTCCGATGCACCAGTGCAGGTTTACTGTAACCCTTGGACTTTCACATTGACCATGAAGCACAGAGATTGCATTGGGGTTGAATACAAAAGGCACAATTCTGGCTTACTTACAAGAAGAGTGAATCTTCTAAGAGTTTGTGCTTTGAGCGGCTCATGGGAGATGAATATTAGATTCCGATGCACCAGTGCAGGTTTACTGTATCCCTTGCACCTTCACATTGACCATGCAACACAGATATTGCATCGGGACTGAATACAAAACGCACAATGCCGACTTGAGTATAAGAAGAGTGAGTCTTCTTTGAATTTGTGTTTTGAGTGGCTCCTGAGAGACCAGTATTAGGTTCCGATGCACCAGTGCAGGTTTACTGTAACCCTTGGACCATCACATTGACCATGAAACACAGAAATTGCATTCGGATTGAATACAAAATGCACAGTGCCGACTGAAGTACAAGAAGAGTGAATCTTCTAAGAGATCGTGCTTTGAGCGGCTCCTGGGAGACCAGTATTTGATTCCGACGCAGCAGTGCAGGTTTACAGTATCCCTTGGACTTTTACATTGACCATGAAAGACAGATATTGCATCGGGATTGAAATCAAAATGGACTATGCCGGCTTAAGTACAAGAAGAGTGAATCTTCTGAGAATTTGTGCTTTGAGCGGCTTTTGGGATACCAGTAATAGATTTCGATGCACCAGGGTTATTTAACGTATCCCTTGGACCTTCACATCGACTATGAAACATAGAAATTGCATCGGGATTGAATACAAAAGGCACAATGGTGACATAAGTACAAAAAGAGTGAATCTTCTAAGATTTTGTGCTTTGAGCGGCTCCTTGGGAGACCAGTATTAGATTCCGATGCACCAGTGCAGGTTTACTGTATCCCTTGGACTTTCACATTGACCATGAAACACAGAAATTGCATTGGGGTTGAATACAAAAGGCACAAATCCGGCTTAATTACAAGAAGAGTGTATCTTCTAAGAGTTTGTGCTTTGAGCGGCTCCTGGGACACCAGTATTTGATTACGATGCAGCAGTGCAGGTTTTCAGTATCCCTTGGACCCTCACATTGACCATGAAACACAGAAATTGCATCGGGATTGAATAACAAAGGCACAATGCCGACTTAAGTACAAGAAAACTGAATCTTCTAAGGAGTTGTGCTTTCAGCGGCTCATGGGAGACCAGTATTAGATTCCGATGCAGCAGTGCATTGTTTCTGTATCCCTATCACCTCCACATTGACCATGAAACACAGATATTGCATCGGGATTGAATACAAAAGGCACAATGCCGATTTAAGTACTAGAAGAGAGAGTCTTCTACGACTTTGTGCTTTGAGCGGTACCTGGGAGACCAGTATTAAATTCCGATGCACGAGTGCAGGTTTACTGTATTCCTTGGCCCTTCACATTGGCCATAAAACACAGATATTTCATCGGGATTGAATACAAGAGGGACAATTCCGACTTAAAGACAAGATGAGTGAATCTTCTAAGATTTTGTGCTTTGAGCGACTCCTGGGAGGCCAGTATTAGATTCCGATGCACCAGTGCCAATTTACTGTATCCCTTGGACATTCACATTGACCATGAAACACAGAAATTGCATCGGGATGGAATACAAAATGGACAATGCCGACTTAAGTACAAGAAAAGTGAATCTTCTAAGAGTTTGTGGTTTGAGCGGCTACAGGGAGACCAGTATTATTTCGATGCACCAATGGCAGTTTTCTGTATCCCTTGAACCGTCAAATTGACGATGAAATACAGATATTGCATCGGGATTGAATACAAAATGCACAATGCCGACTGAAGTACAAGAAGAGTGAATCTATTTATAATTTGTGCTTTGAGCGGGTCATGGGAGACCAGTACTAGATTCAGACACACCAGTGCAGGTTTTCTGTATACGTTTGACGTTCACTTTGACCATGAAACACGGAAATTGCATCGGGATTGAATACAGAAGGGACAATGCCGACTTAAGTACAAGATGAGTGAATTTTCTAAGAGTTTGTGGTTTGAGCGGCTCCTAGGAGACCTGTATTAGATTCCAATGCACCAGTGCAGGTTTACTGTATCACTTGGACCTTCACATTGACCATGAAACACAGAAATCGCATCGGGATTAAATATAAAAGGCACAATGCCGACTTACATACAAGAAGAGTGAATTTTCTAAGAGTTTGTGCTTTGAGATTCCGATGCACCAGTGCAGGTTTACCGAATCCCTTGCACCTTCACATTGACCATGAAACACAGATATTGCATCGGGATTGAATACAAAACGCACAATGCCGACTTAAATAAAAGAAGAGTGAGTCTCCTACGAGTTTGTGCTTTGAGCGGCTCCTGAGAGATCAGTATTAGATTCCGAAGCACCAGTGCACGTTTACTGTATCCCATGGACCTTCACATTGACAATTGAACACAGAAATTGCATCAGGATTGAACACAAAAGGCACAATGACGGCCTAAGTACAAGATGAGTGAATCTCCCAAGATTTTGTGTTTTGAGCGGGTCCATGGAGACCAGTATTAGATCCCGATGCACCAGTGCAGGTTTACTGTAACCCTTGGACCATCACATTGACCATGAAAAGCAGAAATTGCATTCGGATTGAATACAAAATGCACAATGCCGACTGAAGTACAAGAAGAGTGAATCTTCTAAGAGATTGTGCTTTGAGCGGCTCCTGGGAGACTAGTATTTCACTCCGATGCAGCAGCGCAGGTTTACAGTATCCCTTGGACTTTCACATTGACCATGAAAGACAGATATTGCATCGGGATTGAAATCAAAAGGGACAATGCCGGCTTAAGTACAAGAAGAGTGAATCTTCTGAGAATTTGTGCTTTGAGCGGCTCTTGGGTTACCAGTAATAGATTTCGATGCACCAGTGCATATTTAACGTATCCCTTGGAACTTCACATCGACCATGAAACATAGAAATTGCATCGTAATTGGATACAAAAGGCACAATGGCGACATAAGTTCAAGAAGATTGAATCCTTTAAGATTTTGTGTATTGAGCGGCTCCTTGGGAGACCAGTATTAGATTCCGATGCACCAGTGCAGGTTTATTGTATCCCTTGGACTTGCACATTGACCATGAAGCACAGAAATTGCATCGGGATTGAATAATAAAGGCACAATGCCGACTTAAGTACAAGAAGACTGAACCTTCTAAGAGGTTATGCTTTCAGCGGCTCATGGGAGACCAGTATTAGATTCCGATGGAGCAGTGTATTGTTTCTGTATCCCTATCACCTTCACATTGACCATGAAACACAGATATTGCATCGGGATTGAATACAAAAGGCACAATGCCGACTTAAGTACTAGAAGAGAGAGTCTTCTACGACTTTGAGCTTAGAGCGGCTCCTGGGAGACGAGTATTTGATTCTGATGCACCAGTGCAGGTTTACTGTATCCCTTGGACCTTCACATTGAGCATGAAAAAAAGATAATGCATCGGGATTGAATATTAAAGGCAAAATGTCGACTTAAGTACAAGAAGTGTGAATCTTCTTAGAGTTTGTGCTTTGCGCGGCTCCTGGGAGACCAGTATTAAATTCAGATGCACGAGTGCAGGTTTACTGTATCTCTTAGACCTTCACATTGACCATAAAACACAGATATTGCATCGGGATTAAATACAAGAGGGACAATTCCAACTTAATTACAAGATGAGTGAATCTTCTAAGATTTTGTGATTTGAGCGACTCCTGGAAGACCAGTATTAGATTCCGATGCACCAGTGCAGGTTTACTGTATCCCCTGGACCTTCACATTGACCATGAAACACAGAAATTGCATAGGGATGGAATACAAAATGGACAATGCCGACTTAGGTACAGGAAAAGTTAATCTTCTAAGAGTTTGTGGTTTGAGCGACTACAGGGAGACCAGTATTAGATTCCGATTAACCATTGCAGGTTTTCTGTATCCCTTGAACCGTCACATTGACGATGAAATACTGATATTGCATCGGAATTGAATACAAAATGCACAATGCCGACTGAGGTACAAGAAGAGTGAATCTGTTTATAATTTGTGTTTTGAGCGGGTCATGGGAGACCAGTATTAGATTCCGATGCACAAGTGCAGGTTTACTGTATCCCTTCGACATTCACATTGACCATGAAGCACAGAAATAGCATCGGGTTTGAATACAAAAAGCACAAAGCCGACTTAATTACAAGAAGAGTGAGTTTTCTAAGAGTTTGTGGTTTGAGCGGCTCCAAGGAGACCAGTATTAGATTCCGATGCACCAGTGCAGGTTTACTGTATCCCTTGCACCTTCACATTGACCATGAAACACAGATATTGCATCGGGATTGAATACAAAACGCACAATGCCGACTTAAGTATAAGAAGAGTGAGTCTTCTACGAGTCTGCGCTTTGAGCGGCTCCTGAGAGATCAGTATTAGATTCTGATGCACCAGTGCACGTTTACTGTATCCCATGGACCTTCACATCGAAATTGAAACACAGAAATTGCATCAGGATTGAACACATAAGGCACAATGACGACCTATGTTCAAGATGAGTGAATCTCTCACGATTTTGTGTTTTGAGCGGGTCCAGGGAGACCAGTATTAGATTCCGATGCACCAGTGCAGGTTTACTGTAACCCTTGGACCATCACATTGACCATGAAACACAGAAATTGCATTCGGATTGAATACAAAATGCACAATGCCGACTGAAGTACAGGAAGAGTGAATCTTTTAAGAGATTGTGCTTTGAGCGGCTCCTGGGAGACCAGTATTTGATTCCAATGCAACAGTGCAGGTTTACAGTATCCCTTGGACTTTCACATTGACCATGAAAGACAGATATTGCATCGGGATTGAAATCAAAAGGGACAATGCCAGCTTAAGTACAAGAAGAGTGAATCTTCTGAGAATTGGTGCTTTGAGCGGCTTTTGGGATACCAGTAACAGATTTCCCTGCATCAGTGCATATTTAACGTATCCCTTGGACCTTCACATCGACCATGAAACATAGAAATTGCATCGTGATTGAATACAAAAGGCACAATGGCGACATAAGTACAAGAAGAGTGAATCTTCTAAGATTCTGTGTTTTGAGCGGCTCCTTGGGAGACCAGTATTAGATTCCGATGCACCAGTGCAGATTTACTGTATCCCTTGGACTTTCACATTGACCATGAAGCACAGAAATTGCATTGGGGTTGAATATAAAAGGCACAAATCCGGGTTAATTACAAGAAGAGTGAATCTTCTAAGGGTTTGTGCTTTGAGCGGCTCCTGGGACACCAGTATTTGATTACGATGCAGCAGTGCAGGTTTTCAGTATCCCTTGGACCCTCACATTGACCATGAAACATAGAAATTGCATCGGGATTGAATAATAAAGGCACAATGGGGCCTTAAGTACAAGCAGACTTAATCTTCTAAGAGGTTGTCCTTTCAGCGGCTCATGGGAGACCTGTATTAGATTCCGATGCAGCAGTGCATTGTTTCTGTATCCCTATCACCTTCACATTGACCATGAAACACAGATATTGCATCGGGATTGAATACAAAAGGCACAATGCCGACTTAAGTACTAGAAGAGAGAGTCTTGTACGACTTTGTGCTTAGAGCGGCTCCGGGGAGACGAGTATTTGAATCTGATGCACCAGTGCAGGTTCACTGTATCCCTTGGACCTTCACATTGAGCATGAAACAAAGATATTGCATCGGGATTGAATATTAAAGGCAAAATGTCGACTTAAGTACAAGAAGTGTGAATCTTCTTAGAGTTTGTGCTTTGAACGGCTCCTGGGAGACCTATATTAAATTCCGATGCACGAGTGCAGGTTTACTGTATCCCTTAGACCTTCACATTGACCATAAAACACACATATTGCATCGGGATTGAATACAAGAGGGACAATTCCAACATAAAGACAAGATGAGTGAATCTTCTAAAATTTTGTGCTTTGGGCGACTCCTGGGAGCCCAGTATTAGATTCCGATGCACCAGTGCAGATTTACTGTATCCCCTGGACCTTCACATTTACCATGAAGTACAGAAATTGAATCGGGATAGAATACAAAATGGACAATGCCGTCTTAAGTACAAGGAAAGTGAACCTTCTAAGAGTTTCTGGTTTGAGCGGCTACAGGGAGGCCAGTATTAGAAACCGATGCACCAATGCACGTTTTCTGTATTCCTTGAACCGTCACATTGACGATGAAATTCAGAAATTGTATCGGGATTGAATACAAAATGCACAATGCCGACTGAAGTAGAAGAAGAGTGAATCTATTTATAATTTGTTCTTTGAGCGGGTCATGGGAGACCAGTATTAGATTCAGACACACCAGTGCAGGTTTTCTGCATCCGTTTGACCTTCACTTTGTCCATGAAGTACAGAAATTGCATCGGGATTGAATACAAAATGGACAATGCCGACTTACGTACAAGAAGAGTGAATCTTCTAAGAGTTTGTGCTTCGAGCGGCTCCTGGGAGTTCAGTATTAGAATAGGATGCACCAATGCAGGTTTTCTGTATCCTTTGAAACGTCACATTGACGATGAACTACAGAAATTGTATCGGGATGCACAATGCCGACTGAAGTACAAGAAGAGTGAATCTATTTATAATTTGTGCTTCGAGCGAGTCATGGGAGACCAGTATTACATTCAGATGCACCAGTGCAAGTTTTCAGTATATGTTTGTCCTTCACATTGACCATGAAACACAGAAATTGAATCGGGATTGATTACGAAAAGGACAACGCCGACTTAAGTACAAGAAGAGTGAATCTTCCAAGAGTTTGTGCATTGAGCGGCTCCTAGGAGTTCAGTATTAGATTCCGATGCACCAGTGCAGGTTTACTGTATCCTTTGGACCTTCACATTGACCATGAAACACAGAAATTGCATCGGGATGGGATAGGAAAGGGACAATGCCGCCTTATGTACTAGAAAAATGAATCTTCTGAGAGTTAGTGCTTTGAGCAGGTCCAGGGAGACCAGTATTAGATTCCGATGCACCAGTGCAGGTTTTCTGTATCCCTTGAACCGTCACATTGACGATGAAACACAGAAATTGCATCGGGATTGAATACAAAATGCACAATGCCGACAAAAGTAAAAGAAGAGTGAATCTTCTAAGAGTTTGTGCTTCGAGCGGCTCCTGGGAGACCAGTATTAGATTCCGATGCGCCAGTGCAGGTTTACTGTATCCCTTGGTCCTTCACATTGACTATGAAATACGGAAATTGCATCGGGATTGGAACCAAAAGGGACAAATCCGACTTAAGTACAAGAAGAGTGAATCTTCTGATAGTTTGAGCTTTGAGCGGCTCCTGGGATACCAGTATTAGATTTCGATACACCAATGCTGGTTTAACGTATCCCTTGGACCTTTACATTGACCATGAAAAATAGAAATTGCATCGGGATGGAATACAAAAGGCACAACGGCGACTTAAGTACAAGATGAGTGAATCTTCTAAGAGTTCGTGCTTTGAGCGGCTGCTTGGGAGACCAGAATTAGATTCCGATGCCTCAGTGCAGGTTTACCGTATCTCTTGGACCTTCACATTAACCATGAAACACAGAAATTGCATCGGGATTGAATACGTAAGGGACAATGCCGACGTAAGTACAAGAAGAGTGAATCTTCTATGAGTTTGTGCTTTGAGCGGCTCCTGGGAGACCAGTATTAGATTCCGATGCACCAGTGCAGGTTTACTGTATCCCTTGAACCTTCACATTGGCCATGATACAAAGAAATTGCATCGGGATTGAATACAAAAGGCACAATGCCGACTTAAGTACAAGAAGAGTGAATCTTCTAAGAGTTTGTGCTTCGAGTTGCTCCTGGGAGACCAGTATTTGATTCCAATGCAGCTGTGCAGGTTTACTGTATCCCTTGGTGACCATGAAAGACAGAACATGCATCGGGATATAAATTAAAAGGGACAATGCCGACTTAAGTACAAGAAGAGTGAATCTTCTAAATATTTGTGCTTTGAGCGGCTCCTAGGATTCCAGTAATAGATTCCGATGCACCAGTGCAGGTTTACTGTATCCCCTGGACCTTCACATTGACCATGATACAAAGAAATTGTATCGTGATTGAATACAAAAGGCACAATGGCGACATAAGTACAAGAAGAGTGAATCTTCTAAGATTTTGTGTTTTGAGCGGCTCCTTGGGAGACCAGTATTAGATTCCGATGCACCAGTGCAGGTTTACTGTATCCCTTGGACTTTCACATTGACCATGAAGCACAGAAATTGCATTGGGGTTGAATACAAAAGAAACAAATCCGGCTTAATTGCAAGAAGAGTGAATCTTCTAAGGGTTTGTGCTTTGAGCGGCTCCTGGGACACCAGTATTTGATTACGATGCAGCAGTGCAGGTTTTCAGTATCCCTTGGACCCTCACATTGACCATGAAACATAGAAATTGCATCGGGATTGAATAATAAAGGCACAATGGGGCCTTAAGTACAAGCAGACTTAATCTTCTAAGAGGTTGTCCTTTCAGCGGCTCATGGGAGACCTGTATTAGATTCCGATGCAGCAGTGCATTGTTTCTGTATCCCTATCACCTTCACATTGACCATGAAACACAGATATTGCATCGGGATTGAATACAAAAGGCACAATGCCGACTTAAGAACTAGAAGAGAGAGTCTTGTACGACTTTGTGCTTAGAGCGGCTCCGGGGAGACGAGTATTTGATTCTGATGCACCAGTGCAGGTTTACTGTATCCCTTGGACCTTCACATTGAGCATGATACAAAGATATTGCATCGGGATTGAATATTAAAGGCAAAATGTCGACTTAAGTACAAGAAGTGTGAATCTTCTTAGAGTTTGTGCTTTGAACGGCTCCTGGGAGACCTATATTAAATTCCGATGCACGAGTGCACGTTTACTGTATCCCTTAGACCTTCACATTGACCATAAAACACACATATTGCATCGGGATTGAATACAAGAGGGATAATTCCAACATAAAGACAAGATGAGTGAATCTTCTAAAATTTTGTACTTTGGGCGACTCCTGGGAAACCAGTATTAGATTCCGATGCACGAGTGCAGATTTACTGTATCCCCTGGACCTTCACATTGACCGTGAAATACAGAAATTGAATCGGGATGGAATACAAAATGGACAATGCCGACTTAAGTACAAGGAAAGTGAACCTTCTAAGAGTTTCTGGTTTGAGCGGCTACAGGGAGGCCAGTATTAGAATCCGATGCACCAATGCAGGTTTTCTGTATCCCTTGAACCGTCACATTGACGATGAAATACAGAAATTGTATCGCGATTGAATACAAAATGCACAATGCCGACTGAAGTAGAAGAAGAGTGAATCTATTTATAATTTGTTCTTTGAGCGGGTCATGGGAGACCAGTATTAGATTCAGACACACCAGTGCAGGTTTTCTGCATCCGTTTGACCTTCACTTTGTCCATGAAGTACAGAAATTGCATCGGGATTGAATACAAAATGGACAATGCCGACTTAAGTACAAGAAGAGTGAATCTTCTAAGAGTTTGTGCTTCGAGCGGCTCCTGGGAGTTCAGTATTAGAATCCGATGCACCAATGCAGGTTTTCTGTATCCTCTGAAACGTCACATTGACGATGAACTACAGAAATTGTATCGGGATGCACAATCCCGACTGAAGTACAACAAGAGTGAATCTATTTATAAAATGTGCTTCGAGCGGGTCATGGGAGACCAGTATTAGATTCAGATGAACCAGTGCAGGTTTTCTGTATATGTTTGTCCTTCACATTGACCATGAAACACAGAAATTGCATCGGGATTGATTACGAAAAGGACAACGCCGACTTAAGTACAAGAAGAGTGAATCTTCCAAGAGTTTGTGCATTGAGCGGCTCCTAGGAGTTCAGTATTAGATTCCGATGCACCAGTGCAGGTTTACTGTATCCTTTGGACCTTCACATTGACCATGAAACACAGAAATTGCATCGGGATGGAATAGGAAAGGGACAATGCCGCCTTATGTACTAGAAAAATGAATCTTCTGAGAGTTAGTGCTTTGAGCAGGTCCAGGGAGACCAGTATTAGATTCCGATGCACCAGTGCAGGTTTTCTGTATCCCTTGAACCGTCACATTGACGATGAAACACAGAAATTGCATCGGGATTGAATACAAAATGCACAATGCCGACAAAAGTACAAGAAGAGTGAATCTTCTAAGAGTTTGTGCTTCGAGCGGCTCCTGGGAGACCAGTATTAGATTCCGATGGACCAGTGCAGGTTTACTGTATCCCTTGGACCTTCACATTGACCATGAAATACGGAAATAGCATCGGGATTGGAACCAAAAGGGACAAATCCGACTTAAGTACAAGAAGAGTGAATCTTCTGATAGTTTGTGCTTTGAGCGGCTCCTGGGATACCAGTATTAGATTTCGATGCACCAATGCTGGTTTGACGTATCCCTTGGACCTTCACATTGACCATGAAAAATAGAAATTGCATCGGGATGGAATACAAAAGGCACAACGGCGACTTAGGTACAAGAAGAGTGAATCTTCTAAGAGTTCGTGCTTTGAGCGGCTGCTTGGGAGACCAGAATTAGAATCCGATGCCTCAGTGCAGGTTTACCGTATCGCTTGGACCTTTACATTAACCATGAAACACTGAAATTGCATCGGGATTGAATACGTGAGGGACAATGCCGACGTAAGTACAAGAAGAGTGAATCTTCTATGAGTTTGTGCTTTGAGCGGCTCCTGGGAGACCAGTATTAGATTCCGATGCACCAGTGCAGGTTTACTGTATCCCTTGGACCTTCACATTGGCCATGATACAAAGAAATTGCATCGGGATTGAATACAAAAGGCACAATGCCGACTTAAGTACAAGAAGAGTGAATCTTCTAAGAGTTTGTGCTTCGAGTGGCTCCTGGGAGACCAGTATTTGATTCCGATGCAGCTGTGCAGGTTTACTGTATCCCTTGGTGACCATGAAAGACAGAACGTGCATCGGGATATAAATTAAAAGGGACAATGCCGACTTAAGTACAAGAAGAGTGAATCTTCTAAATATTTGTGTTCTGAGCGGCTCCTAGGATTCCAGTAATAGATTCCGATGCACCAGTGCAGGTTTACTGTATCCCCTGGACCTTCACATTGACCATGATACAAAGAAATTGCATCGGGATTGAATACAAAAGGATCAATGCCGACTTAAGTAAAAGAAGAGTGAATCTTCTAAGAGTTTGAACTTCGAGCGGCTACTTGGGAGACCAGTATTAGTTTCCGATGCACCAATGCAGGTTTATTGTATCCCTTGGACTTTCACATTGACCATGAAGCACAGAAATTGCATCGCGGTTGAATACAAAAGGCACAAAGCCGACTTAAGTACAAGAAGAGTGAATCTGCTAAGGGTTTGTGCATTGAGAGGCTCCTGGGAGACCAGTATTAGATTCCGATGCACCAGTGCAGGTTTACTGTACCCCTTGGACCTTCACATTTACCATGAAACACGGAAATTGCATCGGGATGGAATTCAAAAGGGACAATGCTGCCTTAAGTACAAGAAGAGTGAATCTTGTGAGAGGTTGTGCTCTGAGCGGCTCCAGGGAGACCAGTATTAGATTCCGTTGTACCAGTGCATTTTTTCTGTATCCCTTGGACCGTCACATTGATGATGAAACACAGAAATTGCTTCGGGATTTAATACAAAAGGCACAATGCCGTCTTAAGTACAAGAAGAGTGGACCTTCTTAGAATTTGTGCTTTGAGCGGCTCATGGGTGACCAGTATTAGATTCAAATGCACCAGTTTAGGTTTACTGTATCTCTTGGACCTTCATATTGACCATGAAACACAGATATTGCATCTGGATTGCATACAATTAGCACAATGCCGACTTAAGTACAAGAAGAGGGAGTCTTCTAAGAGTTTGTGATTTGAGCGGCTCCTGGCAGACGAGTATCAGATTCCTATGCACCAGTGCATTTTTACTGTATCCCTTGGACTTTCGTATTGACCATGAAACAAAGAAATTGCATCGGGATTAAATACTAAGAGCACGATGACGACTTGAGTACATGATGAGTGAACCTCCCAAGAGTTTGAGCTTTCAGCGGCTCCTGGGATACCACTATCAGATTCCGATGCACCAGTGCAGGTTTACCGTTTACCTTGGACCTTCACATTGACCATGAAACACAGAAAATGCATCGGGATTGAATACGAAAGGGACAATGCCGACTTAAGTGCAAGAAGAGTGAATCTTCTACGAGATTGTGCTTTGAGCGGCTCCTGGGAGACCAGTATTAAATTCCGATGCACCAGTGCAGGTTTACTGTATCCCTTGGACCTTCACATTGACCATGAAACACAGATATTGCTCGGGATCGTATAGAAAAGCACAATGCTGACTTAAGTACAAGAAGAGTGAGTCTTCTATGAGTTTGTGCTTTGAGCGGCTCCTGGGAGACCAGTATTAGATTCCGATGCACCAGTGCAGGTTTACTTTATCCCATGGACCTTCACATTAACAATGAGACACAGATATTTCATCGGGATTGAATAACAAAGGCACAATGCCGACTTAAGTACAAGAAGAGTGAATCTTCTAAGAGGTTGTGCCTTCAGCGGCTCATGGGAGACCAGTATTAGATTCCGATGCAGCAGTGCATTGTTTCTGTATCCCTATCACCTTCACATTGACCATGAAACACAGATATTGCATCGGGATTGAATAATAAAAGCACAATGCCGACTTAAGTACAAGAAGAGTGAATCTTCTAAGAGTTTGTGCTTTGTGCGGCTCATGGGAGACCAGTATTAGATTCCGATGCACCAGTGCAGGTTTACTGTATCCCTTGGACCTTCACATTGACCATGAAACACAGATATTGCATCGGGATCGTATTGAAAGGCACAATGCGACTTAAGTACAAGAAGAGTGAGTCTTCTAAGAGTTTGTGCTTGGAGCTTCTCCTGGGAGACCAGTATTAGATTCCGAGGCACCAGTGCAGGTTTACTGTATCCCTTCGACCCTCATATTTACCATGAAATACAGAAATCGCATCGGGATTGAATACAAAAGCACAATGCCGACTTAAGTACAACACGAGTGAATCTTCTAAGAATTTTTGCCTTGAGCGGCTCATGGGAGACCAGTATTAGATTCTGATGCACCAGTGCAGGTTTTCTGTATACGTTTGACCTTCACATTGACCATGAAACACAGAAATTGCATCGGGATTGATTACAAAATGCACAATGCCGACTGACGTACAAGAAGAGTGACTCATCTAAGAGTTTGTGGTTCGAGCGGCTCCTGGGAGACCAGTATTTGATTCCGATGCAGCTGTGCAGGTTTACTGTATTTGTTGGACCTTCACATTGACCATGAAACACAGAAATTGCATCGGGATGGAATACAAAACGGACAATGCCGCCTTAAGTACTAGAAAAGTGAATCTTCTGAGAGTTTGTGCTTTGAGCGGCTCCAGGGAGACCAGTATTAGATTCCGATGCACCAGTGCAGGTTTACTGTATACGTTTGTCCTTCACATTGACCATGAAACACATAAATTGCATCGGGTTTGATTACGAATGGGACTATGCCGACTTAAGTACAGGAAGAGTGAATCTTCTAAGAGTTTGTGCTTCGAGCGGCTCCTGGGAGACCAGTATTTGATTCCGATGCAGCTGTGCAGGTTTACTGTATCCCTTGGACTTTTACATTGACCATGAGAGACAGAAATTGCATCGGGATTGAAACCAAAAGGGACAATGCCGACTTAAGTACAAGAAGAGTGATTCTTCTATGTGTTTGTGCTTTGAGCGGCTCCTGGGAGACCAGTATTAAATTCCGATGCACCAGTGCTGGTTTACAGTATCCCTTGGACCTTCACATTGACCATGATACAAAGAAATTGCATCGGGATTGAATAAAAAAGGCACAATGCCGACTTAAGTACAGGAAGAGTGGATCTTCTAAGAGTTTGTGCTTCGAGCGGCTCCTGGGAGACCAGTATTTGATTCCTATGCAGCTGTGCAGGTTTACTGCATCCCTTAGACCTTCACATTGACCATGAAAGACAGAACTTGCATCGGGATATATATCTAAAGGGACAATGCAGACTTAAGTACAAGAAGAGTGAATCTTCTGAGAGTTTGTGGTTTGAGCGGCTACTCGGATACTAGTATTAGATTCCGATGCACCAGTGCAGGTTTACTGTATCCCTTGGACCGTCACATTGACGATGAAACACAGAGATTGCATCGAGAATGAATACAAAATGCACAATGCCGACTGAAGTACAAGAAGAGAAAATCTTCTAAGAGTTTGTGTTTCGAGCGGCTCCTGGGAGACCAGTATTTGATTCCGATGCAGCTGTTCAGGTTTACTGTATACCTTGGACCTTCACATTGACCATGAAAGACAGAAATTGCATCGAGATTGAAACCAAAAGGGACAATGCCGACTTAGGTCCTACAATTGTGAATCTTCTGAGAGTTTGTGTTTTGAGCGGCTCCAGGGATTCTAGTATTAGATTCAGATGCACCAGTTCTGGTTTAACGTATCCCTAGGACATTCACATTGACCATGAAACATAGAAATTGCATCAGGATTGAATACAAAAGGCACAACGGCGACTTAAATACAAGAAGAGTGAATCTTCTAAGAGTTCGTGCTTTGAGCTGCTACTTGGGAGACCAGTTTTAGATTCCGATGCACCAATGCAGGTTTACTGTATCCCTTGGACTTTCTCATTGACCATGAAGCACAGAAATTGCATCGGGGTTGAATACAAAAGGCACAAAGCCGAGTTATGTACAAGAAGAGTGAATCTAATAAGAAATTGTGCTTTGAGCGGCTCATGGGAGACCAGTATTAGATTCAGATGCACCAGTGCAGATTTTCAGTATCCGTTTGACCTTCACTATGACCATGAAACACGGAAATTGCATCGGGATTGAAAACAAAAGGGACAATGCCGACTGAAGTACAGGAAGAGCGAATTTTCTAAGAGTTTGTGGTTTGAGTGGCACCTGGGAGACCTGTATTAGATTCCGATGCACCAGTGGAAGTTTACTGTATCCCTCGGACCTTCACATTGACCATGAAACACAGATATCGCATCGGGATTGAATACAAAAGGCACAATGCCGACTTCAGTACAAGAAGAGTGAACCTTCTTAGAATTTGTGCTTTGAGCGGCTCATGGGATACCAGTATTAGATTCCAATGCACCGGTTTAGGTTTACTGTATCCCTTGGACCTTCATATTGACCATGAAACACCGATATTGCATCTGCATTGCATACAAAAGCCACAATGCCCACTTAAGTACAAGAAGAGGAAGTCTTCTAAGAATTTGTGATTTGAGCGGCTCCTGGCAGACCAGTATTAGTTTCCGATGCACCAGTGCAGGTTTACAGTATCCCTTGGTCCTTCACATTGACCATGATACAAAGAAATTGCTTCGGGATTCAATACAGAAGCACAATGCCGACTTAAGTACAAGAAGAGTGATTCCTGTAAGAGTTTGTGCTTTGAGAAGCTCCTGGGAGACCGGTATTAGATTCTGATGCACCAGTGCAGGTTTACTTTATCCCATGGACCTTCACATAAGCAATGAGACACAGATATTTCATCGGGATTGGATAATAAAGGCACAATGCCGACTTAAGTACAAGAAGACTGAATCTTCTAAGAGGTTGTGCTTTCAGCGGCTCATGGGAGACCAGTATTAGATTCCGATGCACCAGTGCAGGTTTACTGTATCCCTTCGACCCTCATATTTACCATGAAACACAGAAATCGCATCGGGATTGAATACAAAAGCACAATGCCGACTTAAGTACAAGACGAGTGAATCTTCTAAGAATTTTTGCCTTGAGCGGCACATGGGAGACCAGTACTAGATTCAGATGCACCAATGCAGGTTTTCTGTATCCGTTTGACCTTCACATTGACCATGAAACACAGAAATTGCATCGGGATTGATTACAAAATGCACAATGCCGACTGACGTACATGAAGAGTGACTCATCTAAGAGTTTGTGGTTCGAGCGGCTCCTGGGAGACCAGTATTTGATTCCGATGCAGCTGTGCAGGTTTACTGTATTTGTTGGACCTTCACATTGACCATGAAACACAGAAATTGCATCTGGATGGAATACAAAACGGACAATGCCGCATTAAGTACTAGAAAAGTGAATCTTCCGAGAGTTTGTGCTTTGAGCGGCTCCAGGGAGACCAGTATTAGATTCCGATGCACCAGTGCAGGTTTACTGTATACGTTTGTCCTTCACATTGACCATGGAACACATAAACTGCATCGGGATAAATTACGAAAGGGACTATGCCGACTTAAGTACAAGAAGAGTGAATCTTCTAAGAGTTTGTGCTTCGAACGGCGCCTGGGAGACCAGTATTTGATTCCTATGCAGCTGTGCAGGTTTACTGCATCCCTTGGACCTTCACATTGACCATGAGAGACAGAAACTGCATCGGGATTGAAACCAAAAGGGACAATGCCGGCTTAAGTACAAGAAGAGTGATTCTTCTATGTGTTTGTGCTTTGAGCGGCTCCTGGGAGACCAGTTTTAGATTCCGATGCACCACTGCACGTTTGCAGTATCCCTTGGACATTCACATTGACCATGAAGCACAGAAATTGCATCGGGGATGAATACAAAAGGCACAAAGCCGACTTAAGTACAAGAAGAGTGAATCTAATAAGAATTTGTGCTTTGAGCGGCACATGGGAGACCAGTATTAGATTCAGATGCACCAGTGCAGGTTTTCTGTATCCGTTTGACCTTCACTTTGACCATGAAACACGGAAATTGCATCGAGATTGAACACAAAAGGCACAATGCCGACTTCAGTACAAGAAGAGTGAACATTCTTAGAATTTGTGCTTTGAGCGGCTCATGGGAGACCAGTATTAGATTCCGATGCACCAGTGGAGGTTTACTGTATCCCTCGGACCTTCACATTGACCATGAAACACAGATATCGCATCGGGATTGAATACATAAGGCACAATGCCGACTTCAGTACAAGAAGAGTGAACATTCTTAGAATTTGTGCTTTGAGCGGCTCATGGGAGACCAGTATTAGATTCCAATGCACCAGTTTAGGTTTACTGTATCCCTTGGACCTTCATATTGACCATGAAACACAGATATTGCATCTGCATTGCATACAAAAGGAACAATGCCCACTTAAGTACAAGAAGAGGAAGTCTTCTAAGAATTTGTGATTTGAGCTGCTCCTGGCAGACGAGTATTACATTCCGATGAACCAGTTCATTTTTACTGTATCCCTTAGGCTTTCACATTGACCATGAAACAAAGAAATTGCATCGGGATTAAATACTAAGAGCACGATGACGACTTAAGTACAACATGAGTGAATCTCCTAAGAGTTTGTGCTTTCAGCGGCTCCTGGGATACCACTATCAGATTCCGATGCACCAGTGCAGGTTTACCGTTTCCCTTGGACCTTCACATTGACCATGAAACACAGAAAATGATTCGGGATTGAATACGAAAGGGACATGTCCGACTTAAGTGCAAGAAGAGTGAATCTTCTACGAGTTTGTACTTTGAGCAGCTCCTGGGAGACCAGTATTAGATTCCGATGCACCAGTGCAGGTTTACCTTATCCCATGGACCTTCACATTAACAATGAGACACAGATATTGCATCGGGATTGAATAAGAAAGGCACAATGCCGACTTAAGTACAAGAAGAGTGAATCTTCTAAGAGTTTGTGCTTTGAGCGGCTCATGGGAGACCGGTAATAGATTCCGATGCACCAGTGCAGATTTACTGTATCCCTTCGACCCTCATATTGACCATGAAACACAGAAATCGCATCGGGGTTGAAACCAAAACGGACAATGCCGACTTAAGTACTAGAAGAGTGAATCTTCTGAGAGTTTGTGCTTTGAGCGGCTCCTGGGATACTAGTATTAGATTAAGATGCACCAGTGCTGGTTTAACGTATCCCTAGGACCTTCACATTGAGCATGAAACATAGAAATTGCATCAGGATTGAATACAAAAGGCACAACGGTGACTTAAATACAAGAACAGTGAATCTTCTAAGAGTTCGTGATTTGAACTGCTACTTGGGAGACCAGTATTAGATTCCGATGCACCAATGCAGGTTTACTGTATCCCTTGGACTTTCTCATTGACCATGACGCACAGAAATTGGATCGGGGTTGAATACAAAAGGCACAATGCCGACTGAAGTACAAGAGGAGTGAATTTTCTAAGAGTTTGTGGTTTGAGCGGCTGCTGGGAGACCTGTATTAGATTCCGATGCACCAGTTGTGGTTTACTGTATCCCTTGGACCTTCATATTGACCATGAAACACAGATATTGCATCTGGATTGCATACAAAAGGCACAATTCCGACTTAAGTTCAAGAAGAGGGAGTCTTCTAAGAGTTTTTGATTTCAGCGGCTCCTGGCAGACGAGTATTAGATTCCGATGCACCAGTTCATTTTTACTGTATCCCTTGGACTTTCACATTGACCATGACACAAAGAAATTGCATCGGGATTAAATACAGAAGGGACAATGCCGACTTAAGTGCAAGAAGATTTAATCTTCTACGAGTTTGTGCTTTGAGCGGCTCCTGGGAGTCCAGTATTAGTTTTCCGATGCACCAGTGCAGGTTTACAGTGTTCCTTGCTCCTTCACATTGACCATGATACAAAGAATTTGCTTCGGGATTGAATACAGAAGGCAGAATGCCGACTTAAGTACAAGAAGAGTGATTTCTCTAAGAGTTTGTGCTTTGAGCAGCTCCTAGGAAACCAGTACTACATTCTGATGCACCAGTGCAGGTTTACTTTATCCCATGGACCTTCACATTAACAATGAGACACAGATATTGCATCGGGATTGAATAAAAAAGGCGCAATGCCGACTTAAGTACAAGAAGAGAGAATCTTCTAAGAGTTTGTGCCTTGAGCGTCTCATGGGAGACCAGTATTAGATTCCGATTCACCAGTGCAGGTTTACTGTATCCCTTGGACCTTCACATTGACCATGAAACACAGCTATTGCATCGGGATCGTATAGAAAAGCACAATGCCGACTAAAGTCCAAGAAGAGTGAGTCTCCTATGAGTTTGTGCTTTGAGCGGCTTCTGGAAGACCAATATTAGATTCCGAGGCAGCAGTGCCGGTTTACTTTATCCCTTGGACCCTCATATTGACCATGAAACACAGAAATCGCATCGGGATTGAATACAAAAGCACAATGCCGACTTAAGTACAAGAAGAGTGAATCTTCTAAGAATTTTTGCCTTGAGCGGCTCATGGGAGACCAGTATTGGATTCAGATGCGCCAGTGCAGGTTTTCAGTATCCCTTTGACCTTCACATTGACCGTGAAACACAGAAATTGCATCGGGATTGATTGCAAAATGCACAATGCCGAATGACGTACAAGAAGAGTGTATCTTCGAAGAGTTTGTGCATTGCGAGGCTCCTGGGAGACCAGTATTAGATTCCGATGCACCACTGCAGGTTTACTGTATCCCTTGCACCGTCACATTGACGATGAAACACAGACATTGCATCGGAATTGAATACAAAATGCACAATGCTGACTGAAGTACAAGAAGAGTGATTCTTCTAAGAATTTGTGCTTCGAGCGGCTCCTGGGAGACCAGTATTTGATTGCGATGCAGCTGTGCAGGTTTACTGTGTACCTTGGACTTTCACATTGACCATGAAAGATAGAAATTGCATCGGGATTGAAACCAAAAGGGACAATGCCGACTTAAGTACTAGAAGAGTGAATCTTCTGAGAGTATGTGTTTTGAGCGGTTCGTGGGATACTAGTATTAAATTCCGATGCACCAGTGCTGGTTTAACGTATCCCTTGGACCTTCACATTGACCATGAAACATAGAAATTGCATTGGGATTGAATACAAAAGGCACAACGGCGACATAAATACAAGAAGAGTGAATCTTCTAAGAGTTCGTGCTTTGAGCGGCTACTTGAGAGACCAGTATTAGATTCCGATGCACCAATGCAGGTTTACTGTATCCTTTGGAGTTTCTCTTTGACCATGAAGCACAGAAATTGCATCGGGGTTGAATACAAAAGGCACAAAGCCGACTTAAGTACAAGAAGAGTGAATCTTCTAAGTAATTGTGCTTTGAGCGGCTCATGGGAGACCAGTATCAGACTCAGATGCACCAGTGCAGGTTTTCTGTATCCGTCTGACCTTCACTTTGACCATGAAACACAGAAATTGCATCGGGATTGAATACAAAAGGGACATTGCGACCTTAAGTACTAGATAAGTGAATCTTCTGAGAGTTTGTGGTTTGAGCGGCTCCAGGAAGACCAGAATTAGATTCCGATGCACCAGTGCAAGTATACTGTATCCCTTGGACTGTCACATTGACGATGAAACACAGTAATTGCATCGGGATTGAAAACAAAATGCACAATGCCGACTGAAGTCCAAGAAGAGTGAATCTTCTAAAAGTTTGTGCTTCGAGCGGCTCCTGGGAGATCAGTATTAGATTCCGATGCACCAGTACAGGTTTGCTGTATCCCTTGGACCTTCACATTGACCATGAAAGACAGAAATTGCATCGGGATTGAAATCAAAAGGTACAAAGCCGACTTAAGTACAAGAAGAGTGAATCTAATAAGAATTTGTGCTTTGAGCGGCACATGGGAGACCAGTATTAGATTCAGATGCACCAGTGCAGGTTTTCTGTATCCGTTTGACCTTCACTTTGACCATGAAACACGGAAATTGCATCGAGATTGAACACAAAAGGCACAATGCCGACTTCAGTACAAGAAGAGTGAACATTCTTAGAATTTGTGCTTTGAGCGGCTCATGGGAGACCAGTATTAGATTCCGATGCACCAGTGGAGGTTTACTGTATCCCTCGGACCTTCACATTGACCATGAAACACAGATATCGCATCGGGATTGAATACAAAAGGCACAATGCCGACTTCAGTACAAGAAGAGTGAACATTCTTAGAATTTGTGCTTTGAGCGGCTCATGGGAGACCAGTATTAGATTCCAATGCACCAGTTTAGGTTTACTGTATCCCTTGGACCTTCATATTGACCATGAAACACAGATATTGCATCTGCATTGCATACAAAAGGAACAATGCCCACTTAAGTACAAGAAGAGGAAGTCTTCTAAGAATTTGTGATTTGAGCGGCTCCTGGCAGACGAGTATTACATTCCGATGCACCAGTTCATTTTTACTGTATCCCTTAGGCTTTCACATTGACCATGAAACAAAGAAATTGCATCGGGATTAAATACTAAGAGCACGATGACGACTTAAGTACAACATGAGTGAATCTCCTAAGAGTTTGTGCTTTCAGCGGCTCCTGGGATACCACTATCAGATTCCGATGCACCAGTGCAGGTTTACCGTTTCCCTTGGACCTTCACATTGACCATGAAACACAGAAAATGTTTCGGGATTGAATACGAAAGGGACATGTCCGACTTAAGTGCAAGAAGAGTGAATCTTCTACGAGTTTGTACTTTGAGCAGCTCCTGGGAGACCAGTATTAGATTCCGATGCACCAGTGCAGGTTTACCTTATCCCATGGACCTTCACATTAACAATGAGACACAGATATTGCATCGGGATTGAATAAGAAAGGCACAATGCCGACTTAAGTACAAGAAGAGTGAATCTTCTAAGAGTTTGTGCTTTGAGCGGCTCATGGGAGACCGGTAATAGATTCCGATGCATCAGTGCAGGTTTAATGTATCCCTTCGACCCTCATATTGACCATGAAACACAGAAATCGCATCGGGGTTGAATACAAAAGCACAACGCCGACTTAAGTACAAGAAGAGTGAATCTTCTAAGAAATTTTGGATTGAGCGGCTCATGGGAGACCAGTATTTGATTCCGATGCAGCTGTGCAGGTTTACTGCATCCGTTGGACCTTCACATTGACCATGAAAGACAGAACCTGCATCGGAATATAAATCAAAATGGACAATGCAGACTTATGTACAAGAAGAGTGAATCTTCTGAGAGTTTGTGCTTTGAGCGGCTCCTCGGATACCAGTATTAGATTCCGATGCACCACTGCAGGTTTAATGTATCCCTTCGACCGTCACATTGACGATGAAACACAGAGATTGCATCGAGAATGAATACAAAACGCACAATGCCGACTAAAGTACACGAAGAGCGAATCTTCTAAGAGTTTGTGTTTCGAGCGGCTCCTGGGAGACAAGTATTTGATTCCGATGCAGCTGTTCAGGTATACTGTATACCTTGGACCTTCACATTGACCATGAAAGACAGAAATTGCATCGGGATTGAAACCAAAACGGACAATGCCGACTTAAGTACTAGAAGAGTGAATCTTCTGAGAGTTTGTGCTTTGAGCGGCTCCTGGGATACTAGTATTAGATTCCGATGCACCAGTGCTGGTTTAACGTATCCCTAGGACCTTCACATTGAGCATGAAACATAGAAATTGCATCAGGATTGAATACAAAAGGCACAACGGTGACTTAAATACAAGAACAGTGAATCTTCTAAGAGTTCGTGCTTTGAACTGCTACTTGGGAGACCAGTATTAGATTCCGATGCACCAATGCAGGTTTACTGTATCCCTTGGACTTTCTCATTGACCATGACGCACAGAAATTGGATCGGGGTTGAATACAAAAGGCACAATGCCGACTGAAGTACAAGAAGAGTGAATTTTCTAAGAGTTTGTGGTTTGAGCGGCTGCTGGGAGACCTGTATTAGATTCCGATGCACCAGTGGTGGTTTACTGTATCCCTTGGACCTTCATATTGACCATGAAACACAGATATTGCATCTGGATTGCATACAAAAGGCACAATTCCGACTTAAGTTCAAGAAGAGGGAGTCTTCTAAGAGTTTTTGATTTCAGCGGCTCCTGGCAGACGAGTATTAGATTCCGATGCACCAGTTCATTTTTACTGTATCCCTTGGACTTTCACATTGACCATGACACAAAGAAATTGCATCGGGATTAAATACAGAAGGGACAATGCCGACTTAAGTGCAAGAAGATTTAATCTTCTACGAGTTTGTGCTTTGAGCAGCTCCTGGGAGTCCAGTATTAGTTTTCCGATGCACCAGTGCAGGTTTACAGTGTTCCTTGCTCCTTCACATTGACCATGATACAAAGAATTTGCTTCGGGATTGAATACAGAAGGCAGAATGCCGTCTTAAGTACAAGAAGAGTGATTTCTCTAAGAGTTTGTGCTTTGAGCAGCTCCTAGGAAACCAGTACTACATTCTGATGCACCAGTGCAGGTTTACTTTATCCCATGGACCTTCACATTAACAATGAGACACAGATATTGCATCGGGATTGAATAAAAAAGGCACAATGCCGACTTAAGTACAAGAAGAGTAAATCTTCTAAGAGTTTGTGCCTTGTGCGTCTCATGGGAGACCAGTATTAGATTCCGATTCGCCAGTGCAGGTTTACTGTATCCCTTGGACCTTCACATTGACCATGAAACACAGATATTGCATCGGGATCGTATAGAAAAGCACAATGCCGACTTAAGTCCAAGAAGAGTGAGTCTTCTATGAGTTTGTGCTTTGAGCGGCTTCTGGAAGACCAGTATTAGATTCCGAGGCAGCAGTGCAGGTTTACTTTATCCCTTGGACCCGCATATTGACCATGAAACACAGAAATCGCATCGGGATTGAATACAAAAGCACAATGCCGACTTAAGTACAAGAAGAGTGAATCTTCTAAGAATTTTTGCCTTGAGCGGCTCATGGGAGACCAGTATTGGATTCAGATGCGCCAGTGCAGGTTTTCAGTATCCCTTTGACCTTCACATTGACCGTGAAACACAGAAATTGCATCGGGATTGATTGCAAAATGCACAATGCCGAATGACGTACAAGAAGAGTGAATCTTCGAAGAGTTTGTGCATTGAGAGGCTCCTGGGAGACCAGTATTAGATTCCGATGCACTAGTGAGGGTTTACTGTATCCCTTGGACTTTCACATTGACCATGAAACACACAAATTGCATCGGGATGGAATACAAAAGGGACAATGCCGCCTTAAGTACTAGAAAAGTGAATCTTCTGAGACTATGTGCTTTGAGCGGCTCCAGGGAGACCAGTATTAGATTCCGATGCACCACTGCAGGTTTACTGTATCCCTTGGACCGTCACATTGACGATGAAACACAGACATTGCATCGGAATTGAATACAAAATGCACAAGGCTGACTGAAGTACAAGAAGAGTGATTCTTCTAAGAATTTGTGCTTCGAGCGGCTCCTGGGAGACCAGTATTTGATTGCGATGCAGCTGTGCAGGTTTACTGTGTACCTTGGACCTTCACATTGACCATGAAAGATAGAAATTGCATCGGGATTGAAACCAAAAGGGACAATGCCGACTTAAGTACCAGAAGAGTGAATCTTCTGAGAGTATGTGTTTTGAGCGGTTCGTGGGATACTAGTATTAAATTCCGATGCACCAGTGCTGGTTTAACGTATCCCTTGGACCTTCACATTGACCATGAAACATAGAAATTGCATCGGGATTGAATACAAAAGGCACAACGGCGACATAAATACAAGAAGAGTGAATCTTCTAAGAGTTCGTGCTTTGAGCGGCTACTTGAGAGACCAGTATTAGATTCCGATGCACCAATGCAGGTTTACTGTATCCTTTCGAGTTTCTCTTTGACCATGAAGCACAGAAATTGCATCGGGGTTGAATACAAAAGGCACAAAGCCGACTTAACTACAAGAAGAGTGAATCTTCTAAGTAATTGTGCTTTGAGCGGCTCATGGGAGACCAGTATCAGACTCAGATGCACCAGTGCAGGTTTTCTGTATCCGTCTGACCTTCACTTTGACCATGAAACACAGAAATTGCATCGGGATTGAATACAAACGGGACATTGCGACCTTAAGTACTAGATAAGTGAATCTTCTGAGAGTTTGTGGTTTGAGCGGCTCCAGGAAGACCAGAATTAGATTCCGATGCACCAGTGCAAGTTTACTGTACCCCTTGGACTGTCACATTGACGATGAAACACAGTAATTGCATCGGGATTGAAAACAAAATGCACAATGCCGACTGAAGTACAAGAAGAGTGAATCTTCTAAAAGTTTGTGCTTCGAGCGGCTCCTGGGAGACCAGTATTAGATTCCGATGCACCAGTACAGGTTTGCTGTATCCCTTGGACCTTCACATTGACCATGAAAGACAGAAATTGCATCGGGATTGAAATCAAAAGGGACAATGCCAACTTAAGTACAAGAAGAGTGAATCTTCTGTGAGTTTGTGCTTTGAGCGGCTCCTGGGATACCAGTATTAAATTCCGATGCACCAGTGCTGGTTTAGCGTATCCCTTGGACCTTCCCATTGACCATGAAACATAGTTATTGCATCGGGATTGAATACAAAAGGTACAACGGCGATTTAAGTACAAGAAGAATGAATCTTAACAGAGTTCGTGCTTTGAGCGGTTGCTTGGGAGACCAGTATTAGATTCCGATGCTTCAGTGCAGGTTTACCGTATCCCTTGGACCTTCACGTTGAACATGAAACACAGAAATTGCATCGGGATTGAATACGAAAGGGACAATGCCGACTTAAGTACAAGAAGAGTGAATCTTCTAAGAGTTTTTGCTTCGAGCGGCTCCTGGGAGACCTGTATTTGATTCCGATGCAGCTGTGCAGGTTTACTTCATCCCATGGACTTTCACATTGGCCATGAAAGACAGAACTTGCATCGAGATATAAATCAAAAGGGACAATGCAGACTTTAGTACTAGAAGAGTGAATCTTCTGAGAGTTTGTGCTTTGAGCGGCTCCTGGGATACTAGTATTAGATTCCGATGCACCAGTGCTGGTTTAACGTGTCTTTTGGACCTTGACGTTGACCATGAAACATAGAAATTGCATCGGGATTGAATACAAAAGGCACAAAGGAGACTTAAACACAAGAATAGTGAATCTTCTTAGAGTTCGTGATTTGAGCTGCTACTTGTGAGACCAGTAGTAGATTCTGATGCACCAATGCAGGTTTACTGTATTCCTTGGACACTCTCATTGACCATGAAGCACAGAAATTGCATCGGGGTTGAATACATAAGGCACAAAGCCAACTTAATTACAAGAAGAGTGAATCTTCTATGCGTTTGTGCTTTGAGCATCTCCTGGGGAACCAATATTAGTTTCCGATGCACCACTGCAGGTTTACTGTATCCCTTGGACCTTCACATTGACCATAATACAAAGAAATTGCTTCGGGATTGAATACAGAGGGCACAATGCCGACTTAAGTACAAGAAGAGTGAATCTTCTAAGAATTTAAGCTTTGAGCGGCTCATGGGAGAACAGTATCAGGCCCAGATGCACCAGTGCAGGTTTTCTGTATGCGTTTGACCTTCACTTTGACCATGAAACACGGAAATTGCATTGGGATTGAATACGAAAGGGACAATGCCGACTTAAATAGAAGAAGAGTGAATCTTTTATGAGTTTGTGCTTTGAGCGGCTCCTGGCAGACGAGTATTAGATTCCGATGCACCAGTGCATTTTTACTGTACCCCTTGAACTTTCACATTGGCCATGAAACAAAGAAATTGCATCGGGATTGAATACTAAGAGCACAATGACGACTTAAGTTCGAGATGAGTGATTCTCCCAAGAGTTTGTGCTTTCAGCGGCTCCTGGGTTACCAGTATCGGATTCCGATGCACCAGTGCAGGTTTACCGTTTCCCTTGGACCTTCACATTGACCATGAAACACAGAAAATGCATCGGGACTGAATACGAAAGGGACAATGCCGACTTAAGTACCAGAAGAGTGAATCTTCTATGCGTTTGTGCTTTGAGCATCTCCTGGGGAACCAGTATTAGTTTCCGATGCACCACTGCAGGTTTACTGTATCCCTTGGACCTTCACATTGACCATAATACAAAGAAATTGCTTCGGGATTGAATACAGAAGGCACAATGCCGACTTAAGTACAGGAAGAGTGAATCTTCTAAGAGTTTGTGCTTTGAGCGGCTCATGGGAGACCAGGATTAGTTTCCGATGCACCAGTGCTAGTTTACTGTATCGCTTGGTCCTTCACATTGACCATGAAACACAGATATTGCATCGGGATTGTATAGAAAAGCACAATGCCGACTTAAATACAAGAAGAGTGAGTCTTCTATGAGTTTGTGCTTTGAGCAGCTCCTGGGAGAACAGTATTAGATTGCGAGGCACCAGTGCAGGTTTACTGTATCCCTTGGACCCTCATATTGACCATGAAAAACAGAAATCGCATAGGGATTGTATACAAAAGCACAATGCCGACTGAAGTATTAGAAGAGTGAATCTTCTAAGAATTTTTGCCTTGAGCGGCTCATGGGAGACCAGTATTAGATTCAGATGCACCTGTGCAGGTTTTCTGTATCCGTTGGACCTTCACATTGACCATGAAACACAGAAATTGCATCGGGATTTATTACAAAATGCACAATGCCGACTGACGTACAAGAAGAGTGAGTCATCTAAGAGTTTGTGCTTCGAGCGGCTCCTGAGAGACCAGTACTTGATTCCGATGCAGCTGCGCAGGTTTACTGTATCCCTTGGACCTTCACATTGACCATGAAAGACAGAAATTGCATCGGGATTGAAACCAAAAGGGACAATGCAGACTAAAGTAAAAGAAGTGTGAATCTTCTGCGAGTTTGTGCTTTGAGCGGCTCCTGGGATACCAGTATTAGATTCCGTAGCACTAGTGCTGGTTTGACGTATCCCTTCGACCTTTACATCGACCATGAAACATAGAAATTGCATCGGGATTGAATACAAAAGGCACAACGGCGACATAAATACAAGAAGAGTGAATCTTCTAAGAGTTCGTGCTTTGAGCGGCTACTTGAGAGACCAGTATTAGATTCCGATGCACCAATGCAGGTTTACTGTATCCTTTCGAGTTTCTCTTTGACCATGAAGCACAGAAATTGCATCGGGGTTGAATACAAAAGGCACAAAGCCGACTTAACTACAAGAAGAGTGAATCTTCTAAGTAATTGTGCTTTGAGCGGCTCATGGGAGACCAGTATCAGACTCAGATGCACCAGTGCAGGTTTTCTGTATCCGTCTGACCTTCACTTTGACCATGAAACACAGAAATTGCATCGGGATTGAATACAAACGGGACATTGCGACCTTAAGTACTAGATAAGTGAATCTTCTGAGAGTTTGTGGTTTGAGCGGCTCCAGGAAGACCAGAATTAGATTCCGATGCACCAGTGCAAGTTTACTGTATCCCTTGGACTGTCACATTGACGATGAAACACAGTAATTGCATCGGGATTGAAAACAAAATGCACAATGCCGACTGAAGTACAAGAAGAGTGAATCTTCTAAAAGTTTGTGCTTCGAGCGGCTCCTGGGAGACCAGTGTTAGATTCCGATGCACCAGTACAGGTTTGCTGTATCCCTTGGACCTTCACATTGACCATGAAAGACAGAAATTGCATCGGGATTGAAATCAAAAGGGACAATGCCAACTTAAGTACAAGAAGAGTGAATCTTCTGTGAGTTTGTGCTTTGAGCGGCTCCTGGGATACCAGTATTAAATTCCGATGCACCAGTGCTGGTTTAGCGTATCCCTTGGACCTTCCCATTGACCATGAAACATAGTTATTGCATCGGGATTGAATACAAAAGGTACAACGGCGATTTAAGTACAAGAAGAATGAATCTTAACAGAGTTCGTGCTTTGAGCGGTTGCTTGGGAGACCAGTATTAGATTCCGATGCTTCAGTGCAGGTTTACCGTATCCCTTGGACCTTCACGTTGAACATGAAACACAGAAATTGCATCGGGATTGAATACGAAAGGGACAATGCCGACTTAAGTACAAGAAGAGTGAATCTTCTAAGAGTTTTTGCTTCGAGCGGCTCCTGGGAGACCTGTATTTGATTCCGATGCAGCTGTGCAGGTTTACTTCATCCCATGGACTTTCACATTGGCCATGAAAGACAGAACTTGCATCGAGATATAAATCAAAAGGGACAATGCAGACTTTAGTACTAGAAGAGTGAATCTTCTGAGAGTTTGTGCTTTGAGCGGCTCCTGGGATACTAGTATTAGATTCCGATGCACCAGTGCTGGTTTAACGTGTCTTTTGGACCTTGACGTTGACCATGAAACATAGAAATTGCATCGGGATTGAATACAAAAGGCACAAAGGAGACTTAAACACAAGAATAGTGAATCTTCTTAGAGTTCGTGATTTGAGCTGCTACTTGTGAGACCAGTAGTAGATTCTGATGCACCAATGCAGGTTTACTGTATTCCTTGGACATTCTCATTGACCATGAAGCACAGAAATTGCATCGGGCTTGAATACATAAGGCACAAAGCCAACTTAATTACAAGAAGAGTGAATCTTCTATGCGTTTGTGCTTTGAGCATCTCCTGGGGAACCAGTATTAGTTTCCGATGCACCACTGCAGGTTTACTGTATCCCTTGGACCTTCACATTGACCATAATACAAAGAAATTGCTTCGGGATTGAATACAGAAGGCACAATGCCGCCTTAAGTACAAGAAGAGTGAATCTTCTAAGAATTTAAGCTTTGAGCGGCTCATGGGAGAACAGTATCAGGCACAGATGCACCAGTGCAAGTTTTCTGTATGCGTTTGACCTTCACTTTGACCATGAAACACGGAAATTGCATTGGGATTGAATACGAAAGGGACAATGCCGACTTAAATAGAAGAAGAGTGAATCTTTTATGAGTTTGTGCTTTGAGCGGCTCCTGGCAGACGAGTATTAGATTCCGATGCACCAGTGCATTTTTACTGTACCCCTTGGACTTTCACATTGGCCATGAAACAAAGAAATTGCATCGGGATTGAATACTAAGAGCACAATGACGACTTAAGTTCAAGATGAGTGATTCTCCCAAGAGTTTGTGCTTTCAGCGGCACCTGGGTTACCAGTATCGGATTCCGATGCACCAGTGCAGGTTTACCGTTTCCCTTGGACCTTCACATTGACCATGAAACACAGAAAATGAATCGGGACTGAATACGAAAGGGACAATGCCGACTTAAGTACCAGAAGAGTGAATCTTCTATGCGTTTGTGCTTTGAGCATCTCCTGGGGAACCAGTATTAGTTTCCGATGCACCACTGCAGGTTTACTGTATCCCTTGGACCTTCACATTGACCATAATACAAAGAAATTGCTTCGGGATTGAATACAGAAGGCACAATGCCGACTTAAGTACAAGAAGAGTGAATCTTCTAAGAGTTTGTGCTTTGAGCGGCTCATGGGAGACCAGTATTAGTTTCCGATGCACCAGTGCTGGTTTACTGTATCGCTTGGTCCTTCACATTGACCATGAAACACAGATATTGCATCGGGATTGTATAGAAAAGCACAATGCCGACTTAAATACAAGAAGAGTGAGTCTTCTATGAGTTTGTGCTTTGAGCAGCTCCTGGGAGAACAGTATTAGATTGCGAGGCACCAGTGCAGGTTTACTGTATCCCTTGGACCCTCATACTGACCATGAAAAACAGAAATCGCATAGGGATTGTATACAAAAGCACAATGCCGACTGAAGTATTAGAAGAGTGAATCTTCTAAGAATTTTTGCCTTGAGCGGCTCATGGGAGACCAGTATTAGATTCAGATGCACCTGTGCAGGTTTTCTGTATCCGTTGGACCTTCACATTGACCATGAAACACAGAAATTGCATCGGGATTTATTACAAAATGCACAATGCCGACTGACGTACAAGAAGAGTGAGTCATCTAAGAGTTTGTGCTTCGAGCGGCTCCTGAGAGACCAGTACTTGATTCCGATGCAGCTGCGCAGGTTTACTGTATCCCTTGGACCTTCACATTGACCATGAAAGACAGAAATTGCATCGGGATTGAAACCAAAAGGGACAATGCAGACTAAAGTAAAAGAAGTGTGAATCTTCTGCGAGTTTGTGCTTTGAGCGGCTCCTGGGATACCAGTATTAGATTCCGTAGCACTAGTGCTGGTTTAACGTATCCCTTGGACCTTTACATCGACCATGAAACATAGAAATTGCATCGGGATTGAATACAAAAGGCACAACGGCGACTTAAATACAAGAAGAGTGAATCTGCTAAGAGTTCGTGCTTTGAGCGGCTACTTGTGAGACCAGTATTAGATTCCGATGCACCAATGCAGGTTTACTGTATTCCTTGGACTTTCTCATTGACCATGAAGCACAGAAATTGCATCGGGGTTGAATACATAAGGCACAATGACGACTTAGGTAATAGATGAGTGAATCTTCTAAGAATTTGAGATTTGAGCTGCTCATGGGAGAACAGTATCAGACTCAGATGCACCAGTGCAGGTTTTCTGTATGCATTTGACCTTCACTTTGACCATGAAACGCGGAAGTGGCATCGGTAACGAATACAAAAGGGACAATGCCGACTTAAGTACAAGAAGAGTGAATTTTCTAAGAGTTTGTGGTTTGAGCGGCTCCTGGGAGTACCGTCTTAGATCCTGATGCACCAGCGCAGGTTTACCGTATCCCTTGGACCCTCATATTGACCATGAAAAACAGAAATCGCATCGGGATTGAATACAAAAGGCACAATGCCGACTTAAGTACAAGAAGAGTGAATCTTTCAAGAATTTTTGCCTTGAGCGGCTCATGGGAGACCAGTATTAGATTCAGATGCACCTGTGCAGGTTTTCTGTATCCCTTTGACCTTCACATTGACCATAAAACACAGAAATTGCATCGGGATTGATTACAAAATGCACAATGCCGACTGACGTACAAGAAGAGTGAGTCATCTAAGAGTTAATGCTTCGAGCGGCTCCTGAGTGACCAGTATTTGAATGCGATGCAGCTGTGCAGGTTTACTGTATCCCTTGGACCTACACATCGACCATGAAACATAGAAATTGCATCGGGATTGAATACAAAGAAACAACGGCGACTTAAATACAAAAAGAGTGAATCTTCTAAACGTTCGTGCTTTGAGCGGTTACTTGTGAGACCAGTATTAGATTCCGATGCACCAATGGAGGTTTACTGTATTTCTTGGACTTTTTCATTGACCATGAAGCACAGAAATCGCATCGGGGTTGAATACATAAGGCACAAAGCCGACATAATTACAAGAAGAGTGAATTTTCTCAGAGTTTGTGGATTGAGCGGCTCCTGGGAGACCAGTATTAGACTCCGATGCACCAGTGCACGCTGACTGTATCCCTTGGACCTTCAAATTGACCATGAAACACGGATATCGCATCGGGATTGAATACGATAGGCACAATGACGACTTAAGTACAAGCAGAGTGAATCTTCTAAGAATTTGAGCTTCGAGCGGCACATGGGAGAACAGTATCAGACTCAGATGCACCAGTGCAGGTTTTCTGTATGCGTTTGACCTTCACTTTGACCATGAAACACGGAAATTGCATCGGGATCGAATACGAAAGGGACTATGCCGACTTAAGTACAAGAGGAGTGAATTTTCTAAGAGTTTGTGGTTTGAGCGGCTCCTGGGAGTACCGTCTTAGATCCTGATGCACCAGCGCAGGTTTACCGTATCCCTTGGACCTTCCCATTGACCATGAAACTCAGAAATTGCACCGGGATTGAATACGAAACGGACAATGCCGACTTAAGTACAAGAGGAGTGAATTTTCTATGAGTTTGTGCTATGAGCGGCTCCTGGGAGACCAGTATTAAATACCGATGCACCAGTGCAGGTTTACTGTATCCCTTGATCCTTCACATTGACCATGATACAAAGAAATTGCATCGGGATTGAATACAAAAGGCACAATGCCGACTAAAGTACAAGAAGAGGGAATCTTCAAAGAGTTTGTGATTTGAGCGGCTCCTGGCAGACGAGTATTAGATTCCGATGCACCAGTGCATTTTTACCGTATCCGTTGGACTTTCGCATTGACCATGAAACAAAGACATTGCATCTAGATTGAATACTAAGAGCACAATGACGACTTAAGTACAAGATGAGTGAATCTCCCAAGAGTTTGTGCTTTCAGCGGCTCCTGGGATACCAGTATCAGATTACGATGCACCAGTGCAGGTTTACCGTTTCCCTTGGACCTTCACATTGACCATGAAACACAGAAAATGCATCAAGATTGAATAGGAAAGGGACAATGCCGACTTCAGTACAAGAAGAGTGAATCTTCTACGAGTTTGTGCTTTGAGCGGCTCCTGGGATACCAGTATTAGATTCCGTAGCACCAGTGCTGCTTTAACGTATCCGTTGGACCTTCACATCGACCATGAAACATAGAAATTTCATCGGGATTGAATACAAAAGTCACAATAGCGACTTAAGTACAAGAAGAGTGAATCTTCTAAGAGTTTGTGATTTGAGCGCCTGCTTGGGAGACCGGTATTAGATTCCGATGCACCAATGCAGGTTTACTGTATCATTTGGACTTTCACATTGACCACGAAGCGCAGAAATTGCATCGGGGTTGAATACAAAAGGCGCAAAGCCGACTTAATTACAAGAAGTGTGAACCTTATAAGAATTTGTGATTTGAGCGGCTCATGGGAGACCAGTATTAGATTCCGATGCAACAGGGCAGGTTAACTGTATCCCTTGGACCTTCACATTGACCATGAAACACAGAAATTGCATCGGGATTTAATACAAGAGGGACAAAGCCGACATATGTACAAGAAGAGTAAACCCACTAAGAATTTGTGGTTTGAGCGGCTGCTGGGAGACCAGTATTAGATTCCGATGCACCAATGCAGGTTTACTGTATCCCTTGGACTATCACATTGACCATGAAGCGCAGAAATTGAATCGGGGTTGAATACAAAAGGCACAAAGCCGACTTAATTACAAGAAGAGTGAACCTTCTAAGAATTTGTGATTTGAGCGGCTCATGGGAGACCAGTATTAGATTCCGATGCACCAGTGCAGGTTTACTGTATCCCTTGGTCCTTCACATTGACCATGGATCTCAGAAATTGCATCGGGATTGAATCCAAATGTCACAATCGCGACTGAAGTACAAGAAGAGTTAATCTTCTAAGAGTTTTTACTTTGAGCGTGTCCTTGGGGACCAGTATTAGATTCCGGTGCACCAGTGCAGGTTTACTGTATCTTTTGGACCTTCACGTTCACCATGAAACACAGAAATTGCATCGGCATTGATTACAAAACGGACAATGCAAACTTAAGTACAAGAGGGGTGAATTTTCTAAGAGTTTGTGGTTTGAGCGACTCCTGGGAGACCAGTGTTAGATTCCGATGCACCAGTGAAGCTTTACCGTATCCCTTGGACCTTCAAATTGACCATGAGAAACAGAATTCGCATCGTGATTGAATACAAAAGGCACAATGCCGAATTAAAACACGAAGAGTGAATCTTCCAAGAGCTTGTGGTTTGAGCATCGCATGGGAGACCAGTATCAGATTGCGATGCACCAGTGCAGGATTACTGTACCCCCTGGGGCCTTCACATTGACCATGAGTCACAGAAATTGCATCGGGATGGAATACAAATGGCACAATTCCCTCTTAAGTACAAGAAGAGTGAATCTTCTAAGAGTTAATGCTTTGAGCGGATCCTGGGAGACCAGTATGAGATTCCGATGCACCAGTGCTGGCTCACTGTATCCCTCGGGCCTTAACATTGACCATGCAACATAGAAATTGCTTCGGGACTGAATGCAAAAGGGACAATGCCGACTTAGGTACAAGAAGAGTGAATCATCTATGAATTTGTGTTTGAGGGGCTCCTGGGAGACCAGTATTAGATTCCGATGCACCAGTGCAGGTTTACTGTATTCCTTGGACCTTCACATTGACAATTAAACACAGAAATTGCATCGGGATTGAATACAAAGGGACAATGCCGACATTAGTACAAGAAGACTGAATCTTCTAAGAGTTTGTGTTTAAGCGGCTCCTGGGCGACCAGTATTAGATTCCGTATCACCAATGCAGGTTTACTGTATCCCTTGGACCTTCACATTGACCACGAAACACAGAAATTGCATCGTGATTGAATGTAAAAGGCACAATGCTGAATTAAGTACAAGAAGTGTGATTCGTCTAAGAGTTTGTGATATGAGCGCCTCCTGCCAGACCAGTATTAGATTCCGATGCACCAGTGCAGGTTCACTGTATCCCTTGGACCTTCACATTGACAATGAAACACATATATTGAATCGGGATCTAATACAAAAAGCACAATGCCGACTTAAGTACAAGAAGAGTGAGTTTTCTAAGAGTTTCTCCTATCAGCGGCTCCTGGGAGACCAGTATTAGATTCCGATGCAACAGGGCAGGGTTACTGTATCCCTTGGACCTTCACATTGACCATGAAACACCGAAATTGCATCGGGATTGAATACAAGATGGACAAAGCCAACTTAAGTACAAGAAGGGTGAATCCACTAAGAATTTGTGGTTTGAGCGGCTGGTGGGAAACCAGTATTAGATTCCGATGCACCAGTGCAGGTTAACTGTATCCCTTGGACCTTCACATTGACCATGGAGCTCAGAAATTGCATCAGGATTGAATCCAAATGTCACAATGCCGACTGAAGTACAAGAAGAGTTAATCTTCTAAGAGTTTCCACTTTGAGCGGCTCCTTGGGGACCAGTATTGGATTTCAATGCACCATTGCACGTTTACTGCTTCTTTTGGACCGTCACGTTCACCATGAAACACAGAAATTGCATCGGTATCGATTACAAAAGGGAAAAATGCCGACTTAAGTACAAGAAGAGTATTTCTTCTATATGTTCTTGCTTTGAGCGGCTCCTGGGAGACAAGTATTAGATTCGGATGCACCAGTGCAGGTTTACTGTATCCCTTGGACCTTCACAATGACCATGACACACAGAAATTGCATCGGGATTGAACACAAAAGGTACAATGCCAACTTAAGTACTAGAAGAGTGAATCTTCTACGAGTTTGTAGTTTGAGCTGTTCCTGGGAGACCTGTATTAGATTCCGATACACCAGTGCACGTTTACTGTATTCCTTGGACCTTCACATTGACCATGAAAAACAGAATTCGCATCGTGATTGAATACAAAAGGCACAATGCCGAATTAAAAACTAGAAGAGTGAATCTTCTAAGAGCTTGTGGTTTGAGCATCGCATGGGAGACCAGTATCAGATTCCGATGCACCAGTGCAGTATTACTGTATCCCTTGGGCATTCACATTGACCATGAGTCACAGAAATTGCATCGGGATGGAATACAAATGGCACAATTCCGTCTTAAGTACAAGAAGAGTGAATCTTCTAAGAGTTAATGCTTTGAGCGGCTCCTGGGAGACCAGTATGAGATTCCGATGCACCAGTGCTGGCTCACTGTATCCCTTGGGCCTTAACATTGACCATGCAACATAGAAATTGCTTCGGGACGGAATGCAAAAGGGACAATGCCGACTTAGGTGCAAGAAGAGTGAATCATCTATGAATTTGTGTTTGAGGGGCTCCTAGGAGACCAGTATTAGATTCCGATGCACCAGTGCAGGTTTACTGTATTCCTTGGACCTTCACATTGACAATTAAACACAGAAATTGCATCGGGATTGAATACAAAAGGGACAATGCCGACATTAGTACAAGAAGACTGAATCTTCTAAGACTTTGTGTTTAAGCCGCTCCTGGGCGACCAGTATTAGATTCCGTTTCACCAGTGCAGGTTTACTGTATCCCTTGGACCTTCACATTGACCACGAAACACAGAAATTGCATCGTGATTGAATGTAAAAGGCACAATGCTGAATTAAGTACAAGAAGTGTGATTCGTCTAAGAGTTTGTGATTTGAGCGCCTCCTGCGAGACCAGTATTAGATTCCGATGCACCAGTGCAGGTTTACTGTATCCCTTGGACCTTCACATTGGCAATGAAGCACAGATATTGAGTCGGGATCTAATACAAAAAGCACAATGCCGTCTTAAGTACAAGAAGAGTGAGTTTTCTAAGAGCTTCTGCTATGAGCGGCTCCTGGGAGACCAGTACTAGATTCCGATGCAACAGGGCAGGGTTACTGTATCCCTTGGACCTTCACATTGACCATGAAACACAGAAATTGCATCGGAATTGAATACAAAAAGCACAATGCTGACTTAAGTACAAGAGGAGTAAATTTTCTAAGATTTTGCGCTTTGAGCGGTTCCTGGGAGACCAGGATAAGATTCCGATTCACCTGTGCTCGTTTACTGTATCCCTTGGACCTTCACATTGACCATAAAATACAGAAGTTGCATCGGGATTGAATGCAAGAGGGACAATGCCGTCTTAAGTACAAGAAGAGTGAATCCTCTAACAGGTTGTGGTTTGAGCGGCTCCTGGGAGACTAGTTTCAGATTACGATGCACCATTGCAGGTTTACTGTACACCTTGGGCGTTCACATTGACCATGAAACACAGAAATTGCATTCGGATTGAATACAAAAGGCACAATGCCGAATAAGTGTAAGTTGAGTGTATCTTTTAAGAGTTTGTGATTTGAGCGGCTCCTGGGAGAAAAGTATTAGGTTCCGGGCGCCAGTGCAGCTTTACTGTATACCTTTGACATTCACATTGACCATGAATGACAGAAATTGCATCGGGATTGAAATCAAAAGGGACAATGCCGACTTAAGTACAAGAAGAGTGAATTTTCTAAGAGTTTGTGGTTTGAGCGGCTCCTGGGAGACCAGTATTAGATTCCGATGCGCCAGTGAAAGCTTACCGTATCCCTTGGACCTTCACATTGACCATGTATCACAGAAACTGCATCGGGATTGAATCCAAAAGCACAATGCTGACTTAAGTACAAGAAGAGTGAATCTTCTAAGAGTTTGTGCTTTGAGTGGCTCGATGGGAGACCAGTATTAGATTCCGATGCACCAGTGCAGGTTTACTGTATCCCTCGGACGTGCACATTGACCATGAAACACACACACTGCATCAGCATTGAATACAAAAGGCACAATGCCGACTTAAGTACTAGAAGAGTGAATCTTCTAACAGTTTGTATATTGAGCGGCTCCTGCGAGACCTGTATTAGATTCCGATGTACCAATGCCGGTTTATCCTATCCCTTGGACCTTTACATTGACCTTGAAACACAGAAATTGCCTCGGGATTAAATACAAAAGGCACAATGCCGACATAAGTACAAGAAGAGTGAATCTTCTAAGAGTTAGTGCTTTGTGCGGCTTCTGGGAGACCAGTTTCCGATTCCGATGCACCAGTACAGGTTTACTGTATCCCTTGGACCTTCTCATTGACCATGAAACAGAGTAATTGCATCGGGTTTGAATACAAAGGAGACAATGCCGATTTAGGTACAACAAGACTGAATCTTCTAAGAATTTGTGTTTGAGCGGCTCCTGGGAGACCAGTATTAGAATCCGATGCACCAGTGCAGGATTACTCTATCCCTCAGACATTCACATTGACCATCAAACACACATATTGCATTGGGATTGAATACGAAAGACACAATGCCGACTTAAGTACAAAAAGAGTGAATCTTCTAAGAGTTTGTCCTTTGAGCGGCCCCTGGGAGAGCAGTATTAGATTCCGATGCACTGGTGCAGGTTAACTGTATCCCTTGGACTTTCACATTGACCATGAAGAACAGAAATTGCATCGGGATTGAATACGAAAGGCACAATGCGAACTTAAGTACAGGATGAGTGAATCTTCTGAGAGTTTGTGGTTTGGGCGGCTCCTGGGAGACCAGTATTAGATTACGATGCATCAGTGCACGTTTACTGTATCCCTTGGACATTCAATATGACCATGAATTACAGAAATTGCGTCGGGATCGAATACAAAAGCACAATGCCGACTTAAGTACATGAAGAGTGAATCTTTAAGAGTCTTTGCTTTGAGCGGCTCCTTGGAGACCAGTATTAGATTCCGATGCACCAGCGAAGGTTAACTGTATCCCTTGGACCTTCACATTGACCATGAAACATCGAAATTGCATCGACATTGAATACAAAAGGGACAGTGCCGACTTAGGTACAAGAAGAGTGAATCTTCTAAAAGTTTGTGCTTTGAGTGGCTTCTCGGACATCAGTATTGGATTCCGATGCACCAGTGCCGGTTTACTGTATCCCTTGGAACTTCACATTGACCTTGAAACACAGAATTAGCATCGGGATTGAATACAAAATGGACAGACCCGACTTAGGTACAAGAAGAGTGAATTTTCTTGGAGTTTGTGGTTTGAGCTGCGTCTGGGAGACAAGTATTAGATTCCGATGCACCAGTGAAAGTTTACTGTATTCCTTGGGCCTTCAAATTGACCATGAAACACAGAAATCAGATCGTGATTGAATACAAAAGGCACAATACCAAATCCAGTAAAGAAGAGTGAATCTTCTAAGAGCTTGTGCTTTGAACGCCTCCTTGGAGACCAGAATCAGATTCCGATGCACCAGTGCAGGTTTACTGTATCCCTTGGACCTTCACATTGACCAAGAAACACTGAAATTGCATCGGGATTGAATACAAAAGGGACAATGCCAACTTAAGTACAAGAAGAGTGAATCTTCTAAGAGTTTGTGCTTTCAGTGGCTCGATGGGAGACCAGTATTAGATTCCGATGCACCAGTGCAGGTTTACTGTATCCCTCGGACGTTCACATTGACCATGAAACACACACACTGCATCGGGATTGAATACAAAATGCACAATTCCGACTCAAGTACAAGAAGAGTGAGTCTTCTAAGAGTTTGTGTTTGAGTGGTTCCTGGGAGACCAGTATTAGATTCCGATGCACCAGTGCTGCCTTACTGTATCCCTTGGACCTTTACATTCACCGTGGAACACAGAAATTGCATCGGGATTGAATACAAAAGGCACAATGCCGACTTAAGTACAAGAAGAGTGAATCTTCTAAGAGTTTGTCCTTTGAGCGGCCCCTGGGAGACCAGTATTAGATTCTGATACACGTGTGCAGGTTTACTGTATCCCTTGGTTCTTCAACATGACCATGAAACACAGAAGTTGCATCGGTATTGAATACATAAGGCACGATGCCTACTTAAGTACAAGATGAGTGAATCTTCTAAGAGTTTGTGCTTTGAGCGGCTCCTTGGGAGACCAGTATTAGTCTCCGATGCACCAGTGCAGAATTACTGTATCCGTTGGACATTCGCATTGACCATGAAGCACAGAATTTGCATCGGGATTGAATTCAAAATGTACAATGCCGACGTAGGTACAAGAAAAGTGATTCTCCTAAGAGTTTGTACTTTTAGCGGCTCCTTGCAGACCAGTATTAGATTACGATGCACCAGTGCAGGTTTTCTGCATTCCTTGGACCTTCACATTGACCATGAGACACAGAATTTTCATCGGCAATGAACACGAAAGGAACAATGCCGACATAAGTACATAACGAGTGAATCTTCTAAGAGTTTGTGTTTTTGGTGGCTCCTGGGAGACCAGTATTAGAATCCGATGCACCAGTGCAGGTTTAATGTATCCCTTGGACTTTCGCATTGACCATGAAACACAGAAATTGCAACGGAATTGAATACAAAAGGCACAATGCCAACTTAAGTACAAGTAGAGTGTGTCATCTACGAATTTGAGGTTTGAGCGGCTCCTGGGAGACCTGTATTAGATTCCGATGCACCATTGCACGTTTACTGTATCCCTTTGACCGTCTCATTGACCATGAAACACAGATATTGCATCGGGATTGAATTCTAAAGGGACAATGCTGACTTAACTACAAAAAGAATGAATTTTCTAAGAAATTGTGGTTTGAGCGGCTCCTGGGAGACCAGTATTAGATTCCGATACACCAGTGCAGGTTTACTGTATCCCTTGGACCTTCATATTGACCATGAAACACACAAATTGCATCGGGATTGATTACACGATAGACAATGAGGACTTATGTAAAAGAACAGTGAATCTTCTAAGAGTTTGTGGTATGAGCGGCGCCTGGGAGACCAGTATTAGATTCCGATGCACCAGTGCAGGTTTACTGTTTCCCTTGGACCTTCACATTAACCAAGAAAGACAGAAATTGAATCGGGATTGAAATCAAAAAGGACAATGCCGACTAAAGTACAAGCACAGTAAATCTTCTAAGAGTTTGTGCTTTGAGCGGCTCCTGGGACACCAGTACTAGATTAAAACGCACCAGTGCAGGTTTACCGTATCCCTTGGACCTTCACTTTGACCATGAAACACAGAAATTGCATCGGGTTGAATACAAAAGGGACAATGCCAACTTAAGTACAAGAAGAGTGAATCTTCTAAGAGTTTGTGCTTTGAGAGGCTCCCGGCAGACCAGTATTAGATTCCGATGCACCAGTGCTGTGCTACTGTATCCCTTGGACCTTTGCATTCACCGTGGAACACAGAAATTGCATCGGGATTGAATACAAAAGGCACAATGCCGACTTAAGTACAAGAATAGTGTATCTTCTAAGAGTTTGACCTTTGAGCGGCCCCTGGGAGACCAGTATTAGATTCCGATGCACCAGTGCAGGTTAACTGTATCCCTTGGACTTTCACATTAACCATGAAGCACAGAAATTTCATCGGGATTGAATACAAAAGGAACGATGCCGACCTAAGGACAAGAAGAGTGAATTTTCTAAGAGTTAGTGTTTTGAACTGCTCCTGGGAGACCAGTATTAGATTCCGATGCACCAGTGCAGGTCAACTGTATCCCTTGGACTTCACATTGACCATGAAACATCGAAATTGCATCGGCATTGAATACAAAAGGGACAGTGCCGATTTAGGTACAAGAGGAGTAAAACTTCCAAGAGATTGTGCTTTGAATAGCTTCTCGGACACCAGTATTGGATTCCGATGCACCACTTCCGGTTTACTGTATCCCTTGGACCTTCACATTGACCTCGAAACACAGAATTAGCATCGGAATTGAATACAAAAGGGACAGTCCCGACTTAAGTACAAGAAGAGTGAATTTTCTAAGAGTTTGTGGTTTGAGCTGCTCCTGGGAGACAAGTATTAGATTCCGATGCACCAGTGCAGGTTTACTGTATCCCTTGGACCTTCACATTGAGCATGAATGACAGAAATTGCATCGGGAATGTATACAAAATTCACAATGCTGAATTAAGTACAAGAAAAGTGAATCTTCAAAGAGTTTGTGCTTTGAGCGGCCCCTGGGAGACCAGTATTAGATTCCGATGCACCAGGGCAGGTTTACTGTATTCTTTGGACCTTCACGTTGACCATGAAACCTTGATATTGCATCGGGATTGAATACGAAAGGCACAATGCCGTCTTGAGTACAAGAAGAGTGAATCTTCTAAGAGTTTGTGCTTTGAGCGGCTCCTGGGAGACCAGTATTAAATTCCTATGCACCACTGCAGGTTTACTGTATCCCTCGGACCTTCACGTGGACCATGAGGCACAGTAATTGCATCGGGATGGAATGCAAAAGGCACAATGTCGACTTAAGTACAAGTAGAGTAAATTTTCTAAGAGTTTGTGGTTTGAGCGGCTCTTGGGAGACCAGCATTCGATTCCGATGCACCAGTGAAGGTTTACTGCACAACTTGTACCTTCAAATTGACCATGAAACATAGAAATCGCATCGTGATTGAATACAAAAGGCACAATGCCGGATAAAGTACAATAAGAGCGAATCTTCTAAGAGCTTGTGGTTTCAGCGGCTCATGGGAGACCAGTATTAGATTCCGATGCACCGCTGCAGGTTTACCGTATCCTTTGGACCTTCACATTGTCCATGTAACACAGAAATTGCATCGAGATTAATACAAAAGGTACAATGCCGACTTAAGTAAAAGAAGTGTGAATCTTCTAAGAATTTGTGCTTTGAGCGGCTCCTGAGAGACCAGTATTAGATTCCGATGCACCAGTGCAGGTTTACCATATCCATTGGACCATTACATTGACCATGAAACGCAGAAATTGCATCGGGATTGAATACACAAGGCACAATGCCGACTAAAGTACAAGAAGAGAGAATCTTCTAAGAATTTTTGCTTTGAGCATCTCCTGGGAGACCAGTATTATATTCCGTTGCACCAGGGCAGGTTTACTTTATCACTTGGACCTGCACATTGACCATGAAACACAGAAATTGCATCGGGACTGAATACAAATTGCACAATGCCGACTAAAGTACAAGAAGAGAGAATCTTCTAAGAGTTTTTGCTTTGAGCATCTCCTGGGAGACCAGTATTAGATTCCGATGCACCAGTTCAGGTTTACTGTATCCCTTGGACCTTCACATTGACCATGAAACACAGAAATTGCATCGGGATTGAATACAAGATTGACAATGCGGACTTATGTACAAGAAGAGTGAATCTTCTAAGAGTTTGTGGTTTGAGCGGCTCGTGGGAGACCAGTATTAGATACCGATGCACCAGTGCAGGTTAACTGTATCCCTTGGACTTCACATTGACCATGAAACATCGAAATTGCATCGGCATTGAATACAAAAGGGACAGTGCCGATTTAGGTACAAGAGGAGTAAAACTTCTAAGAGATTGTGCTTTGAATAGCTTCTCGGACACCAGTATTGGATTCCGATGCACCACTTCCGGTTTACTGTATCCCTTGGACCTTCACATTGACCTTGAAACACAGAATTAGCATCGGAATTGAATACAAAAGTGACAGTCCGACTTAAGTACAAGAAGAGTGAATTTTCTAAGAGTTTGTGGTTTGAGCTGCTCCTGGGAGACAAGTATTAGATTCCGATGCACCAGTGCAGGTTTACTGTATCCCTTGGACCTTCACATTGAGCATGAATGACAGAAATTGCATCGGGAATGTATACAAAATTCACAATGCTGAATTAAGTACAAGAAAAGTGAATCTTCAAAGAGTTTGTGCTTTGAGCGGCCCCTGGGAGACCAGTATTAGATTCCGATGCACCAGGGCAGGTTTACTGTATTCTTTGGACCTTCACGTTGACCATGAAACCTAGATATTGCATCGGGATTGAATACGAAAGGCACAATGCCGTCTTGAGTACAAGAAGAGTGAATCTTCTAAGAGTTTGTGCTTTGAGCGGCTCCTGGGAGACCAGTATTAAATTCCTATGCACCAGTGCAGGTTTACTGTATCCCTCGGACCTTCACGTGGACCATGAAGCACAGTAATTGCATCGGGATGGAATGCAAAAGGCTCAATGTCGACTTAAGTACAAGTAGAGTAAATTTTCTAAGAGTTTGTGGTTTGAGCCGCTCTTGGGAGACCAGCATTCGATTCCGATGCACCAGTGAAGGTTTACTGCACAACTTGTACCTTCAAATTGACCATGAAACATAGAAATCGCATCGTGATTGAATACAAAAGGCACAATGCCGGATAAAGTACAATAAGAGCGAATCTTCTAAGAGCTTGTGGTTTCAGCGGCTCATGGGAGACCAGTATTAGATTCCGATGCACCGCTGCAGGTTTACCGTATCCTTTGGACCTTCACATTGTCCATGTAACACAGAAATTGCATCGAGATTAATACAAATTGTACAATGCCGACTTAAGTAAAAGAAGTGTGAATCTTCTAAAAATTTGTGCTTTGAGCGGCTCCTGAGAGACCAGTATTAGATTCCGATGCACCAGTGCAGGTTTACCATATCCATTGGACCATTACATTGACCATGAAACGCAGAAATTGCATCGGGATTGAATACACAAGGCACAATGCCGACTAAGGTACAAGAAGAGAGAATCTTCTAAGAGTTTTTGCTTTGAGCATCTCCTGGGAGACCAGTATTATATTCCGTTGCACCAGGGCAGGTTTACTTTATCACTTGGACCTGCACATTGACCATGAAACACAGAAATTGCATCGGGACTGAATACAAAATGCACAATGCCGACTAAAGTACAAGAAGAGAGAATCTTCTAAGAGTTTTTGCTTTGAGCATCTCCTGGGAGACCAGTATTAGATTCCGATGCACCAGTGCAGGTTTACTGTATCCCTTGGACCTTCACATTGACCATGAAACACAGAAATTGCATCGAGATTGAATACAAGAGTGACAATGCGGACTTATGTACAAGAAGAGTGAATCTTCTAAGTGTTTGTGGTTTGAGCGGCTCCTGGGAGACCAGTATTAGATTCCGATGCACCAGTGCAGGTTTACTGTCTACATCTACATCTACATCTATATTGATACTCCGCAAGCCACCCAACGGTGTGTGGCGGAGGGCACTTTACGTGCCACTGTCATTACCTCCCTTTCCTGTTCCAGTCGCGTATGGTTCGCGGGAAGAACGACTGGCTGAAAGCCTCCGTGCGCGCTCTAATCTCTCTAATTTTACATTCGTGATCTCCTCGGGAGGTATAAGTAGGGGGAAGCAATATACTCGATACCTCATCCAGAAACGCAACCTCTCGAAACCTGGCGAGCAAGCTACACCGCGATGCAGAGCGCCTCTCTTGCAGAGTCTCCCACTTGAGTTTATTAAACATCTCCGTAACGCTATCACGGTTACCAAATAACCCTGTGACGAAACGCGTCGCTCTTCTTTGGATCTTCTCTATCTCCTCCGTCAGACCGATCTGGTACGGATCCCACACTGATGAGCAATACTCAAGTATAGGTCGTACGAGTGTTTTGTAAGTCACCTCCTTTGTTGATGGACTACATTTTCTAAGCACTCTCCCAATGAATCTCATCCTGGTACCCGCCTTACCAACAATTAATTTTATATGATCATTCCACTTCAAATCGTTCTGCACGCATACTCCCAGATATTTTACAGAAGTAACTGCTACCAGTGTTTGTTCCGCTATCATATAATCATACAATAAAGGATCCTTCTTTCTATGTTTTCGCAATACACTACATTTGTCTATGTTAAGGGTCAGTTCCCACTCCCTGCACCAAGTGCCTATCCGCTGCAGATCTTCTTGCATTTCGCTACAATTTTCTAATGCTGCAACTTCTCTGTATACTACAGCATCATCCGCGAAAAGCGGCATGGAACTTCCGACAATATCTACTAGGTCATTTATATATATTGTGAAAAGCAATGGTCCCATAACACTCCCCTGTGGCACGCCAGAGGTTACTTTAACGTCTGTAGACGTCTCTCCATTGATAACAACATGCTGTGTCCTGTTTGCTAAAAACTCTTCAATCCAGCCACACAGCTGGTCTGATATTCCGTAGGCTCTTACTTTGTTTATCAGGCGACAGTGCGGAACTGTATCGAACGCCTTCCGGAAGTCAAGAAAAATAGCATCTACCTGGGAGCCTGTATCTAATATTTTCTGGGTCTCATGAACAAATAAAACGAGTTGGGTCTCACACGATCGCTGTTTCCGGAATCCATGTTCATTCCTACATAGTAGATTCTGGGTTTCCAGAAATGACATGATACGCGAGCAAAAAACATGTTCTAAAATTCTACAAGAGATCGACGTCAGAGATATAGGTCTATAGTTTTGCGCATCTGCTCGACGACCCTTCTTGAAGACTGGGACTACCTGTGCTCTTTTCCAATCATTTGGAACGCTCGGTTCCTCTAGAGACTTGCGGTACACGGCTGTTAGAAGGGGGGCAAGTTCTTTCGCGTACTCTGTGTAGAATCGAATTGGTATCCCCTCAGGTCCAGTGGACTTTCCTCTATTGAGTGATTCCAGTTGCTTTTCTATTCCTTGGACACTTATTTCGATGTCAGCCATTTTTTCGTTTGTGCGAGGATTTAGAGTAGGAACTGCAGTGCGGTCTTCCTCTGTGAAACAGCTTTGGAAAAAGGTGTATAGTATTTCAGCTTTACGCGTGTCATCCTCTGTTTCAATGCCATCATGACCCCGTAGTGTCTGGATATGCTGTTTCGAGCCACTTACTGATTTAACGTAAGACCAGAACTTCCTAGGATTTTCTGTCAAGTCGGTACATAGAATTTTACTTTCGAATTCAATGAACGCTTCGCGCATAGCCCTCCTTACGCTAACTTTGACATCGTTTAGCTTCTGTTTGTCTGAGAGGTTTTGGCTGCGTTTAAACTTGGAGTGGAGCTCTCTTTGATTTCACAGTAGTTTCCTAACTTTGATGTTGTACCACGGTGGGTTTTTCCCGTCCCTCACAGTTTTACTCGGCATGTACCTGTCTAAAACGCATTTTACGATTGCCTTGAACTTTTTCCATAAACACTCAACATTGTCAGTTTCGGAACAGAAATTTTCGTTTTGATCTGTTAGGTAGTCTGAAATCTGCCTTCTATTACTCTTGCTAAACAGATAAACCTTCCTCCCTTTTTTTATATTCCTATTAATTTCCATATTCAGGGATCCTGCAACGGCCTTATGATCACTGATTCCCTGTTCTGTACATACAGAGTCGAAAAGTTCGGGTGTGTTTGTTATCAGTAGGTCCAAGATGTTATCTCCACGAGTCGGTTCTCTGTTTAATTGCTCGAGGTAATTTTCGGATAGTGCACTCAGTATAATGTCACTCGATGCTCTGTCCCTACCACCGGTCCTAAACAACTGAGTGTCCCAGTCTATATCTGGTAAATTGAAATCTCCACCTAAGACTATAACATGCTGTGAAAATTTATGTGAAATGTATTCCAAATTTTCTCTCTGGTGTTCTGCCACAACTGCTGCTGAGTCGGGAGGTCGGTAAAAGGAGCCAATTATTAACCTAGTTCGGTTGTTTAGTGTAACCTCCACCCATAATAATTCACAGGAACTATCCACTTCTACTTCACTACAGGATAAAGAACTACTAACAGCGACGAACACTCCATCACCAGTTGCATGCAATCTATCCTTTCTAAACACCGTCAGTACCTTTGTAAAAATTTCGGCAGAATTTATCTCTGGCTTAAGCCAGCTTTCTGTACCTATAACGATTTCAGCTTGGACCTTCACATTGACCATGAGACACAGAAATATCATCGGGATTGAATACAAAAGGCACAATGCTGATTTAAGTACAAGAAGAGTGAATCTTCTAAGAGTTTGTGCTTTGAGCGGCTCCTGGGAGACCAGTATTAGATTCTGATGCACCAGTGCAGGTTTACCGTATCCCTTGGAGCTTCGCATTGACCATGAAACACAGAAATTGTATCGGGATTGAATCCAAAAGGCACAATGCCGATTTAAATACAAAATGAGAGAATCTTCTAAGAGTTTGTGATGTGAGCGGCTCCTGAGAGACCAGTACTAGTTTCCGACGCACCAGTGCAGGTTTACCGTATCCCATGGACTTTACCTTTGACCATGAAACACAGAAATTGCATCGGGATTGAATACAAAAGGCACAATGCCGACTTAAGTACAAGAAGAGTGAATCTTCTAAGAGTTTGTGCTTTGAGCGGCTCCTGGGAGACCAGTACTAGATTCCGATGCACAAGTGCAGGTTTACTGTATCCCTTGGACCTTCACATTCTCCATGAAACACAAAAATTGCTTCGGGATTGAATACAAAAGGAACAATGCCGACTTAAGTACAACAAGAATGAATGTTCTAAGAGTTTGTGCTTTGAGCGGCTCATGGGAGACCAGTATTAGTTTGCGATGCCCCAGTGCAGGTTTACTGTATCCCTTGGACCTTCACATTGAGCATGAATCACAGAAATTGCATCGGGAATGTATACAAAATTCACAATGCTTAATTAAGTACAAGAAAAGTGAATCTTCAAAGAGTTTGTGCTTTGAGCGGCTCCTGGGTGACCAGTATTAAATTCCTATGCACCAGTGCAGGTTTACTGTATCCCTCGGACTTTCACGTGGACCATGAAACACAGAAATTGCATCGGGATTGAATACAAAATGCACAATGCCAACTTAAGTACAAGAAGAGTGAATCACCTAAGAGTTTGTGGTTTGAGCGGCTCCTGGGAGACCTGTAATAGATTCCGATGCACCAGTTCACGTTCACTGTATTCCTTGGACCTTCACATTGACCATGAAGCACAGTAATTGCATCGGGATGGAATGCAAAAGGCACAATGTCGACTTAAGTACAAGAAGAGTGAATCTTCTAAGAGTTTGTGATTTGTGCGTCTCTTGGGTGACCAGTATTAGAATGCGATGCACCAGTGCACGTTTATTGTATCCCTCTTACCTTCACAATGACCATCAAACACAGAAATTGCATCGGGGTTGGATACAAAAAGGACAATGCCGACATAAGTACAAGTAGAGTAAATTTTCTAAGAGTTTGTGGCTTGAGCGGCTCTTGGGAGACCAGCATTCGATTCCAATGCACCAGTGAGGGTTTACTGCATAACTTGTACCTTCAAATTGACCATGAAACATAGAAATCGCATCGTGATTGAATACAAAAGGCACAATGCCGGATAAAGTACAATAAGAGCGAATCTTCTAAGAGCTTGTGGTTTCAGCGGCTCAAGGGAGACCAGTATTAGATTCCGATGCACCGCTGCAGGTTTACCGTATCCTTTGGACCTTCACATTGTCCATGTAACACAGAAATTGCATCGAGATTAATACAAAAGGTACAATGCCGACTTAAGTAAAAGAAGAGTGAATCTTCTAAAAATTTGTGCTTTGAGAGGCTCCTGGGAGACCAGTATTAGATTCCGATGCACCAGTGCAGGTTTATCATATCCATTGGACCATTACATTGACCATGAAACACAGAAATTGCATCGGGATTGAATACACAAGGCACAATGCCGACTAAAGTGCAAGAAGAGAGAATCTTCTAAGAGTTTTTGCTTTGAGCATCTCCTGGGAGATTATATTCCGATGCACCAGTGCAGGATTACTTTATCAATTGGACCAGCACATTGGCCATTAAACACAGAAATAGCATCGGGAATGAATACAAAAGGACAATGCCGACTAAAGTACAAGGAGAGTGAGTTTTCTAAGAGTTTGTGGTTTTAGCGGCTCCTGGGAGACCAGTATTAAATTCCGATGCACCAATGAAGGTTTACTGTATCCCTTGGACCTTCACATTGACCATTAAACACAGAAATCGCATCGTGACTGAATACAATGCCGAATTAAGTACAAGAAAAGTGAATCTTATAAGGGTTTGTGGTTTGAGCGGCTCACGGGAGACCAGTATTAGATTCCGATGCACCAGTGCAGGTTTACTCTATCCCTTGGACATTCACATTGATAATGAAACACAGATATTACAACGGGATTGAACACAAAAATCACAATGCCGACTTAAATACAAGATGAGTGAATCTTCTAAGAGTTTGTGCTTCCAGCGGCTACTGGGGGACCAGTATTAAATTCCGATGCACCGCTGCAGGTTTACCGTATCCCTTGGATCTTCGCATTGACCACGAAACACAGATATTCCATCGGGATTGAATAGAAAAGTATAATGCCGACTTAAGTACAGGAAGAGTGAATCTTCTAAGAGTTTGTGCTTTGGGCGGCTCCTGGGAGACCAGTATTAGATTGCGATGCACCAGTGCAGGTTTACCGTATCCATTGGACATTCACATTGACCATGATACACAGAAAATGCATTAGGATTGAATACAAAAGGGACAATGACGAATTATGTACAAGAAGAGTGAATCTTCTAAGAGTTTGTGTTTTGAGCGGCTCCTGGGAGACCAGTATTAGATTCCGATGCACCAGAGCAGGTTTACTGTATACCTTGGACCTTTGCATTGACAGTGAAACACAAAAGTTGCATCGGCAATGAATACGAAAAGGACAATGCCGACTTAAGTACATAAAGAGTGAATCTTCTAAGAGTTTGTGTTTTTAGTGGCTAGTGGAAGACCAGTTTTAGACTCCGATGCACCAGTGCAGGTTTACTGTATCCCTTGGACCTTCACATTGACCATGAAGCACAGAAATTGCATCGGGACTGAATACAAAATGTACAATGCCGACATAAATACAAGAAGAGTTAAGCTCCTACGTGTTTGTACGTTGAGCGCCTCCTTGGAGACCAGTATTCTATTACAATGCACCAGCGCAGATTTACTGTATCCCTTGGACCTTCACATTGACCATGAAACACAGAATATGCATCTGCATTGAATACGAAAGGGACAATGACGACTTAAGTACCTTAAGAGTAAATCTTCTAAGAGTTTGTGTTTTTGGTGGCTCCTGGGAAACCAGTATTAGAGTCCGATGCACCAGTGCAGGTTTACTGTATACCTTGGACATTCACATTGACCATGAAACACAGAAATTGCAATGGCATTGAACACAAAACGGACAATGCCGACTTAGGTACAAGGAGAGTGAATCTTCTAAGAGTCTGATCATTGAGCGGCTCCTGATAGACTAGTATTAGATCCCGATGCACCAGTGCTGGTTTACTGTATACCTTGGACCTTCACATTGACCATGAAACACAGAAATTGCATCGGGATTGAATACAAAAAGCACAATGACGACTTAAGAACAAAAAGATAGAATATTCTAAGAGTTTGTGATTTCTGCGTCTCCTGGGAGACCAGTATTCGATTCCGATGCAGCAGTGCAGTTTTACAGTATCCCTTGGACCTTCACATTGACCATGAAACACACATATTGCATCGGGATTGAATACAAAATGGGAAATGCCGACTTAAGTACAAGAAGAGTGAGCTTCCTAAGAGTTTGTGGTTTGAGCGGCTCCTGGTAGACTAGTAATAGATTACGATGCACCAGTGAAGGTCTACTGTAACCCTTGGACCTTCACATTGACAATGAAACAAAGAAATCGCATCGTGATTAAGTAAAGACGCGCAATGACGAATTAAGTACAAGCAGAGTGAATCTTCTAAGGGTTTGTGATTTCTGCGGCTCATGGGAGACCAGTATAAGATTCCGATGCACCAGTGCAGGTTTACTGCATCCCTTGGACCTTCACATTGACCATGACACACAGAAATTGCACCGGGATTAATACAAATGGCACAATGACGACTTAAGTACAAGAAGAGTGAATCCTCTAAGAGTATGTGCTTTGAGCGGCTCCTGGGAGACCACTATTAGATTCCGATGCACCAGTTCAGGTTGACTGTATCATTTGGACCTTCACATTGACCGTGAAACACAGAAATCCCATCGTGATTGAATACAAAAGGCACAATGCCGAATTAAGTACAAGAAGACTGAATCTTCTAAGGGTTTGTGGTTTGAGCGCCTCATGGGAGACCAGTATTTGATTCCAATGCACCAGTGCAGATTTACTGTATCCCGTAGACCTTCTCATTGACCATGAAACACAGAAATTGCATCGGGATTGAATACAAAAGGCACAATGCTGACTTAAGTACAAGAAGAGTGAATCTTCTAAGAGTTCATGTTTTGAGCGGCTGCTGGGAGACCTGTATTACATTCCAATGCACCAGTAGAGATTTACTGTATGCCTTGGACCTTCGCATTGACCATGAAACACTGAAATTGCATCGGGATTCAATACAAAAGGCACAATGCCGACTAAAGTAAAAGAAGAGTGAATCTTCTAAGAGTTTTTGCTTTGAGCGTCTCCTGGGAGACCAGTATTGTATTCCGATGCACCAGTGCAGGTTTACTTTATCACTTGGACCTGCACTTTGACCATGAAACACAGAATTTGCATCGGGATTGAATACAAAAGGGACAATGCCGACTTAAGGACAAGAAGAGTGAAGCTTCTAAGAGTATCTGCTTTGAACAACTCCTCGGAGACCAGTATTAGATTCCGATGCACCAGAGCAGGTTTACTGTATACCTTGGACCTTTACATTGACAGTGAAACACAGAAGTTGCATCGGCATTGGTTACGAAAAGGACAATGCCGACTTAAGTACATAAAGAGTGCATCTTATAAGAGTTTGTGATATTAGTGGCTAGTGGGAGACCAGTTTTAGACTCCGATGCACCAGTGCAGGTTTACTCTATCTCTTGGACCTTCACATTGACCATGAAGCACCTAAATTGCATCGGGACTGAATACAAAATGTACAATGCCGACATAAATACAAGAAGAGTGAATCTTCTAAGTGTTTGTACGTTGAGCGCCTCCTTGGAGACCAGTATTAGATTACAATGCACCATAGGAGATTTACTGTATCCCTTGGACCTTCACATTGACCATGAAACACAGAATTTGCATCGGCATTGAATACGAAAGGGACAATGACGACTTAAGTACCTTAAGAGTGAATCTTCTAAGAGTTTTTTGTTTTTGGTGGCTGCTGGGAAACCAGTATTAGAATCCGATGCACCAGTGCAGGTTTACTGTATACCTTGGACATTCACATTGACCATGAAACACAGAAATTGCAACGGCATTGAATACAAATGGGACAATGCCGACTTTGGTACAAGGAGAGTGAATCTTCTAAGAGTCTGTGCTTTGAGCGGCTCCTGAGAGACTAGTATTAGATTCGGATGCACCAGTGCTGGTTTATTGTATACCTTGGACCTATACATTGACCATGAAACACAGAAATTGGATCGGGATTGAATACAAAAGGCACAATGACGACTTAAGTACAAGAAGATAGAATCTTCTAAGAGTTTGTGATTTCTGCGGCTCCTGGGAGACCAGTATTCGATTCTGATGCAGCAGTGCAGTTTTAATGTATCCCTTGGACCTTCACATTGACCATGAAACACAGATGTGGCATTGGCATTGAGTACAAAAGGAACAATGCCGACATAAGTACAAGGAGAGTGAATCTTCTAAGAGTTTGTGCTTTGAGCGGCTCCTGGGAGACCAGTATTAGATTCCGATGCACCAGTGCAAGTTTACTGTATCCCTTGGACCTTCACATTGACCATGAAGCACAGAAATTGCATCGAATTGAATACAAAATGCACAATGCCAACTTATGTACAACAAGAGTGAATCTTCTACGAGTTTGTGGTTTGAGCGGCTCCTGGGAGACCTATATTAGAATCCGATACACCAGTACACGTTTACTGTATCCCTTTGACCTTCACCTTGACCATGAAACACAGATATTGCATCGGGATTGAATACAAAATCGGAAATGCCGACTTAAGTACAAGAAGTGTGAGCTTTCTAAGAGTTTGTGGATTCAGCGGCTCCTGGTAGACTAGTAATAGATTACGATGCACCAGTGAAGGTCTACTGTAACCCTCGGACCTTCACATTGACCATGAAACAAAGAAATCGCATTGTGATCAAGTAAAGAAGCGCAATGACGAATTAAGTACAAGCAGAGTGAATCTTCTAAGGGTTTGTGGTTTGAGCGGCTCATGGGAGACCAATATTAGATTCCGATGCACCAGTGCAGGTTTACTGTATCCCTTGGACCTTCACATTGACCATGACACACAGAAATTGCACCGGGATTAATACAAATGGCACAATGACGACTTAAGTACAAGAAGAGTGAAGCCTCTAACAGTATGTGCTTTGAGCGGCTCCTGGGAGACCACTATTAGATTCCGATGCACCGGTTCAGGTTGACTGTATCATTTGGACCATCACATTGACCGTGAAACACAGAAATCCCATCGTGATTGAATACAAAAGGCACAATGCCGAATTAAGTACAAGAAGAGTGAATCGCCTACGAGTTTGTGGTTTGAGCGGCTTATGGGAGACCAGTATTAGATTCAGATACACTAGTGCGGGTTTACTATATCCCTTAGACCTTAACATTGACCATGAAACACAGAAATTGCATCGGGATTGAATAGAAAAAGCACAATGCCGACTAAAGTACAAGAAGAGTGAATCTTCTAAGAATTTTTGCTTTGAGCGTCTCCTGGGGACCACTATTATATTCCGATGGACCAGTGCAGCTTTACTTTATCACTTGGACCTGCACATTGACCATGAAACACAGATATTGCATCGTGATTATATTCAGAAGGGACAATGCCGACTTATGAACAAGAAGAGTGAAACTTCTAAGAGTTTGTGCTTTGAGCGGCTCCTCGGCGACCAGTTTTAGACTCCGATGCACCAGTGCCGGTTTACTGTATCCCTTGGACCTTCACATTGACCATGAAGCACAGAAATTGCATCGGGACTGAATACAAAATGTACAATGCCGACATAAATACAAGAAGAGTGAATCTTCTAAGTGTTTGTACGTTGAGCGCCTCCTTGGAGACCAGTATTAGATTACAATGCACCATTGCAGATTTACTGTATCCCTTGGACCTTCACATTGACCATAACACAGAATTTGCATCGGCATTGAATACGAAAGGGACAATGACGACTTAAGTACCTTAAGAGTGAATCTTCTAAGAGTTTGTGCTTTGGTGGCTGCTGGGAAACCAGTATTAGAATCCGATGCACCAGTGCTGGTTATTGTATACCTTGGAGATTCACATTGACCATGAAACACAGAAATTGCAATGGCATTGAATACAAAAGGGACAATGCCGACTTTGGTACAAGGAGAGTGAATCTTCTAAGAGTCTGTGCTTTGAGCGGCTCCAGAGAGACTAGTATTAGATTCAGATTCACCAGTGCTGGTTTATTGTATACCTTGGACCTATACATTGACCATGAAACACAGAAATTGGATCGGGATTGAATACAAAATGCACAATGACGACTTAAGTACAAGAAGAAAGAATCTTCTAAGAGTTTGGGATTTCTGCGGCTCCTGGGAGACCAGTATTCGATTCCGATGCAGCAGTGCAGTTTTACTGTATTCCTTGGACCTTCACATTTACCATGAAACACAGATGTTGCATTGGCATTGAGTACAAAAGGGACAATGCCGACTTAAGGACAAGGAGAGTGAATCTTCTAAGAGTTTGTGTTTGAGCGGCTCCTGGGAGACCTATATTACAATCCGATGCACCAGTGCACATTTACTGTATCTCTTTGACCTTCACCTTGACCATGAAACACACATATTGCATCGGGATTGAATACAAAATGGGAAATGCCGACTTAAGTACAAGAAGAGTGAGCTTTCTAAGAGTTTGTGGTTTGAGCGGCTCCTGGTAGACTAGTAATAGATTACGATGCACCAGTGAAGGTCTACTGTAACCCTTGGACCTTCACATTGACAATGAAACAAAGAAATCGCATCGTGATTATGTAAAGACGCGCAATGACGAATTAAGTACAAGCAGAGTGAATCTTCTAAGGGTTTGTGATTTCTGCGGCTCATGGGAGACCAGTATAAGATTCCGATGCACCAGTGCAGGTTTACTGTATCCCTTGGACCTTCACATTGTCCATGACACACAGAAATTGCACCGGGATTAATACAAATGGCACAATGACGACTTAAGTACAAGAAGAGTGAATCCTCTAAGAGTATGTGCTTTGAGCGGCTCCTGGGAGACCACTATTAGATTCCGATGCACCAGTTCATTTTTACTGTATCATTTGGACCTTCACATAGACCGTGAAACACAGAAATCCCATCGTGATTGAATACAAAAGGCACAATGGCGAATTAAGTACAAGAAGACTGAATCTTCTAAGGGTTTGTGGTTTGAGCGGCTCATGGGAGACCAGTATTTGATTCCAATGCACCAGTGCAGATTTACTGTATCCCTTAGACCTTCTCATTGACCATGAAACACAGAAATTGCATCGGGATTGAATACAAAAGGCACAATGCTGACTTAAGTACAAGAAGCGTGAATCTTCTAAGAGTTCATGTTTTGAGCGGCTGCTGGGAGACCTGTATTACATTCCGATGCACCAGTAGAGATTTACTGTATGCCTTGGACCTTCGCATTGACCATGAAACACTGAAATTGCATCGGGATTGAATACAAAAGGCACAATGCCGACTAAAGTACAAGAAGAGTGAATCTTCTAAGAGTTTTTGCTTTGAGCGTCTCCTGGGAGACCAGTATTGTATTCCGATGCACCAGTGCAGGTTTACTTTATCACTTGGACCTGCACTTTGACCATGAAACACAGAATATGCATCGGGATTGAATACAAAAGGGACAATGCCGACTTAAGGACAAGAAGAGTGAAGCTTCTAAGAGTATGTGCTTTGAACGACTCCTCGGAGACCAGTATTAGATTCCGATGCACCAGAGCAGGTTTACTGTATACCTTGGACCTTTACATTGACAGTGAAACACAGAACTTGCATCGGCATTGGTTACGAAAAGGACAATGCCGACTTAAGTACATAAAGAGTGCATCTTATAAGAGTTTGTGATTTTAGTGGCTAGTGGGAGACCAGTTTTAGACTCCGATGCACCAGTGCAGGTTTACTCTATCTCTTGGACCTTCACATTGACCATGAAGCACCTAAATTGCATCGGGACTGAATACAAAATGTACAATGCCGACATAAATACAAGAAGAGTGAATCTTCTAAGTGTTTGTACGTTGAGCGCCTCCTTGGAGACCAGTATTAGATTACAATGCACCATAGGAGATTTACTGTATCCCTTGGACCTTCACATTGACCATGAAACACAGAATTTGAATAGGCATTGAATACGAAAGGGACAATGACGAGTTAAGTACCTTAAGAGTGAATCTTCTAAGAGTTTTTTGTTTTTGGTGGCTGCTGGGAAACCAGTATTAGAATCCGATGCACCAGTGCAGGTTTACTGCATACCTTGGACATTCACATTGACCATGAAACACAGAAATTGCAACGGCATTGAATACAAATGGGACAATGCCGACTTTGGTACAAGGAGAGTCAATCTTCTAAGAGTCTGTGCTTTGAGCGGCTCCTGAGAGACTAGTATTAGATTCCGATGCACCAGTGCTGGTTTATTGTATACCTTGGACCTATACATTGACCATGAAACACAGAAATTGGATCGGGATTGAATACAAAAAGTACAATGACGACTTAAGTACAAGAAGATAGAATCGTCTAAGAGTTTGTGATTTCTGCGGCTCCTGGGAGACCAGTATTCGATTCTGATGCAGAAGTGCAGTTTTACTGTATCCCTTGGACCTTCACATTGACCATGAAGCACAGAAATTGCATCGAATTGAATACAAAATGCACAATGCCAACTTATGTACAACAAGAGTGAATCTGCTACGAGTTTGTGGTTTGAGCGGCTCCTGGGAGACCTATATTAAAATCCGATACATCAGTACACGTTAACTGTATCCCTTTGACCTTCACCTTGACCATGAAACACAGATATTGCATCCGGATTGAATACAAAATCGGAAATGCCGACTTAAGTACAAGAAGTGTGAGCTTTCTAAGAGTTTGTGGATTCAGCGGCTCCTGGTAAACTAGTAATAGATTACGATGCACCAGTGAAGGTCTACTGTAACCCTTGGACCTTCACATTGACCATGAACCAAAGAAATCGCATCGTGATCAAGTAAAGAAGCGCAATGACGAATTAAGTACAAGCAGAGTGAATCTTCTAAGGGTTTGTGGTTTGAGCGGCTCATGGGAGACCAATATTAGATTCCGATGCACCAGTGCAGGTTTACTGTATCCCTTGGACCTTCACATTGACCATGACACACAGAAATTGCACCGGGATTAATACAAATGGCACAATGACGACTTAAGTACAAGAAGAGTGAAGCCTCTAAGAGTATGTGCTTTGAGCGGCTCCTGGGAGACCACTATTAGATTCCGATGCACCAGTTCAGGTTGACTGTATCATTTGGACCATCACATTGACTGTGAAACACAGAAATCCCATCGTGATTGAATACAAAAGGCACAATGCCGAATTAAGTACAAGAAGAGAGAATCGCCTAAGAGTTTGTGGTTTGAGCGGCTTATGGGAGACCACTATTAGATTCAGATACACTAGTGCAGGTTTACTATATCCCTTAGACCTTAACATTGACCATGAAACACAGAAATTGCATCGGGATTGAATAGAAAAAGCACAATGCCGACTAAAGTACAAGAAGAGTGAATCTTCTAAGAATTTTTGCTTTGAGCGTCTCCTGGGAGACCACTATTATATTCCGATGGACCAGTGCAGCTTTACTTTATCACTTGGACCTGCACATTGACCATGAAACACAGAAATTGCATCGGGATTATATTCAGAAGGGACAATGCCGACTTATGTACAAGAAGAGTGAAACTTCTAAGAGTTTGTGCTCTGAGCGGCTCCTCGGCGACCAGTTTTAGACTCCGATGCACCAGTGCCGGTTTACTGTATCCCTTGGACCTTCACATTGACCATGAAGCACAGAAATTGCATCGGGACTGAATACAAAATGTACAATGCCGACATAAATACAAGAAGAGTGAATCTTCTAAGTGTTTGTACGTTGAGCGCCTCCTTGGAGACCAGTATTAGATTACAATGCACCATTGCAGATTTACTGTATCCCTTGGACCTTAACATTGACCATGAAACACAGAATTTGCATCGGCATTGAATACGAAAGGGACAATTACGACTTAAGTACCTTAAGAGTGAATCTTCTAAGAGTTTGTGCTTTGGTGGCTGCTGGGAAACCAGTAATAGAATCCGATGAACCAGTGCAGGTTTACTGTATACCTTGGACATTCACATTGACCATGAAACACAGATATTGCAACGGCATTGAATACAAAAGGGACAATCCCGACTTTGGTACAAGGAGAGTCAATCTTCTAAGAGTCTGTGCTTTGAGCGGCTCCTGAGAGACTAGTATTAGATTCCGATTCACCAGTGCTGGTTTATTGTAAACCTTGGACCTATACATTGACCATGAAACACAGAAATTGGATCGGGATTGAATACAAAAACCACAATGACGACTTAAGTACAAGAAGATAGAATCTTCTAAGAGTTTGTGATTTCTGCGGCTCCTGGGAGACCAGTATTCGATTCCGATGCAGCAGTGCAGTTATACTGTATCCCTTGGACCTTCACATTGACCATGAAACACAGATGTGGCATTGGCATTGAGTTCAAAAGGGACAATGCCGACTTAAGTACAAGGAGAGTGAATCTTCTAAGAGTTTGTGCTTTGAGCGGCTCCTGGGAGACCAGTATTAGATTCCGATGCACCAGTGCAAGTTTACTGTATCCCTTGGACCTTCACATTGACCATGAAGCACAGAAATTGCATCGAATTGAATACAAAATGCACAATGCCAACTTATGTGCAACAAGAGTGAATCTTCTATGAGTTTGTGGTTTGAGCGGCTCCTGGGAGACCTATATTAGAATCCGATACACCAGTGCACGTTTACTGTATCCCTTTGACCTTCACCTTGACCATGAAACACAGATATTGCATCGGGATTGAATACTAAATCGGAAATGCCGACTTAAGTACAAGAAGTGTGAGCTTTCTAAGAGTTTGTGGTTTCAGCGGCTCCTGGTAGACTAGTAATAGATTACGATGCACCAGTGAAGGTCTACTGTAACCCTTGGACCTTCACATTGACCATGAAGCACAGAAATTGCATCGGGACTGAATACAAAATGTACAATGCCGACACAAATACAAGAAGAGTGAATCTTCTAAGTGTTTGTACGTTGAGCGCCTCCTTGGAGCCCAGTATTAGATTACAATGCACCAGTGCAGATTTACTGTATCCCTTAGACCTCCTCATTGACCATGAAACACAGACATTTCATCGGGATTGAATACAAAAAGCACAATGCCAACTAAAGTACAAGAAGAGTGAATCTTCTAAGAGTTTTTGCTTTGAGCGTCTCCTGGGAGACCAGTATTGTATTCCAATGCACCAGTGCAGGTTGACTGTATCATTTGGACCTTTACATTGACCGTGAAACACAGAAATTCCATCGTGATTGAATACAAAATGTACAATGCCGAATTAAGTACAAGAAGAGTGAATCTTCTAAGGGTTTGTGGTTTGAGCGGCTCATGGGAGACCAGTATTAGATTCCGATGCACCAGTGCAGGTTTACTGTATCAATTGGACCGTCACATTGACCATGACACATAGAAGTTGCACCGGGATCGAATACAAATGGAACAATGACGACTTAAGTACAAGAAGAGTGAATCCTCTAAGAGAATGTGCTTTGAGCGACTCCTGGGACACCAGTATTATATTCCGATGCACCAGTGCACTTTTACTTTATCACTTGGACCTGCACATTGACCATGAAACACAGAAATTGCATCGGGATTGAATACAAAAGGGACAATGCCGACTTCAGGACAAGAAGAGTGAAACTTCTAAGAGTTCGTGCTTTGAGCGGCTCCACGGAGACCAGTATTAGATTCCGATGCACCAGAGCAGGTTCACTGTATCCCTTGGACCTTCACATTGACCATGAAACACAGAAATCGCATCGTGATTGAATACAAAAGGCACAATGCCGAATTAAGTACAAGAAGAGTGAATCTTCTAAGGGTTTGTGGTTTGAGCGGCTCATGGGAGACCAGTATTAGATTCCTATGCACCAGTGCAGATTTACTGTATCCCCTAGACCGTCTCATTGACTATGAAACACAGAAATTGCATCGAATTGAATACAAATGGCATAATGACGACAAACGTACAAGATGAGTGAATAATCTAAGAGTTTGGGCTTTGAGCGGCTCCTGGGAGACAAGTATCAGATTCTGATGCACCACTTCAGGTTTACTGTATACCTTGGACCTTTACATTGACAATGAAACACAGATATTGCATCGGCATTGAATACGAAAAGGACAATGCCGACTTAAGTACATAAACAGTGAATCTTCTAAGAGTTTGTGCTTTTACTGGTTCCTGGGAGACCAGTATTAGACTCCGATGCACCAGCGCAGGTTTACTGTATACCTTGGACCTTCACATTGACCATGAAGCACAAAAATTGCATCGGGATTGAATACAAAATGTACAATGCCGACATAAGTACAAGAAGAGTGAATCTTCTAAGTGTTTGTGCTTTGAGCGCCCCCTTGGAGACCAGTATTAGATTACAATGCACCAGTGCCGATTTACTGTATCCCTTGGACCTTCGCATTGACCATGAAACACAGAATATGCGTCGGCATTGAATACGATAGGGACAATGACGACTTAAGTTCATTAAGAGTGAATCTTCTAACAGTTTGTGTTTTTGGTGGCTCCTGGGAAACCAGTATTCGATTCCGATGCAGCAGTGCAGTTTTACTGTATCCCTTGGACCTTCACATTGACCATGACGCACAGATATTGCATTGGCATTGAGTACAAAAGGGACAATGCCGACTTAAGTACAAGGAGAGTAAATCTTCTAAGAGTTTGTGCTTTGAGCGGCTCCTGGGAGACCAGTATTAGATTCCGTTGCACCAGTGCAAGTTTACTGTATCCCTTGGACCTTCACATTGACCATGAAACACAGAAATTGAATCGAATTGAATACAAAATGCACAATGCCAACTTATGTACAAAAAGAGTGAATCTTCTACGAGTTTGTGGTTTGAGCGGCTCCTGGGAGACCTATATTAGAATCCGATGCACCAGTGCACGTTTACTGTATCCCTTTGACCTTCACCTTGACCATGAAACACAGAAATTACATCGGGATCGAATACATAAGGGACAATGCCGACTTAGGTACAAGAAGAGTGAATCTACTAAGAGTTTGAGCTTTGAGCGGCTCCTGTGTGTCCAGTATTAGATTCTGATGCAGCTGTGCAGGTTTACTGTATCCCTTGGATGTTCATACTGACGATGAAACACTGAAATTGCATCGGGATTGAATTCAAAAGGAACAATGCCGACTTAAGTACAAGAAGAGTTAATCTTATAAGGGTTTGTGGTTTGAGCGTCTCATGGGAGCCCAGTATTAGATTCCGATGCACCAGTGCTGGTATACTGTATCCCTTTGACCTTCACATTGACCATGAAACACAGAAATTGCATCGGGATTAAGTACAAAATGCACAATGCCATCTTAAGTACAAGAAGAGTGATTTTTCTAATAGTTTGTGCTCTGAGCGGCTCCTGAGAGACCAGAATTAGATTCCGATGCACCAGTGCATTTTTACTGCATCCCTTTGCCCTTAACATTGACCATGAAACACAGAAATTGCATCGGGATTAAATACATAGGGACAATGCCGATTTAAGTACAAAAACAGTGAATCCTCTATGGGTTTGAGCTTTGAGCGGCTCCTGGGTGTCCAGTATTAGATTCCGATGCACCTGTGCAGGTTTACTGTACCCCTTGGACCTTTACATTGACCATGAAACACAGAAATTGCATCGGGATGGAATACATAAGGGACAATGACGACTTAAGTACAAGAAGAGTGAATCCTCTAAGAGTATGTGCTTTGAGCGGCTCCTGAGTGTCCAGTATTACATTCCGATGCACCTGTGCACCTTTACTGATCCCTTGGACCTTCACATTGACCATGAATTACAGAAATAGCATCGAGATTGAATACAAAATGCCAATGCCGACTTATGTACAAGAAGAGTGAATCTTCTAAGGGTTTGTGGTTTTGCGGCTCATGGGAGACTAGTATTAGATTATGTTGCACCAATGCAGGTTTACTGTATCCCTATTACCTTCACATTGACCATGAGACACAGATATTGCATCGGGATTGATTACAAAATGCACAATGCTGACTTAAGTGAAAGAAGAGTGAATCTTCTAAGAGTTATTGCTCTGAGCGGCGCCTGGGAGACCAGTATTAGATTCCGTTGCACCAGTGCAGGTTGACTATATCCCTTGTACCTTCACATTGACCGTGAAACACAGAAATTGCATCGGGATTGTATACAAAAGGGACAATGCCGACTGAAGTACAAGAAGAGTGAATTTTCTAAGTGTTTGTGGTTTCAGCGGCTCCTGGGAGACCAGTGTTAGATTCCGATGCACCAGTGCAGGTTTACTGTATCCCTTGGACCTTCACATTGTCCATGAAACACAGAAATTGCACGGGATTGAATACAAAATGCACAATACCAACTTAAGTACAAGAAGAGTGAATTTTCTAAGAGTAAGTGTTTTGAGCGGCTCCTCGGAGACCTGTATTAGATTCCGATGCACCAGTGCTGGTTTGCTATATCCCTTGGACCTTCACATTGACCATGAAACACAGAAATTGCATCGGGATGGAATACATAAGGGACAATGGCGACTTCAGTACAAGAAGAGTGAATCCTCTAAGAGTATGTGCTTTGAGCGGCTCCTGAGTGTCCAGTATTACATTCCGATGCACCTGTGCAGGTTTACTGTATCCCTTGGACCTTTACATTGACCTTGAAACACAGAAATTTCGTCGGGATGGAATACAAAATGCACAATGCCAACTTAAGTACAAGAAGAGTGAATTTTCTTAGAGTTTGTGCTTTCATCGGCTCCTCGGAGACCAGTATCAGATTCCGATGCACCAGTGCAGGTTTACTGCATCCCTTGGCCTTCACATTGACCATGAAACACAGATATTTCATCAGGATTGATTTCAAAACGCACAATGCCAACTTAAGTACAAGAGGAGTGAATTTTCTAAGAGTTTGTGCTTTGAGCGGCTCCTCGGAGACCAGTATCAGATTCCGATGCACCAGTGCAGATTTACTCTATCCCTTGTACATTCACATTGACCTTGAAACACAGGAGCTGCATCGGGATTGAATACAAAAGGTACAATGCCGACTTAAGTACAGGAAGTGTGAATTTTCTACGAGTTTGTGGTTTGAGCGGCTTCTGGGTGGCCAGTGTTAGATTCCGATGCACCAGTGCGGGTTTACTGTATCGCGTGGACCTTCACATTGATTATGAAACACAGAAATTGCATCGGGATTGAAAACAAAAGAGACAATGCCGACTTAAGTACAAGAGGAGTGAGTCTTCTAAGAGTTTGTGCGATGAGCGGCTCCTAGGAGACCAGTATTAGGTTCGGATGGACCAGCCCATGTTTACTCTATCCCTTGGCCCTCCACATTGAGCATGACACACAGACATTACATAGGGATTGAATAAAACAGAGACAATGCCTACGGAAGTACAAGAGCTGGGATTCTTCTAAGAAATTTTGCTTTGAGCGGCTTCTGAGAGATCAGTATTAGGTTCCAATTCATCTGCGCAGCTTTACTGTATCCCTTGGTCCAACACATGGACCATGAAACACAGAAATTGCATCGGTATTAAATACAAAATACACAATGCCAACTTAAGTGCAAGAAGAGTGAATATTCTAAGGGTTTGTGCTTTGAGCGGCTCCTCGGAGAGCAGTATTAGAATCCGATGCACCAGTGCAGGTTTACTGTATCCCTTGGACCTTTACATTGACCTTGAAACACAGAAATTGCATCGGGATATAATACAAAATGCACAATGCCAAATTAAGTACAAGAAGAGTGAATTTTCTTAGAGTTTGTGCTTTGATCGGCTTCTCGGAGACCAGTATCAGATTCCGATGCACCAGTGCTGGTATACTGTATCCCTTGGACCTTCACATTGACCATGTAACACAGAAATTGCATCGGGATTGAGTACAAAATGCACAATGCCATCTTAAGAACATGAAGAGTGAATTTTCTAAGAGTTTGTGCTCTGAGCAGCTCCTCAGAGACCAGAATTAGATTCCGATGCACCAGTGCAGGTTTACTGTATCCCTTGGCCCTTAACATTGACCAAGAAACACAGAAATTGCATCGGGATTAAATACAAAAGGCACAACCGAGTTACGTACAAGAAGAGTGAATCTCCTAAGACTTCGAGCTTTGAGCGGCTCCTGGGAGACCAGTATTAGATTCCGATGCACCAGTGCTGGTATACTGTATCTCTTGCACCTTCACATTGACCATGAAACACAGAAATTGCATCGGGATTGAATACAAAATGCACAATGCCATCTTAAGTACAAGAAGAGTGAATTTTCAAAGAGTTTGTGCTTTGAGCGGCTCCTCAAAGACCAGTATTAGATTCCGATGACCCAGTGGGGGTTTACTGTATCCCTTGGCCCTTAACATTGACCATGATACACAGGAATTGCATCGGGATGGAATACATAGGGACAATGCCGACTTAAGTGCAAAAAGAGTATATCTTCTAAGAGTTTGAGTTTTGAGCGGCTCCTGGGTGTCCAGTATTATATTCCGATGCACCTGTGCAGGTTTACTGTATCCCATGGACCTTCACATTGCTCATGTAACAGAGAAATTGCATCGGGATTGAATACAAAAGGGTCAAGCCGACTTAAGTACAAGAAGAGTAAATTTTCTCAGAGTTTGTTGTTTGGACCGCTCCTGGGAGACCAGTGTTAGTTTCCGATGCACCAGAGCAGGTTTACTGTATCCCGTGGACCTTCCCATTGACCATGAAACACATAAATTGCATCGCGATTGAATACAAAATGCACAATGCCAACTTACGTACAAAAAGAATGAATTTTCTAAGAGTTTGTGCTTTGAGCTGCTCCTCGGAGACCAGTATTAGATTCCGATGCACCTGTGCTAGTTTACTGTATCCCTTGGACCTTCACATTGACCATGACACACAGAAATTGCTTCGGGACTGAATACATAAGGCACAAATCCGACTTATGTACAAGAAGCGTGAATCTTCTAAGAGTTTCTGCTCAGAGCGGCTCCTGGGAGACCAGTATTTGAATCCGTTGCACCACTGCAGGTTTACTGTATCCCTTGGACTTTCACATTGACCATGAAACACAGTGATTGCATCGGGATAAAATACAAAATCGACAATGCCGACTTAAGTTTAAGAAGAGTGACTTTCCTAAGAGTTTGCAGTTTGAGCGGCTCCTGGGAGGCCAGTGTTAGATTCCGATGCACCAGTGCAGGTTTTCTGTATCACTTGGACCTTCACATTGACCATGAAACACAGAGGTTGCATCGGGATGGAATACAAAAGGGACAATGCCGACTTAAGTACAAGGAGAATGAATTTCTTCAGAGTTTGTGCTTTGAGCGGCTCCTGGGATACCAGTATTAGTTTCCGATGCACCAGTGCAGGTTTATTCTCTCCCTTGGACCTTCACATTGACCAAGAAACTCAGAAATTGCATCAGGATTGAATACAAAAGCCACAATGCCGCCTTAAGTACAAGCAGAGTTAATATTCTAAGAGTTTGTGTAGTGAGCGGCTCCTGGGAGACCAATATAAGTTTCCGATGCACCAGCGCAGGTTTACTGTATCCCTTGGACCTTCCCATTGACCATGAAACACAGATATTGCATCGGGATTGAATACAAATGGGTCAATGCCGACTTAAGTACAAGAAGAGGGAATCTTCTAAGAGATTGTGATTTGCGCGGCTCCTGGGAGGCCAGTATTAGATTACGATGCACCAGTGCTGGTTTACTGTATCCCTTGGACCTTCACACTGAATATGAAACACAGAAATCGCATCGGGATTGAGAACAAAAGGGACAATCCCGACATAAGTACAAGAAGAGTGAATCTTCAAAGGGTTTGTGCATTGAGCGGCTCCAGGGAGACCAGTATTAGATTGCGATGCACAATTGCAGGTTTACTGTATCCCTTGGACCTTCACATTGACCATGAAACACAGAAATTGCATCAGGATTGAATACAAAATGCACAATGCCAACTTAAGTGCAAGAAAAGTGAATTTTCAAAGAGTTTATGTTTTCAGCAGCTCCTCGGAGACCAGTATTAGATTCCGATGCACCAGTGCTGGTTTACTGTATCCCTTGGACCTTCAATTTGACCATGAAACACAGAAATAGCATCGGGATTGAATACAAAATGCCAATGTCGACTTAAGTATAAGAAGAGTGAATCTTGTAAGGGTTTGTGGTTTGAGCGGCTCATGGGAGACCAGTATTAGATTCCGATGCACCAGTGCTTGTTTGCTGTATCCCTTAGACCTTCACATTGACCATTAACCACAGAAATTGCTTCGGGATTGAATATAAAAGGCACAATGCCGACTTAAGTACAAGAAGAGTTAAATTTCTAAAAGTTTGTGCTTCGAGCGGCTCCTGGGAGACCAGTATTAGATTCCAAAGCACCAGTGCTGGTATACTGTATCCCTCGCACCTTCACATCGACCATGAAAAACAGAAAATGCGACGGGATTGAAAACAAAATGCACAATGCCATCTTAAGTACAAGAAGAGTGAATTTTCAAAGAGTTTGTGCTTTAAGCGGATCCTCAAAGACCAGTATTAGATTCCGATGCACCAGTGGCGGTTTACTGTATCCCCTGGCCCTTAACATTGACCATGAAGCACAGGAATTGCATCGGGATGGAATAGATAGGTACAATGCCGACTTAAGTACAAAAAGAGTGAATCTTCTAAGAGTATGAGCTTTGAGCGGCTCCTGGGTGTCCAGTATTAGATTCCGATGCACCTGTGCAGGTTTACTGTCTCGCTTGGACCTTCACATTGACCATGAAAAACAGAAATTGCATCTTGATTGAATACAAAATGGATAATGCCGACTTCAGTACAAGAAGGGTGAATCTTCTAAGAGTTTGTGCTTTGAGTGGTTCCTGGGAGACCAGTATTAGATTGCGATGCACAAGTGCAGGTTTACTGTATCCCTTCGTAGATCACATTAATCATGAAGCACAGATATGCATCGGCATTGAATACAAAAGGCACAAAGCCGACTTAAGTACAAGAAGAATGAATCTCTTCAGCGTATGTGCTTTGAGCGGCTCTTGGGATACCAGTATTAGATTCCGATGCACCAGTGCAGGTTTACTCTCTCCCTTGGACCTTCACATTGACCATGAAACACAGAAATTGCATCGGAATAGAATACAAAATGCACAATGCCAACTTAAGTACAAGATGAGTGAATTTTCTAAGAGTTTGTGCTTTGAGCGGCTCCGGGTGTCCAGTATTAGATTCCGATGCATCTGTGCAGGTTTACTGTATCCCTTGGACCTTCACACTGACCATGAAACACAGAAATTGCATCGGGATTGAATATAAAATGCACAATGCCAACTTAAGTGCAAGAAGAGTGAATCTACTAAGGGTTTGTGGTTTGAGCGGCTCATGGGAGACCAGTAATAGATTCCCATGCACCAGTGCGGGTTTACTGTATCCCATGGACCTTCACATTGACCATGTTACAGAGAAATTGCATCGGGATTGAATACAAAAGGGTCAAGCCGACTTAAGTACAAGAAGTGTAAATTTTCTCAGAGTTTGTGGTTTGGGCGGCTCCTGGGAGACCAGTATTAGATTCCGATGCACCAGTGCAGGTTTACTGTATCCCTCGGACCTTCACATTGACCATGAAACACAGATATTGCATCGGGATGGAATACATAAGGGACAATGCCGACTTAAGTACAAAAAGGGTGAATCTTCTAAGAGTATGAGCTTTGAGCGGCTCCTGGGTGTCCAGTATTAGATTCCGATGCACCTGTGCAGGTTTACTGTCTCGCTTGGACCTTCACACTGACCATGAAACACATAAATTACATCGCGATTGAAAAAAAAATGCACAATGCCAACTTAAGTACAAGAAGACTGAATTTTCTAAGAGTTTGTGCTTTGAGCGGCTCCTCCGAGACCAGTATTAGATTCTGATGCACTTGGGCTTGTTTACTGTATCCCTTGGACCTTCACATTGACCATGACACACAGAAATTGCTTCGGGACTGAATACATAAGGCAAAAATCCGACTTATGTACAAGAAGAGTGAATCTTCTAAGAGTTTCTGCTCTGAGCGGCTCCTAGGAGACCAGTATTTGATTCCGTTGCACCAGTGCATGTTTACTGTATCCCTTGGACTTTCACATTGACCATGAATCACAGTCATTGCATCGGGATTGAATACAAAATGGACAATGCCGACTTAAGTTTAAGAAGAGTGAATTTTCTAAGAGATTGTAGTTTCAGCGGCTCCTGGGAGACCAGTGTTAGATTCCGATGCACCAGTGCAGGTTTACTGTATTACTTGGACCTTCACATTGACCATGAAACACAGAAGTTGCATCGGGATAGAATACAAAAGGAACAATGCCGACTTATGTACAAGAAGAATGAATCTCTTCAGAGTTTGTGCTTTGAGTGGCTCCTGAGATACCAGTATTAGATTCCGATGCACCAGTGCAGGTTTATTCTCTCTTGGACCTTCACATTGACCCAGAAACATAGATATTGCATCGGGATTGAATACAAAACGCACAATGCCGCCTTAAGTACAAGCAGAGTTAATATTCTAAGAGTTTGTGTAGTGAGCGGCTCCTGGGAGACCAATATAAGTTTCCGATGCACCAGCGCAGGTTTACTGTATCCCTTGGACCTTCCCATTGACCATGGGTCACAGATATTGCATCGGGATTGAATGCAAATGGGTCAATGCCGACTTAAGTACAAGAAGAGGGAACTTTATAAGAAATTGTGATTTGCGCGGCTCCTGGGAGACCAGTATTAGATTCCGATAAACCAGTGCTGGTTTACTGTATCCCTTGGCCCTTCACATTGACCATGAAACACAGAAATTGCATCGGGATTGAATACAAAAAGCACAATGCCAACTTAAGTGCCACAAGAGTGAATTTTCTGAGAGTTTGTGGTTAGAGCGGCTCATGGGAGACCAGTATTAGATTCCGATGCACCAGTGCTGGTTTGCTGTATCCCTTAGAGCTTCACATTGACCATGACCCACAGAAATTGCTTCGGGATTGAATTTATAAGGGGCAATGCCGACTTAAGTACAAGATGAGTGAATCTTCTAAGAGTTTCTGCTCTGATCGGCTGCTGGGAGACCAGTATTTGAATCCGTTACACCAGTGCCGGTTTACGGTATCCCTTGGACTTTCACATTGACCATGAAACACAGTCATTGCATCGGGATTGTATACAAAAGGGACAATGCCGACTTAAGCACAAGAAGAGTGAATTTTCTGAGAGTTTGTGGTTAGAGCGGCTCCTTGGTGACCAGTGTTAGATGCCGATGCACCAGTGCAGGTTTACTGTATCACTTGGACCTTCACATTGACCATGAAACACAGAAATTGAATCGGGATTGAATACAAAAGAGACAATGCCGACTTAAGTACAAGAGGAGTGAACCTTCTAAGAGTTTGCGTTTTGGGCGGCTCTTGGGAGACCAGTATTAGATTCCGATGCACCAGTGCTGGTTTGCTGTTTCCCTTAGACCTTCACATTGACCATGACCCACAGAAATTGCTTCGGGATTGAATATATAAGGGACAATGCCGACTTAAGTACAAGAAGAGTGAATCTTCTAAGGGTTTCTGCTCTGATCGGCTGCTGGGAGACCAGTATTTGAATCCGTTACACCAGTGTCGGTTTACGGTATCCCTTGGACTTTCACATTGACCATGAAACACAGTCATTGCATCGGGATTGAATACAAAAGGGACAATGCCGACTTAAGTACAAGATGAATGAATCTCCTCAGAGTTTGTGCTTTGAGCGGCTCCTGGGATACCGGTATTAGATTCCGATGCACCAGTGCAGGTTTAATCTCTCCTTTGGACCTTCACATTGACCAATAAACACAGAAATTGAATCGGGATTGAGTGAAAAAGCACAATGCCTCCCTAAGTACAAGAAGAGTTAATATTCTAAGAGTTTGTGTGTTGAGCGGCTCCTGGGAGACCAGTATAAGTTTCCGATGCACCGGTGCAGGTTTACTGTAACCCTTCGACCTTCACATTCACCACGAAACACAGAAATTGGATCGGGATTGAATACAAATGGGTCAATGCCGACTTAAGTGCAAGAAGAGTGATTTTTCAAAGAGTTTGTGATTTGAGCGGCTCCTCGGAGACCAGTATTACATTCCGATGCACCAGTGCAGGTTTACAGTATCCCTTGGACCTTCACATTGACCATGAAACACAGAAATAGCTTAGGGATTGAATAGAAAATGCCAATGCCGAATTAAGTACAAGAAGAGTGAATCTACTAAGGGTTTGTGGTTTGAGCGACTCATGGGAGACCGGTATCAGATTCCGATGCACCAGTGCTGGTTTACTGTATCCCTTGGACATTCACATTGACCACGTCACACGGAAATTGCTTCGGGATTGAATACATTATTCACGATGCCGACTTTAGTACAAGAAAAGTGAATCTTCTGAGAGTTTGTGGTTTGAGCGGCTCCTGGGATATCAGTGTTAGATTCCGATGCATCAGTGCTGACTTACTGTATCCCTTGGACCATCACATTGACCCTGAAACACAGAAATCGCATCGGGATTGAGAACAAAAGCGACAATGCCGACATAAGTACAAGAAGAGTGAATCTTCAAAAGGGTTTGTGCATTGAGCGGCTCCTGGGAGACCAGTATTAGATTGCGATGCACAAGTGCAGGTTTACTGTATCCCTTGGACCTTCACATTGACTATGAAACACAGAAATTGCATCGGGATTGAATACAAAATGCACAATGCCAACTTAAGTGCAAGAAGAGTGATTTTTCAAAGAGTTTGTGTTTTGAGCGGCTCCTCGGAGACCAGTATTACATTCCGATGCACCAGTGTAGGTTTACAGTATCCCTTGGACCTTCACATTGACCATGAAACACAGAAATAGCATCGGGATTGAATACAAAATGCCAATGCCGAATTAAGTACAAGCAGAGTGAATCTTCTAAGGGTGTGTGGTTTGAGCGACTCATGGGAGACCAGTATTAGATTCCGATGCACCAGTGCTGGTTTACTGTATCCCTTGGACATTCACATTGACCACGACACACAGAAATTGCTTCATGATTGAATACATTATTCACGATGCCGACTTTATTGCAAGAAAAGTGAATATTCTAAGAGTATGTGGTTTGAGTGGCTCCTGGGATACCAGTGTTAGATTCCGATGCACCAGTGCAGGTTTACTGTATCACTTGGTCCTTCACATTGACCATGAAACACAGAAAGTGCATCGCGATTGAATACAAAAGGGACAATGCCGACTTAAGTACAAGAATGGTGAATCTTCTAAGAGTTTGTGCTTTGAGCGGCTCCTGGGAGACCAGTATTAGATTTCGATGCACCAGCCCTGCTTACCTGTATCCCTTGGACCTTCACATTGACCATGAAACACTGAAATTGCATTGGGATTGAATACAAAAGGCACATTGCCGCCTTAAGTGCAAGAGGAGTTAATATTCTAAGATTTTGTGTATTGAGCGGCTCCTGGGAGACCAGAATAATATTCCGATGCACCATTGCAGATTTACTGTATCCCTTGGACCTTCACATTGACCATGAAACACAGAAATTGCATCGGGATTGAATACAAATGGGTCAATGCCGACTTAAGTACAAGAAGAGTGAATCTTCTAAGAGGCTGTGATTTGAGCGGCTCCTGGGAGACCAGTATTAGATTCGGATGCAAAAGTGCTGGTTTACTGTATCCCTTGGACCTTCACATTGACCATGACACACAGAAATTGCTTCGGGATTGAATACATAATGCACAATGCCGACTTAAGTACAAGAAGAGTGAATCTTCCAAGAGTTTCTGCTCTGGGCGGCTCCTGGTAGACCAGTATTTGATTCCGTTGCACCAGTGCAGGTTTACTGTATCCCTTGGACTTTCTTATTGACCATGAAACACAGAAATAGCATCGGGATTGAATACAAAAGTGACAATGCCGTCTTAAGTACAAGAGGAGTGAACTTTCTAAGAGTTTGTGTTTGAGCGGCTCTTGGCAGCCAGTATTTGGTTCCGATGCACCAGTGTAGGTTTACTGTATCCCTTGGTCCATCACTTTCATCATGAAGCTCAGATATTGCATCGGGATTGAATACAAAAGGGACATTGCCGACATAAGTACAAGAAGAATGAATCTCTTCAGAGTTTGTGCTTTGAGTGGCTCCTGGGATACCAGTATTAGATTCCGATGCAAAAGTGCAGGTTTAATCGCTCCCTTGGGCCTTCTCATTGACCAAGAAACACAGAAATTGCAACGGGATTGAATACAAAAGCCACAATGCCGCCTTAAGTACGAGAAGAGTTAATATTCTAAGAGTTTGTGTATTGAGCGGCTCCTGGAAGACCAGTGTTAGATTCCGATGCACCTGTGATAGTTTACTGTATCCCTTGGACCTTCACATTGACCATGAAGCACAGAAATCGCATCGGGATTGGGAACAAAAGGGACAATGCCGACATAAGTACAAGAAGAGTGAATCTTCTTAGGGTTTGTGCTTTGAGCGGCTCCTGGGAGACCACTATTAGATTGCGATGCACAGGTGCAGGTTTAATGTATCACTTGTACCTTCACATTGACCATGAAACACAGAAATTGCACCAGGAATGAATACATAAGGCACAATGCCGACTTAAGTACAAGAAGAGTGAATCTTCTAAGACTTTCTGCTCTGAGCTGCTCCTGTGAGACCAGTATTTGATTCCGTTGCACCAGTGCTGGTTTACTGTATCCCTTGGACCGTCATATTGACCATGAAACACAGAAATTGCGTCGGGATTGAGTACAAAAGGGACAATGCTGACTTAGATACAAGAAGAGTGAATCTTCTAAGAGTTCGTGCTTTGAAAGGCTGCTGGGGGACCAGTATTAGATTCCGATGCATCAGTGCAGGTTTACTGTATCCCTTGTACCTTCACATTGACCATGAAACACAGATATTGCACCGGGATTGAATACATAATGCACAATGCCAACTAAAGTACAAGAAGAGTGAATCTTCTAAAAGTTTGAGTTTTGAGCGGCTCCTGCGTGTCCGGCATTACATTCCGATGCACCTGTGCAGGTTTACTGTATCCCTTGCACCTTCGCGTTGACCATGGAACACAGAAATTGCATCGGGATTGAATACAACAGGGACAATGCCGACATAAGTACAAGGAGAGTGAATCTTTTCAGGGTTTGTGCTTTGAGCGGCTCCTGGGAGACCAGTATCAGGTTCCGATGCACCAGTGCAGGATTACTGTATCCCTTGGACCTTCTCATTGACAATGAAAAACAGAAATTGCATCGGGATTGAATACAAAATGCACAGTGCCAACTTAAGTACAAGAAGAGTCAATCTTCTTAGAGTTTGAGCTTCGAGCTGCTCCTGGGTGTCCAGCATTACATTCCGATGCACCTGTGCACGTTTACTGTATCCCTTGGACCTTCACATTGACCATGGAACTCAGAATTTGCATCGGGATTGAATACAACAGGGACAATGCCAACTTAAGTATGAGAAGGGTGAATCTTATAAGGATTTGTGTTTTGTGCGGCTCCTGGGAGACAGTATTACATTTCGATGTACCAGTCCTGGTTACCTGTATCCCTTGGACCTTCACATTGACCATGAGACACAGATATTGCATCGAAATTGAATACAAATGAGACAGTGCTGACTTAAGTACAAGAGGAGTGAAACTTCTAAGAGTTTGTGTTTTGAGCAGCTTCTGGGAGACCTGTATTAGGTTCTGATGCACCAGTGCAGGTTTACTGTATCCCTTGGTCCATCACATTGTTCATGAAACACAGATATTGCGTCGGGATTGAATACAAATGGGACAATGCCGACTTAAGTCTAAGCAGAGTGAATCTCTTCAGAGTTTATAGTTTGAGCGGCTCCTGGGATACCAGTGTTAGATTCTGATGCACCAACGCAGGTTAACTGTATCCCTTGAACCTTCACATTGACCATGAAACACAGAAATTGAATCGGGATTGAATACAAAAGGGTTAATAACGACATAAGTACAAGAAGAGTGAATCCTCTAAGAGTTAGGGATTTGAGCGGTTCCTGAGTGTCCAGTATTAGATTACGATGCACCTGTGCAGTTTAACTGTATCCCTTGGACCTTCACCTTGACCATGAAACAAAGAAATTGCATTGGGTATGAATACAATATGCACAATGCCGATTTAAGTACAAGGAGAGTGAATCTTCTAAGGGTTTGTGGTTTGAGCGCATTATAGGAGACCAGTAACAGGTTCCGATGCATCAGTGCGGGTTTACTATATCCCATGGACCTTCACATTGAACATGAAACAGAGAAATTGCATCGGGATTGAATACAAAAGGGTCAAGCCGACTTAAGTAAAAGAAGAGTGTATCTCCTAAAAGTTTGAGCTTTGAGCGGCTCCTGGGTATCCAGTATTACATTCCGATGCATCTGTGCAGGTTTACTGTATCCCTTGGACTTTCACATTGACCATGAAACACAGAAATAGCATCGGGACTGAATACAAAAGAGACAATGCCGTCTTAAGTACAAGAGGAGTGAATCTTCTAAGAGTTTGTGGTTTGAGCGGCTCTTAGGAGACCATTATTTTGTTTCGATGCACCAGTGCAGGTTTACTGTATCCCTTGGTCCATCACACTGATCATGAAGCACAGATACTGCATCGGGATTCTATACAAAAGGGGCAATGCCTACTTAAGTACAAGAAGAATGAATCTCTCCAGAATTTGTGGTTTGAGCGGCTCCTGGGATACCAGTATTAGATTCCGATGCACCAGTGCAGATTTAATCTCTCCCTTGGGTCTTCTCATTGACCAAGAAACACAGATATTGCATCGAAATTGAATACAAAAGAGACAATGCCGCCTTAAGTACAAGAGGAGTGAATCTTCTAAGAGTTTGTGGTTTGAGCGGCTCTTAGGAGACCATTATTTTGTTTCGATGCACCAGTGCAGGTTTACTGTATCCCTTGCACCTTCGCATTGACCATGAAGCACAGAAAACTCATTGGGATTAAGAACAAAAGGGACAATGCCGAAAAAAGTAAAAGAAGAATGAATCTTCTAGGGTTTGTGCTTTGAGCGGCTCCTGGGACACCAGTATTAGCTTGCGATGCACAGGTGCAAGTTTACTGTATCCCTTGGACCTTCACATTGACCATGAAACACAGATATATCATCGGGATTGAATACAAAATGCCAATGCCGACTTAAGTACAAGAAGAGTGAATCTTCTAAGAGTTTGTGGTTTGAGCGGCTCATGGGAGACCAGTAATAGATTCCGATGCACCAGTGCTGGTTTACTGTATCGGTTGGTCCTTCACATTGACCATGAAACACAGATATTAGAACGGGATTGAATACAAAACGCGCAATGCCGTCTTAAGTACAAGATGAGTTAATATTCTAAGAGTTTGTGTATTGAGCGGCTCATGGGAGACCAGTATTAGATTCCGATGCGCCAGTGCAGGTTCACTATATCCCTTGGACCTTCACATTTACCATGATACACAGAAATTGCATCGGGATTGAATAGAAAAGGGACAGCCTACTTATGTACAAGTAGAGTTAATCATCTAAGAGTTTGTGTTTTGAACAGCTCCTGGGAGACCAGTATTAGATTCCGATGCACCAGTGCAGGTTTACTGTACCCCTTGGACCTTCACATTGACCATGAAACACAGAAATCGCATCGGGATTGAATACAAAAGGACAATGGCGACTTAAGAACAAGAAGAGTGAATCTTCTAAGGGATTGTGCTTTGAGCGTCTCCTGGGAGACCAGTATTAGATTCCGATGCACCAGTGCAGGTTTACTGTATTCATTGGACGCTCACATTGACCATGAAACACAGAAACTGCATCGGGATTGAATACAAGATACACAATATTAAACTATAGTACTAGAAAAGTGAATTTTCTAAGAGTTAGTGCTTTGAGCGCCTCCTCGGAGACCAGCGTTCTAATCCGATGCACCAGTGCAGGTTTACTGTATCCCTTGGACCTTCACATTGACAATGAAACTCAGAAATAGCATCGGGATGGAGTACATAAGGGTCAATGCAGACTGAAGTACAAGAAGAGTGAATCTTCTAAGAGTTTGAGCTTTGAGCGGCTCCTGGGTGTCCAGTATAAGTTTCCGATGGACCTGTGCAGGTTTACTGTATCCCTTGGACCTTCGCATTGACAATGAAACACAGAAATTGCTTAGGATCGAAAACAAGAGGGACAATGCCGACTTAAGTACAAAAAGAGTGAATCCTCGAACGGTTTGTGCTCGGAACGGCTCTTGGGATACCAGTATTAGATTCCGATGCACCAGTGCAGATTTAATCTCTCCCTTGGACCTTCTCATTGACCAAGACACACAGAAATAGCATCGGGATTGAATACAAAATGCACAATGCCGCCTTAAGTACGAGAAGAGTTAATACTCTAAGAGTTTGTGTATTGAGCGGCTCCTGGGAGACCAGTACAACATTCCGATGCACCAGTGCAGGTTTACTGTATCCCTTGCACCTTCACATTGACCATGAAGCACAGAAATCTCATCGCGATTAAGAACAAAAGGGACAATGCCGACATAAGTAAAAGAAGAGTGAATCTTCTTAGGGTTTGTGCTTTGAGCGGCTCCAGGGACACCAGTATTAGATTGCGATGCACAGGTGCAGGTTTACTATATCCCTTGGACCTTCACATTGACCATGAAACACAGAAATAGCATCGGGATTGAATACAAAAGAGACAATGCCGTCTTAAGTACAAGAGGAGTGAATCTTCTAAGAGTTTGTGTTTTGAGCGGCTCTTGGGAGACCACTATTTGGTTCCGATGCACCAGTGCAGGTTTACTGTATCCCTCGGTCCATCACACTGATCATGAAGCACAGATATTGCATCGGGAATCTATACAAAAGGGGCAATGCCGACTTAAGTACAAGAAGAATGAATCTCTTCAGAGTTTGAGCTTTGAGCGGCTCCTGGGATACCAGTATTAGATTCCGATGCACCAGTGCAGATTTAAACTCTCCCTTGGACCTTCTCATTGACCAAGAAACACACAAATTGCATCGGGATTGAATACAAAATGCACAATGCCGCCTTAAGTACGAGAAGAGTTAATACTCTAAGAGTTTGTGTATTGAGCGGCACCTGGGAGACCAGTATAAGATTCCGATGCACCAGTGCAGGTTTACTGTATCCCTTGCACCTTCACATTGACCATGAAGCACAGAAATCTCATCACGATTGAGAAAAAAAGGGACAATGCCGACATAAGTAAAAGAAGAGTGAATCTTATTAGAGTTCGTGCTTTGAGCGGCTCCGCGGGCCACCAGTATTAGATTGCGATTCACAGGTGCAGGTTTACTGTATCCCTTGTACCTTCACATTGACCATGAAACACAGATATATCATCGGGATTGAATACAAAATGCCAATGCCGTCTTAAGTACAAGATGAGTTAATATTCTAAGAGTTTGTGCTTTATGCGGCTCATGGGAGACCAGTATTAGATTCCGATGCGCCAGTGCAACTTTACTGTATCCCTTGGACCTTCACATTTACCATGATACACAGAAATTGCATCGAGATTGAATAGAAAAGGGACAGCCTACTTATGTACAAGAAGAGTTAATCATCTAAGAGTTTGTGTTTTGAACAGCTCCTGGGAGACCAGTATTAGATTCCGATGCACCAGTGCAGGTTTACTGTATCCCTTGGACCTTCACATTGACCATGAAACACAGTAATTGCATCGGGATTGAATACAAAAGGACAATGGCGACTTAAGAACAAGAAGAGTGAATCTTCTAAGGGATTGTGCTTTGAGCGTCTCCTGGGAGACCAGTATTAGATTCCGATGCACCAGTGCAGGTTTACTGTATCCCTTGGAACTTCACATTGACCATGAAACACAGAAATAGCATCGGGATGGAATACATAAGGGACAATGCCGACTGAAGTACAAGAAGAGTGAATCTTCTAAGAGTTTGAGCTTTGAGCGGCTCCTGGGTGTCCAGTATAAGATTCCGATGGACCTGTGCAGGTTTACTGTATCCCTTGGACCTTCGCATTGACCATGAAACACAGAAATTGCTCGGGATTGAAAACAAGAGGGACAATGCCGACTTAAGTACAAGAAGTGTGAATCCTCGAACGGTTGGTGCTTGGAACGGTTCCTGGGAGACCAGTATTAGATTCCGATGCACCAGTGCTGGTTTTCTGTATACCTTGGACCTTCACATTGACCATGAAACACAGAAATTGAATCGGGATTGAATACAAAAGGGTTGATAACGACATAAGTACAAGAAGAGTGAATCCTCTAAGAGTTAGGGATTTGAGCGGTTCCTGAGTGTCCAGTATATGATTACGATGCACCTGTGCAGTTTAACTGTATCCCTTGGACCTTCACATTGACCATGAAACAAAGAAATCGCATCGGGGATGAATACAATATGCACAATGCCGATTTAAGTACAAGAAGAGTGAATCTTTTAAGGGTTTGTGGTTTGAGCGGCTCATGGAAGACCAGTTTAGATTCCGATGCACCAGTGCAGGTTTACTGTATCCCTTGGACCTTCACATTGACCATGAAACACAGAAATTGCTCGGAATTGAATACAAGTGGGACAATGACAACTTAAGTACAAGAAGAGTGAATCTTCGAACGGTTTGTGCTTTGAGCTGTTCCTGGGAGACCAGTATTAGATTCTGATGCACCAGTGCTGGTTTACTGTATCCCTTGGACCTTCACATTGACCATGAAACACAGAAATTGTATCGGGATTAAATACAAATGGGACTGCCGACTTAAGTACAAGAAGAGTTCATCATCTAAGAGTTTGTGCTTTGAGCGGCTCCTGGGAGACCAATATTACATTCCGATGCACCAGTGCACGTTTACTGTATCCCTTCGACCTTCACATTGACCATGAAACATAGAAAATGCATCGGGATTGAATACAAAAAGGACAATGAGAACTTAAGTGCTAGAAGAGTTAATCTTTTAAGGGTTTGTGGTTTGAGCGACTCCTGGGAGACCAGTATTAGATTCCGATGCACCAGTGAAGATTTTCTGTAGCCATTGGACCTTCACATTGAGCATGAAACACAGAAATTGCTCGGGATTGAATACAAGAGGGACAATGCCGACTTAATTACAAGAAGAGTGAATCTTCGAAGGGTTTGTGCTTTGAGCGAGTCCTGGGAGACCACTATTAGATTCCGATGCACCAGTGCAGGTTTACTGTATACCTTGGACCTTTTTATTGACCAGCAAACACAGATATTGCATCGAAATTGTATACAAAAGGGACAATTCCGACTAAAGTACAAGGAGAGAGAATTTTCTAAGATTTTGTGGGTTGAGCAGCTCCTGGGAGACCAGTATTAGATTCCGATGCACCAGTGCAGGTTTACTGTATCCCTTGGACCTTCACATTGACCATGAAACACAGAAATGCATCGGGATTGAATACAAAACGGACTGCCGACTTCAGTACAAGAAGAGTTAATCATCTAAGAGTTTGTGCTTTGAGTGGCTCCTGGGAGACCAGTATTAGATTCCGATGCACCAGTGCAGGTTTGCTGTATCCCTTCGATATTCACATTGACCATTGTAATATTAGTAATTTTCGCCTCACAAACATTAATATACGTTTAATAGTAAACGCCTGTTGGCCTAAAGTTATCGAACAATTGTAAAGTAAACGAAATGAACCATCGCATAGCAGCGACAGAATCCATTATTCTTTATCTTTGTCATTCTTGCGCGGTGCCAGTAAATCTCTATGTACATGTATCGATTAATGGTATAAAAAAGAATTCTGTTATTTCAAGGGAAATGAGGCTTTTGGCGCCTCACCTTTTAGTGTTTGTATTCCATGAGAGGCGGACGTGGACTTACTGCGTTCTACAACTGTATTTTATATTTGATGTGTATATATTGAGTGAATATGCTAATTGTTATTTTTTACAATTAGAAAAGATGTAGTTTCTAGTAACTGATATCGAACAGACAGCATCAAGAGGACATTTTGACTGTTATGTATAAAGTATTTAACCACAATGGTCATCTATTGTAATTTAATATGAAAAGGTATGTAGCATTAAAAAAAAAGTGTGTTAAAGATAAGTGTGCTTATTTTCGTAAATTAACCTTGATGAGTCCATCTCCTCATTTACTTAACTTAATTATTTTGTGTTACTTCATCATCAGAAATTACGATCACGCTGATGGGCCGAACGCAGCATGAGGCAGAAGGAACATTATCGTTTTCCTATTATTTCTGAACCAATTTTTTTTAATTGTGTAGTGCTGCATTTCTTTTAAAGTCTATAAATCTTCTGGTCCCTTAGTGTTGTTCCGGGTATGACTGTATCGCGACTATAAAAATGCACAGAAATGATAATGTTTCTTCTGAGCGATCTCATATATATATATATATATATATATATATATATATCAATATGGTGCTCTTATTCAGGTATTTAATGGTCAACGTATGTTATTATAATAGCGTAATAAATCTCTGATTCTGTTGCCAAGTGGCCCACCAAAATATTCACTTTTTCGACATTAAAAAAAAAAGTAACAATTCTTTTTATTGTTTGTCCCCCAAGAGCAACGCTACACTTGGCGCCCGAACAGGGACATGATCAAAAATCATTTCATGTATGTGTTTATTAATTTTTCAGTGCTTGTTCTAATAACTGTTTCATTTTTTCATGTGGATGCAATTCAACTGAGAAAGAGAAGTGGGAAAACCTTTTAATTTATTCAGAAGAACGATTGATGAAATTACCAAAAAACGCGAGTATCCAGCTGTATCATTATCAAGACAGCCATAGTAAGTCAAATTTTTATACGCAGTAGCCAAGCTTTCGTAGTGACGTAGCATCTTTCGAGTTGATCAGAACGTAAACCTGTCTTTCCTTGCCTTGAAACAGCTTTATTTCAATTTGTCCATAGTCCATTCTTATGTAGTTAAATTCAGTGAAAGTGTACCATTGTTGTCAGTGCATAAAAAAAATTACGATATGGCGGATAACTACGCTCAAAACGGGTAAAACGTGTGATATTTCATTTGTTTGTAATTAGTAGGAACCATCTTGTCTTCTTGGCGTAAATGAACGTCAGTTACCCAGAGTTAAAATTTTATCTTAGGTCCCAGTAAGCCATAGCACTACGTCACAGACAAACGACTGACGGCAGTGACAAACAGTATCTGTAGCATTTTGACATTTGACAAATAATTCACGACCATGGCTGACGGTAAACAGCGCACACAAACAAAACCAGACGACAGCGGTGATGCGAATGGACCTCACCATCCATTACTATCACGCGCGATAGGTACACGAGCGGAAGCAGAAGCAGCCTCGACCGAAGTTTTAGAAGCTGGTCCTAGTGTGCAAACTATTCCCGCATTTGAAAAAAATGACTTGGCTGCAATGATCGAAGCCATAATGGAACGCAAGTTCGAAAGCTAAAAACAGGAAAGATTAGATGAAAAGGCCCGCGAAGAAAAAGAGAAGGCCGAAAGACGGCATAATAAAAATCAGGTCCTTACAAATCTGTGCAACTCAGTAAAAGAAGACATAAATTCAGTAAAAACAGAAATAAATTCGTTAAAAATAGACATAAATTCAGTAAAAACAGATCTGCAAACGGAGATAAATGACCTAAATACACAGTTAAATTCGGTAAAGGCCGAACTAAAGGCAGACATAACAGCTGATTAAAATACCCTGTTGGGTAATGTCCAAAGCCAAATCAGTAGTCAGATCACGATCATGAGCCTAGAAATTGACACACAAGTAGAGTCAAAAATAGAGGATATTTCAAAACGGTTAGATGAAAAAATTGAAGCAGCCCAGGGAGAGATAAATTCAAAAGTGATAGAATATCAAAAACAAGCTGCGACCTTAAAACAAGATTATACTGCAATCTCTGATGAGGTCAAAGGAGTTAAAACCGCAGTAGACACGATCGAGAATGTTGTTGATGATCTTTCCAAACAGATTGAGACTCTTAATGTAGAGGATCAAATAAAGAATACTGTTAAGGCACATGCTGAAGCATTGTCCGACCACTACCAAGAGTGGATTAAAAACAAAAACGGATTCATAGAAAACAAGGTCAAGAACGAACTCAGGGGAACGGTCAAAAACGTGGCCTTTGAAATATTGGCAGCCCCTGGAAAAACAGGAGACACGGTGATGTCAGAATTAGGCCAGATAAGACGAACGTTAGCTCAAGATTTACCTGAATGGCGTCAACAGATAGTTGATGAAGTTCGTACACTAAAATGTCAAATTGAAAATTCCCCACCTTCCGTGTCAGGAGAGTGGAATAATTCACCACGAAGTAATGAACAACAGCAGGTACACTACCGTTCACCATTTGATAACGCTCAAACTCATAGTTCTATAGAAGCACAAGTTAACCAGACTACCAGCCCACCCACTTTTGTCAGTTTGATGCAGGAGGAAAGCGTGATCAAACATCGTATTTTTCCGACCTTTCACCCACAGAAAAGAGAAATTGATCCTATAGTGTTCCTCCGAAATTTTTCAGGAATTTTCCCGAATAGCTGGAGTGACCGATAGCGAATTCAATTCGTTAGTGGATTTATCGTAGGCGATGCTGCCTTATGGGGAACCGAAATGGTCGACTCTTGTAAAAGTTACAAAGAGTTTGAACAGATGTTTTTAGCTAAATTCTGGAGTTCTGGTGTGCAGCAGCGCCTGAGAAAAGAGGTTTACAACGCCGAAGTGTTTAACAGCAAGCGCGGTGGTTTGAGAAGATATTTTGAAAAGTATTTAGCGAAAATCAAGTTCTGGGATTCGCCGATCACCGCCAAAGACGTTATTATGATTCTAAAAACTAAGCTACCGATTGGGATCAGAGAAAAGTTAGTAAACGTGTCTGAGGACGATACGGACACTTTCCTATCTTTGTTAGACTCGTTAGATCTGATTTACGAGGACGCTAGAGTTGATGTTGGCAACGCTCACTTCAGTGCAGGCGGCCAGCACGATACAGAATACGTAGGCAACACTGGTGGCCGAGCGAAAGCGCGTCACAGCGACAACCAGTACCAACCCCACAACGGTTTCAAAAATAAAAACACTACGTACTCCAACAGCAAATACAAAAATAAGTACAATAACGGCAAGAGATACAATCCAATATATAATTCGTCACCACCTCAGTACGAAAATGCACATTATAACAAACAGCCCCAGCAATATGGAAACGCGCAACCGATCAACGGGAATTATCAAAACGATCAGTCTTACGATTCAAATCGACAGTGGAAAAGAAATAAATGCCATAATCAAGGTGGACACCAATGTACACCTTTCACTAACGGTTACAGTCAACACAAGCCACAGCAAAATACTTTTCAGCCACAAGCGAACGGACCTTCGGGAACTCTGAAGCCTAAACGCCCGCATAATACGCAAATTTATTATGCGCAAGCGAATACGCCAGGACAACAAGAATCGTTTCCAACCGAGTTCCTACCACAAAACCAACACCAGTTCCAGACGGAAGAAACATTAAGAAATATAAATCAGCAGGAAAGTAAGCGTCGAGCGGAAAATTAAAAGCAGCACCTTTGAGCCTCCTAGATGATGCTGCAGGTTTGAATGGGGGCACCCTGTCCCTTAGTCCACACGAAATTAAAACAATTAGGTATGACAAAGAGACAAACTTACGGGATGATCTAGTAGCAGACACTGAGACGAAAGACAATGATGACGTATGGGACGAACAAGTTCAAGCTTCCATAAGAGTATCAATTGCCAACATACCAGTAACAGCCATTGTAGATACAGGAGCTAATATAAATGTCTTATCTTTATGTTTATTTAAGCCAATATCCTCTGTATGCAAAGTTTTATCACTTCCAATTCAAGGTTGCACCGTATCGGGAGCAATTGGTCCACTAACAGAACGTGTAAATCTTCAGACTCAGCTTCAAATCCAGATAGAGTCTATTTCAGTAACGTGCATTTTTCTTATTGTTAAAAACCTATCAGTGCCATGTATCCTGAGTATGGAATTCTTGAGGCAGACGAAAGCTAAAATTGACATCGAGTGTGGAATCTGTACTCTAGTAGCGAGTCAGCAACAAGTAACTGTAAATTTGTTAAGAAGTAAGGTGAAGACAAACTTTGGGGTGCTTCAAATAGCAGTACGGCCATGGACTAAAAGACAACAGTACAGTCAGACAGAAGACATGTCAGATCTTGAAAGTGTTAATGACGATGAGTATAAAGACCTAATTCCCGGTCAGAATGAATTATACGGTAAAGCTAGTGAGTCCATTGAATTTGAATATCGAATGGATGTCCTGCCCCATTCAACCTACTGTAGAACAAGCTATTCCATTCCATATGCGAGACGAGAAGCTGTCAAATGCGAGATCAAGAAAATGTTACGCTGGAATGTGATAGAAGTATCTCATTCACCTTATTCGAGTCCTTTATTGTCTGCGCTAAAATCAGATGGTAGCGCAAGGCTAGTCCTAGATGCAAGATTAATCAATAAAATTATAGTACCCATAAGAACGAGACCAGAGGCTCTTGAAGAGCATCTGCAGAAGTTTCATGGAGTTAAGTATTTGAGTACCCTTGATTTGAAAAGCAGTTACTGGCAAGTAAAACTTGCGCAGGAGTCAAGGAAGTACACTGCCTTTATATTTGCAGGTAGATCTTACCATTTCAAAGTTGTACCATTTGGACTAAATGTGAGTTCCGGAATTTTTATTTCTGCCCTTGACTATGTACTAGGTCCTGAACTTTTAGATGAGGTAACAGTCTATGTGGATGACGTTCTTGTAGCATCGAAAAATTGGGAAGATCATGTGGCCCTTCTGCAAAAGATATTTCAACGATTCAGAGAGTATGGTGTTACAGCAAATCTTAAGAAATCCAAGTTTGGAAAAAGTGAAATTAAATTTTTAGGACACATCATCACCCCTGAAGGAATTAAACCTGACCCGGAAAAATTGTCTGCTATAAAATACTTTCCAACCCCTGTTACAAAAAGGCAACTGAGAGGATTTATCGGTCTTACGTCATTTTTCAGACTTTTTGTTCCTAATCAGGTATTGAACAATCCCGCTCTTCACAACCTTTTAAAAAAGAATTCACATTGGAATTGGACGCCGGAATGCCAAGACGGATTTAAGAAAATTAAAGACAGTCTGGTTAACAGTAACATTCTCCATCATCCTCAGATGGATAAGGAATTTTGTATTACTGCAGACGCTTCCTTTGTGGGTATCGGCGCTTGTCTTTTCCAGATTCAATTAGTAAATGGACACGAGCAAATCCAAGTGATTAGCTTTGCGAGTCGAGTGTTATCAGAGTGTGAGAAGTCTTATTCGGTTACGGAGTTGGAGGCACTTGCCGTAATATGGGCTTTTAGGCGATTTAACTATTATATCTATGGAAGAAAAATTAAAGTCTATTCAGACCACCAAGCTTTATCATTCCTCCTTACATGCAAGTTGCAACACCCTCGTCTTACTCGATGGTGCTTATTCCTGCAGGAATATGACTTTGACATTGTATATATAAAAGGTAAAGATAATGGTATAGCAGACGCACTTTCTCGCTCACCTGAGGGCTTACTAGAAACCAGCGAACTGGTGGAACAAATGTCTAATTATAAAGTTTTGTTAATGAAAGATCCAATTCACAGAAAGTATTTTCTTCAGTTATGTAGGCAGATTCAGATTCTTCAAAATACAGATCCAAAATGGAAAAAGGTTAGACAAATTCTTCACGAAAATCCAGCCCACAAGTTGTCCAAGTTTTATAAAGTTCATAACCAAGTGCTATTTCATAAGACGTCTGAGTCATCTGAGGGGTGGTGTGTTTGCATCCCTCGAAATTTCATTGAACATCTCTGTGGTACACTCACATTTCATGGGGTCACTACGGACCAGAAAAATGTAAAAGGAAAATCTCGACTTACTGTTATGTTCCGAATCTACACCAGAGAATTCATAAATTATTGAGAAACTGTGTCATCTGTCAAAAGGCAAAATCCTTAAACATTTCCACTTCAATTCCACTAAATCCAATAGTTGCTGAAAGGCCAAACCAGCTTCTTAGTATTGATTTAGCAGGTCCACTACCCACCGGTAGGGGAGGCGCTAAATACTTAGTAGCAATCCTGGACAATTTTTCTAAGCACATAAGACTGTACGCAGTAAAATCTTCTTGTGCAAATCCAATAATTCGTCGCATTGAAAATGATTATTTCCCACGATTCGGGGTTCCAGAATCAATCTTGTCTGATAATGCTTCAAATTTCACATCACGCCCGTGGCGTGCATTTCTTGCTCGCCATGGAATCAAACAAATTTTGATATCCCTGTTTCGACCGCAATCGAATCCGACAGAAAGAATCTTCAAAGAATTTAACAGATTTATAAGGACGTACATTCCGAATAAGCAATCTAAGTGGGTAGACTTCGTAACACCATTCGAACAGATTGTGAACCACCTTCCTCATCTGTCGACCGGATTCACGCCACATGAGTTAATGTCAAGATCAAAAGAGAGGAATGAGTGGATAGACCCCCTTCCAAAGTTACAAGACAACGAATTGGACCTAGACGCAAAAATCAGGCAAGCTCTCATATCATTGACAACGTATGCTAACCTCCGAAAAAAGGCATTTGATAAGAAGGTAAACAGAGTTATAGATTTCAAAGAAGGAGAAAAGGTTTTAGTCAGGACTCACTTTAAACCATCCCTGTTGTTAAAGAAGAATCGTAAGTGGCAACACATTTATGAAGGTCCCTTTGTGATAATGAGGAAACCACACATTGGTAGCTATTTGTTATCTGACCCTGCCACGAATAAAATCAAAGGTTTGTTCCACCATCAAGATTTAAGAAAATTTTATAACGCCAGGAATTAAGTTAATTTCAGCTGTAAGAAAATTCTAAGGTATTGGAGATCAGGATTAACCAATGAGTAACAAGAACGGAACTGAACTGACTACGGACGTTAACCGGTGCTGAAAGGAAACCTTATGTATTAAAACAACGCGTCTGGAAAATAAAATACAGAATAAGTTGTAGACTTGTATTTACATGAATAATCTTTATGCAAACAGGAGGCCATGTCCTAGAGGCGATTTTCAATTTTAGTTATAAGTTAGTATGTAAGGAAAATGATGTACTCGAGAGGTATTAATTAGCCCCAAAGTACTAAAATGAGGAAAGAGGAAGGAGCGAATAATGCACTTCTCTCGCTAAATAGTAATTTGAGAATGAGCAGGAAGGAGCGAATAATGCACTTCTCTCACTAAATAGTAATATGAAAATGATGATTATATGTGCTTAGTATTAGCAAGTGAAATTTAATCGAGGACAAATTAATGACCTGTTTTAAAAGGAAATACTTAAACGTCCAGACAAAAGAGGAAAGTTGTGAGAAAGATTCGATTCCATGAGGTTATTCCCTATTTTCAAAGGTGACGTAAATAAGGCACCACCTGTTAGCGTAAAACAGTCGGTAGATTTAACTTGTAAATTTCAGCACAGTGCTGTGCCAGCGATAAAATAACATCTCTTTGAAGTGAACAGATACATAGGATTAAGCATGAACAGATTGATAACGCAGTGCAATTGTTCTAAAAAGGCCTGACGTTAACCTTAAGTAAAAGCGTGATGGAATAAAAAGGAAGTTTATTATATAACGCAAGGTAAGATGAGTCCACACTATAAACAAGCTGAGTAAAAGAACATATGAGTAACATGGTTTATTATGTCAACTTCACGGTACTATTGAGCATTAGCGATACTGCAAATTCACAAGCTAGCAGCACATAGAATAAGGATTTCGCCCAAGATTCACAGGTAGCGACAGCAGCAAACAACACTCTAGTGAGAGGCTTATATATACAAATGATAATTAATACCCAAATGCGTAATGCATAAACTTGACTTAGTCTAAGAAATGAGCAAAGAGTAGTAAGCAAGCTGCAGCAAGATACATATTAGATATACATGCTTGAAGTGATAGATTTTATTTTAAGTGTGCACTGCAATATTTATTGTTTTCTCTGTGATTATGTGATTATTGAATCCCTTTCCTAAGTGCAAATCCTTTAAGATCCTTGATCCTATCCACTCCTCAGGATCAACTTGTAAAGATGCACGTGTGCTTAGGAAGTGAGGCACTACATATAAAAATGAGTAGGTTCGCGACACGCATATTGCTTTTGTAATGCGCAAGGTAAATTAAAGTTTCGACCTGGTTGAGGAGTAATTTAAATTCTGTCGACGATCAGCGAGTAGACCCGCTTTTCCCACCTTTCTTTTTTCGACTGTTTGTATTTCTACACGAAACTCAGAGGCGGAATTGCTATTTTCAAATCTGTCCTCGAACTTTCTTTAAAGACAAGCACATATGAGAAAAACTTTTGACATAAATGAAGCTCCCCTCACAAGTCACTAAATAAGACGAGCACTAAAAGAAAAAGTATTGGTCCTACAAAATGAATAAGCAAGCGTGATAAAGATTACTATGAATGAAATTAATTTGTAAAGGAGATTGGAATGGATTTGGTCAAAGAAAAAGGACTTATAATAGCCTACCTGTGACCGTAGGCTTAAATAAAAAAAAAGACTAATTAAGAAACAATTGTTTTGATTCAAAGTGGTCAATTAAATTATTTATCGATTTATATGAACTCTTGTAAATATTAGTATGTAAATCAACTTGTAAACACCGTGTGATGTTATGACGCGAGAATTTCTTTTAATACACCGTTCATGCAGACGCTCGACACAGTGCAAGTGAAGTTTTAAAGTTCGACGGTTTTCAGTGGCAGTATTCTACTGCACCATATGTGTGAAAAATTCGTTGATGTGTGCAGTGTGTAATAATCAGTGTCATTCCACACATGCAGTTGCAGTGGTAGCTACCACTTACCTGTGATTCCGTAACTGGATAGTGGACAGGAAGTGATGTGAGGCAGTTTCGGTGGCAGAAGCTCCCTCCAGCAATCTAAAAAGCACAAAGCCACGATCCGCCGAACAAAAGCGACGCACGGCACCTCAAGCGCGAAATCAACGCTCTGCAAGAAAGCTCCGGTCACGTGCGCGCGCACAGACTGAATTTCAAGATTGCTCGCAACAGTGGAGGCGGACAGCCACCACGTGACGCAATAATGTAAACGTTCAACCGCCAACGCAGTTGCTGTGCGCTACATTCTGTAGCAAAAACATTCACACCCAGTACTGAAAACATTTTATATGTATCATAAACCTTCCGAGAGACTCTAAGATAGAGAAGTTAACGTAATTATTGTAATGACTGATTGTACACAGAGACAAGTCACAAGGTCACCTCTGAACACTGTTGAAATGTAAACTTTGATGAGAGGTCACGATACGAATGAAAATAAGCACACGAAAATACGTCAAAGGATCCGATCCTTCCTATATCCCATCCCACATGTATATAAAATTAGTTTTGTAAGCTATTCTAATATAAGATATTTTATCTGTTTCATATGTGAAATAATTTGGAGAGCCACACACGAGCCCTGAAAGTGAAAGATATGGACTTCCTTGTCGAAGCCATCACCAGTGGCCGCTCTACAATCCACGTCTATCATAAATAGTGTATGTGCGACGAAAATAAATGTATAATTAAGTGCGACGATGGACAAGGCAATCAATCGACAAGACGATGACAATATAATGAATACTGTCAAAACAGAAAGTTGTGTACCAGTTGAGATAGTCAATTTACTTTTGCAACGATGAAAAATGAAGTGTGACTCTATTTCCTTATAAATTTTGTAAATATGTGTACTTATAGCCTTAATTTTAAGAATCATCAAGATAGACTGAATCCATACAAACACTGATAGAAACACAGAACAAATACACAATGATCCACCGTCAGTAATTACAAATTGAAACGTTAAATCTTTTTTTATGGAATGAATATGAAATGAAACTTTTAATAACCTATGTGTTACACCCGAAAATTACAAATATTCCAATGGGCATGAGGATGAAAGTAATACCTTCGGTATTCCTTCCCTCCTCATGGGAGGCAGTGTAATATTAGTAATTTTCGCCTCACAAACATTAATATACGCTCAATAGTAAACGCCTGTTGGCCTAAAGTTATCGAACAATTGTAAAGTAAACGAAATGAACCATCGCATAGCAGCGACAGAATCAATTATTCTTTATCTTTGCCGTTCTTGCGTGGTGACAGTAAATCTCTATGTACATGTATCGATTAATGGTATAAAAAAGAATTCTGTTATTTCAAGACAAATGAGGCTTTTGGCGCCTCACCTTTTACTGTTTGTATTCCATGAGAGGCAGACGCGGACTTGCTGCGTTCCACAACTGTATTTTATATTTGATGTGAAAATATTGAGTGAATATGCTAATTGTTATTTTTTACAATCAGAAAAGATGTAGTTTCTAGTAACTGATATCGAACAGACAGCATCAAGAGGACATTTTGACTGTTATGTATAAAGTATTAAACCACAATGGTCATCTATTGTAATTTAATATGAAAAGGTATGTAGCATTAAAAAAAAGTGTGTTAAAGATAAGTGTGCTTATTTTCGTAAATTAACCTTGATGAGTCCATCTCCTCATCTACTTAACTTAATTATTTTGTGTTACTTCATCATCAGAAATTATGATCACGCTGATGGGCCGAACGCAGCATGAGGCAGAAGGAACATTATCGTTTTCCTATTATTTCTGAACCAATTTTTTTTTTTAATTGTGTTGTGTTGCTTTTCTTTTAAAGTCTATAAATCTTCTGGTCCCTTAGTGTTGTTCCGGGTATGACTGTATCGCGACTATAAAAATGCACAGAAATGATAATGTTTCTTCCGAGTGATCTCCAATATATATATATATCAATATGCTGCTCTTATTCAGGTATTTAATGGTCAACATATGTTATTATAATAGCGTAATAAATCCCTGATTCTGTTGCCAAGTGGCCCACCAAAATATTCAATTCTTCAACATTAAAAAAAAAAGTAACAATTCTTTTTATTTTTTGTCCCCCAAGAGCAACGCTACACCATGAAACACAGAAATTGCATCGGGATTGAATACATAAGGGACAATGCCGACTGAAGTACAAAATGAGTTAATCTTCTAAGGGCTTGTGCTTTGAGCGGCTCCTGGGAGACCAGTATTAGATTATGATGCACCAGTGCAGGTTTACTGTAGCCATTGGACCTTCACATTGATCATGAAACACAGAAATTGCATTGGGATTGAATACAAAAAGCACAATGCCGACGTAAGTACAAGAAGAGTGAATCTTCTAAGAATTGGTGCTTTGAGCGGCTCCTGGGAGACCAGTATTAGATTCCGTTGCACCAGTGCAGGTTTACTGTATCCCTTGGACCTTCGCATTGACCATGAAACACAGAAATTGCATCAGGATTAAATACAAAATGCACAATGCCAACTTAAGTGCAAGAAGAGTGAGGATCCTAAGAATTTGTGCTTTGAGCGGCTCCTCAAAGACCAGTATTACATTCCGATGCACCAGTGAAGGTTTGCTGTATCTCTTGCACCTTCACATTAACCAAGAAACACAGAAATCGCATCGGGATTGAATACAAAAGGGACAATGCCGACTTAAGAACAAGAAGAGTGAGTCTTCTAAGAGTTTCTGCTCTGAGCGGCTCCTGGAAGACCAATATTAGATTCCGTTGCACCAGTGCAGGTTTATTGAATTCCTTGGACCTTCACATTGACCATGAAACACAGAAATCGCATCGGGATCGAATACAAAAGCACAATGCCGACTTGAGTACAAGAAGACTGATCGTCTGAGAGTTTGTGCTTTGAGAGGCTCCTGGGTGACCAGTATTGGATTCCGATGCACCAGTACAGGTTTACTGTATCCCTTAGAGCTTGACATTGACCATCAAACACAGAAATTGCACGCGGACCAATACAAAAGATACATTGTCGACTTAAGTACAGGAAGAGAGAATCTTCTAATAATTTGTGATTTGAGGGGCTCCTGGGAGACCAGAATTACATTCCGATGCACCAGTGCAGGTTTACTGTATCCCTTGGACCTTCACATTGACCATGAAACACAGAAATTGCTTCGGGATTGAATAAAAAAGAGACAATCCCAACCTAAGTACAAGAAGAGTGAATCTTCTAAGAGTTTGTGCTTTGAGCGGCTCCTGGGAGACCAGTATTAGGTTCCGATGCACCAGTGCAGATTTACTGTATCCGTCGGTCCTTCACATTGACCATGAAACACAGATATTGCGTCGGGATTGAATACAAAAGGGACAATGCCGACTTAAGTACAAGAAGAGTGAATCGCCTCAGAATTTGTGCTATGACCGGCGCCTGAGATACCAGTATTAGATTACGATGCACCAGTGCAGGTTTACTGTATCCCCTGGAGCTTCACATTGACCATGAAACATAGAAATTGCATCGTGATGGTATACATAAGCGACAATGCCGACCGAAGTACAAGAAGCGTGAATCTTCTAAGAGTTTGAGCTTTGAGCGACTCCTGGTTGTCCAGTATTAGATTACGATGCTCCTGTGCAGGTTTACTGTATCCCTTGGACCTTCGCATTGACCATGAAACACAGAAATTGCTCGGGATTGAATACAAGAGGGACAATGCCGACTAAAGTACAAGAAGAGTAAATCCTCGAACTGTTTGTGCTTTGAGCGGTTCCTGGGGGACCAGTATTAGATTACGATGCACCTGTGCTGGTTTACTGTATCCCTTGGACCTTCACATTGACCATGAAACACAGAAATTGCATCGGGATTGAATACAAAATGGACTGCCGAATTAATTACACGAAGAGTTAATCATCTAAGAGTTTGTGCTTTGAGCGGCTCCTGAGAGACCAGTATTAGATTCCGATGCACCAGCTTCGGTTTACTGTATCCCTTCGACCTTCACATTGACCACGAAACACAGAAATTGCATCGGGATTGAATACAAAAGGGACAATGCCGACTTAAGTACAAGAAGAGTTAATCTTTTAAGGGTTTGTTCTTTGAGCGGCTCCTGGGAGACCAGTAGTAGATTCCGATGCACCAGTGCAAGTTAACTGTATCCCTTGGACCTTCACATTGACCATGAAACACAGAAATTGCATCGGGATTGAATACAAAATACACAATGCCAACTCTAGTACAAGAGGAGTGAATCTTCTAAGAGTTTGTGCTTTGAGCGGCTCCTGGGAGACCAGTATTAGATTCCGATGCACCAGCGCAGGTTTACTGTATCCCTTCGACCTTCACATTGACTATGAAACACAGAAATAGCATCGAGATTGGATACAAACGGGACAATGCCGACTTAAGTACCAGAAGTGCGAATCTTCTAAGAATTTGTGTTTGAGCGGCTCCTGGGAGATCAGTATTAGATTCCGATGCACCTGTGGAGGTTTACTGTATCCCTTGGACCTTCAATTTCACCATGAAACACAGATATTTCATCGGGATTGAATACAAAATACACAATGCCAACTTAAGTACAAGAAGAATGAATTTTCTAAGAAATTGTGCTTTCACCGACTCCATGGAGACCAGTGATCGATTCCGATGCACCAGTGCAGGTTTACTGTATCCCTTGGACCTTCACATTGACCATGCAACATAGAAATTGCATGGGGACCAATACAAAAGATACAATGATGCCTTAAGTACAAGAGGAGTGATTTTTCTATTAGGTTGTGATTTGAGCGGCTCCTGGGAGACCAGTATTAAATTCCGAAGCACCAGTGCAGGTTAACTGTATCCCTTGGACCCTTGGACCTCCACATTGCACATGAAACGCAGAAATCGAATCGGGATTGAATTCATAAGGGTCACGCCGACTGAAGTACAAGAAGAGTGAATCTTCTAAGAGTTTGAGCTATGAGCGGCTCCTGGGTGTCCAGTATTAGATTCCGATGCACCAGTGCAGGTTTACTGTATCCCTTGGAGCTTCACATTGACCATGAAACACGGAAATTGCTCGGGATTGGATGCAAGAGGGACAATGCCGACTTAAGTACAAGATGAGTGAATCTTCGAAGGGTTTGTGTTTTGGGCGGCACCTGGGAGGCCACTATTAGATTTCGATGCACCAGTGCAAGTTTACTGTATCCCTTGGACCTTCACATTGACCATGAAACACAGAAATTGAATCGGGATGGAATACATAAGGGACAATGCCGACTGAAGTACACGATGAGTGAATCTTTTAGGAGTTTGAGCTTTGAGTGGGTCCTGGGTGTCCAGTATTAGATTCCGATGCACCTGTGCAGGTTTACTGTATCCCTTGGACATTCACATTGACCATGATACACAGAAATTGCTCAGGATTTAATACAAGAGGGACAATGCCGACTTAAGTCAGGAAGAATGAATCTTCGAAGGATTTGTGCTTTGGGCGGTTCCTGGGACACCACTATTAGATTCCGATGCACCAGTGCAGGTTTACTGTATCCCTTCGACCTATACATTGACCATGAAACACAGAAATTGCATCGCGATTGAATACAAAAGGACTGCCGATTTAAGTGCAAGAAGAGTTAATCAACTAAGAGTTTGTGCTTTGAGCGGCTCCTGGGAGACCAGTATTAGATTCCGATGCATTAGTGCAGGTTTCCTGTATCCCTTGGACCTTCACATTGACCATGAAACACATAAATTGCATCGGGATTGAATACAAAAGGCAAATTGCCGACTTAAGTATAAAAGGAGTTAATCTTCTATTAGATTGTGCTTTGAGCGGCTCCTGGGTCTCCAGTATTTGATTCCGATGCACCTGTGCAAGTCTACTGTATACCATGTACCTTCACATTGACCATGAAACACAGAAATCGCATCAGGATTGAATACAAAAGTGACAATAACCACATAAGTACAAGAACAGTGTATCTTCTAAGAGTTTGTGCTTTGAGCGGCTCCTCGGAGACCAGTTTTAGATTCCGATGCATCAGTGCAGGTTTACCGTATCCCTTGGACCTTCACATTGGCCATGAAACACAGAAATCGCATCGGGATCAAATACAAAAGCACAATGCCGACTAGAGTACAAGAAGAGTGAATCTTCTAAGAGTTTGTGCTTTGAGAGGCTATTGGGTGACCATTATTCGATTCCGATGCACCAGTAGAGGTTTACTGTATTCCTTGGAGCTTGACATTGACTATGAAGCACAGAAATTGCATGCGGACCAATACAAACTATACAATGTCGACTTCAGTACAAGAAGAGAGAATCATCTAATAGTTTGTGATTTGAGGGGCTCCTGGGAGCCCAGTATTACATTCCGATGCACCAGTGCAGGTTTACTGTATCCCTTGGACCTACTCATTGACCATGAAACACAGACATTGCTTCGGCATTGAATACAAAAGAGACAATCCCAACCTAAGTACAATAAGAGTGAATCTTCTAAGAGTTTGTGCTTTGAGCGGCTCCTGGGAGACCAGTATTAGGATCCGATGCACCGGTGCAGGTTAACTGTATCTGTTGGTCCTTCACATTGACCATGAAACACAGATATTGCGACGGGATTGAATACAAAAGGGACAATATCGACTTAAGTACAAGAAGAGTGATCTCCTCAGAGGTTGTGCTATAAGCGGCGCCTGGGATACCAGTATTAGATTATGGTGCACCAGTGCAGGTTTACTGTATCCCTTGGAGCTTCACATTGACCACGAAACACGGAAATTGCATCGGGATGGAATTCATAAGGGACAATGCCGACTGAAGTACAAGAAGAGTGAATTTTCTAAGAAATTGAGCTTTGAGCGGCTCCTGGGTGTCCAGTATTAGTTTCCGATGCACCTGTGCAGGTTTACTGTATCCCTTGGAGCTTCACATTGACCATGAAACACGGAAATTGCTCGGGATTGAATGCAAGAGGGACAACGCCGACTTAAGTACAAGATGAGTGAATCTTCGAAGGGTTTGTGTTTTGAGCGGCTCCTGGGAGGCCACTATTAGATTCCGATGCACCAGTGCAAGTTTACTGTATCCCTTGGACCTTCACATTGACCATGAAACACAGAAATTGCATCGGGATGGAATACATAAGGGACAATGCCGACTGAAGTACACGATGAGTGAATCTTTTAAGAGTTTGAGCTTTGAGCGGCTCCTGGGTGTCCAGTATTAGATTCCGATGCACCAGTACAGGTTAACTGTATCCCTTGGACCCTTGGACCACCACATTGCCCATGAAACGCAGAAATCGAATCGGGATTGAATTCTTAAGGGACACGCCGACTGAAGTACAAGAAGAGTGAATCTTCTAAGAGTTTTAGCTTTGAGCGGCTCCTGGGTGTCCAGTATTAGATTCCGATGCACCTGTGCAGGTTTCCTGTATCCCTTCGACCTTCACATTGACCATGAAACACAGAAATTGCTCGGGATTGAATACAAGATGGACAATGCCGACTTAAGTACAAGAACAGTGAATCTTCGAAGGGCTTGTGATTTGAGCGGCTCCTGGGAGACCAGTATTAGATTCCGATGCACCAGTGCAGGTTTACTGCATCCGTTGGACCTTCACTTTGACCATGAAACGCAGAAATTGCATCGGGATTGAATACAAAATGCACGATGCTGACTTAAGTGCATGAAGGGTGAATCTTCTAACAGTTTGTGCTTTGAGCGGCTCCTGGGAGACCAGTATTAGATGCCGATGCACCAGTGCAGGTTTACTGTATCCCTTGGACCTCCACATTGACCATGAAACATAGAAATCGAATCGGGATTGAATACAAAGGGAACAATGCCGACTTAAGTACAAGAAGAGTGAATCTTCTTAGAGTTTGTGCTTTGAGCGGCTCCTGGGAGACCAGTATTAGATTCCGATGCACCAGTGCTGGTTTACTGTATCCCTTTAACCTTCACTTTGACCAAGAAACACAGAAATCGCATCGGGATTGAACACAAAGTGGACAATGCCGACTTAAGAACAAGAAGAGTGAGTCTTCTAAGAGTGTGTCCTTTGAGCGGCTCATGGGAGACCAGTATTAGATTCCGATGCACCAGTGCAGGTTTACTGTATCCCTTGGCCCTTCGCATTGACCATGAAACACAGAAATTGCATCGGGATTGAATACATAAGGCACAATGCCGACTTAAGCACAAGAAGAGTGCATCTTCTAAGTGTTTGTGATTTGAGCGGCTCCTGGGAGACCAGTATTAGATTCCGACGCACCAGCGCACGTTCACTGTATCCCTTCGACCTTCACATAGACCATGAAACACAGAAATTGCATCGAGATTGAATACAAATGGGACAATTCCGACTTAAGTACCAGAAGAGTGAATCTTCTAAGTGTTTGAGCTTTAAGCGCCTCCTGGGTGTCCAGTATTAGATTCCGATGCACCTGTGCAGGTTTGCTGTAACCTTTGGACCTTCACATTGACCATGAAACACAGAAATTGCTCAGGATTGAATACAAGATGGACAATGCCGACTTAGGTACAAGAACAGTGAATCTTCGAAGGGCTGGCGCTTTGAGCGGCTCCTGGGAGACCAGTATTAGATTCCGATGCACTAGTACAGGTTTACTGTATCCCTTGGACCTTCATATTGACCATGAAAAACAGATATTGCATTGGGACCAATACAAATGACACAATGTTGACTTAAGTACAAGAAGAGTAATTCTTCTAATAGTTTGTGATTTGAGCGGCTCCGGGGACACCAGTATTTAATTCCGATGCACCAGTGAAAGATAACTGTATCCCTTGGACCACCACATTGACCATGAAACACAGAAATCGAATCCGGATTGAATACAAAGAGAACAATGAGGACTTAAGTACGAGAAGAGTGAATCTTCTAAGAGTTTGCGCTTTGAGCGGCTCTCAGGAGACCTGTATTAGATTCCGATGCACCAGCGCAAGTTTACGGTATCCCTTGGACCTTCACATTGACCATGAAACACAGAAATTGCATCGATATTGAAAACAAACGGGAATATGCCGACTTCAGTACAAGGAGAGTGATATTTCTAAGAGGTTGTGGGTTGAGCAGCTCCAGGGAGACCAGTATTAGATTCCGATTACCAGTGCAGGTTTACTGTATCCCTTCGGCCTTCACATTGACCATGAAACACAGAAATTGCATCGGGATTGAATACAAAAGGGACATTGCCGGCTTAAGTACAAAAAGTGGTGATCTTCTAAGGGTTTGTGCTTTGAGCGTCTCCTGGGAGGCCAGTATTAGATTTAGATGCACCAGTGCAGGTTTACTGTAGCCATTGGACCCTCCCATTGACCATGAAACACAGAAATTGCATCGGGATTGAATACAAAATACACAATGCCAACTTAAGTACAAGAAGAGTGTATTTTCTAAGAGTTTGTGTTTTGAGCGGCTCGTCGGAGACCAGTGTTCGATTTCGATGCACCAGTGAAGGTTTACTGTATCCCTTGGACCATCACATAGACCTTGAAATACAAAAATTGCATCGGGATGGAATACATAAGGGACAATGCCGCCTGAGGTACATGAAGAGCGAATCTTCTAACAGTTTGAGATTTGAGCAGCTCCTGGGAGTCCAGTATTAGATTCCGATGATCCTGTGCAGAATTACTGTATCCGTTGGACCTTCACATTGACCATGAAACACAGAAATTGCTCGGGATTGAATACAAGATGGACAATGCCGACTTAAGTACAACAACAGTGAATCTTCGAAGGGCTTGTGCTTTGAGCGGCCCGTGGGAGACCAGTACTAGATTCCGATGCACCAGTGCAGGTTTAGTGTATCCCTTCGACCATCACATTGACCATGAAACACAGAAATTGCATCGGGATTGAACACAAAATACACAATGCCAAAATAAGTACAAGAAGAGTGAATTCTCTAAGGGTTTGTGCTTTGAGCAGCTCCTCGGAGGCCAGTGTTTGAATCCGATGCACCAGCGCAGGTTTACTGTATCCCTTGGATCTTCACATTGACCATGAAACACAGAAATTGCATCGAGATTGAATACAAACGGGACAATGCCGACTTAAGTACTAGAACAGCGAATCTTCTAGGAATTTGTGTTTTAGCGGCTCCTGATGATCAGTATTACATTCCGATGCACCAGTGCAGGTCTACTGTATCCCTTGGACCTTCAATGTGACAATGAAACACAGATATTTCATCGGGATTGATTACAAAATACACAATGCCAACTTAGGTACAAGGAAAGTGAATTTTCTAAGAATTTGTGCTTTGAGCGACTCCTTGGAGACCACAGTTCGATTCCGATGCATCAGTGCAGGTTTACTGTATCCCTTGGACCTTCACATTAACCATGAAACACAGAAATTGCATCGGTATTGAAAACAAACGGGAATATGCCGACTTAAGTACAAGGAGTGTGATATTTCTAAGAGGTTGTTGGTTGAGCAGCTCCAGGGAGACCAGTATTAGATTCCGATGATCCAGTGCTGGTTTACTGTATCCCTTGGACTTTCACATTGCCCATGAAACTCAGAAATTGCACCGGGATTGAATACAAAAGGGACAATGCCGACTTAAGTACCAGAAGAGCGAGTCTACTAAGGGTTTGTGCTTTCAGCGGCTCCTGGGAGACCAGTATTATATTCCGATGCACCAGTGCAGGTTTACTGTATCCCTTGGACCTTTACATTGACCATGACACACAGAAATCGCATCGGGATTGAATACAAAATGGAAAATGCCGACTTAATAACAAGAAGTGTGAGTCTCCTAAGAGTTTGTGCGTTGAGCGGCACATGGGAGACCAGTATAAGATTCGGATGCACCAGTGCAGGTTTACTGTATCCCTTGGACTTTCACATTGACCATGAAACACAGAAATTGCATGGGGACCAATACAAAAGATACAATGCCGACTTAAGTACAAGAAGAGTGAATCATCTACAAGTTTGTGTTTGAGCGGTTCCTCGAAAACCGGTATTAGATTCCGATGCACTAGTGCAGGTTTACTGTATCTTTTGGACCTTCACATTGACCATGAAACACAGAAATTGCTTCGGGATAGAATACAAGAGGGACAATGCCGATTTAAGTACCAGAAGAGCGAATCTTCTAAGAGTTTGTGCTTTGAGCGGCTCCAGGAAGACCAGTATTAGATTCCGATGCACCAGTGCAGGTTTACAGTATCCCTTCGACCTTCACATTGACCATGAATCACAGAAATTGCATCGAGATTGAATACAACCGGGACAATGCCGAATTAAGTACAAGACGAGTGAATTTTCTAAGAGTTTATGGGTTGAGCAGCTCCTCGGAGATCAGTATTAGAATTCGATGCACTAGTGCAGGTTTACTGAATCTCTTGGACCTTCACATTGCCCATGAAACTCAGAAATTGCACCGGGATTGAATACAAAAGGGACAATGCCGACTTAAGTACCAGAAGAGCGAGTCTACTAAGGGTTTGTGCTTTCAGCGGCTCCTGGGAGACCAGTATTATATTCCGATGCACCAGTGCAGGTTTACTGTATCCCTTGGACCTTTACATTGACCACGAAACACAGAAATTGCATCGGGATTGAATATAAAATGCACAATGCCAACTTAAGTGCAAGAAGAGTGAATTTTCTAAGGGTTTGTGCTCTCAGCGGCTCCTCGGAGACCAGTATTAGATTCCGATGCACCAGTGCAGGTTTACCATATCCCTTGGACCTTCACACACAGAAACACAGATATTGCATCAGGATGGAATACATAAGGGACAATGCCGACTCAAGTACAAGAAGAGTGAATTTTGTAAGAGTATGTGCTTTGAGCGGCTCCAGGGAGACCAGTATTAATTCCGATTCACCAGTGCAGGATAACTGTATCCCTTTGACTTTCACATTGACCAAGACACACAGAAATCGCATCGGGATTGAATACAAAATGGAAAGTGCCGACTTAATAACAAGAAGTGTGAGTCTCGTAAGAGTTTGTGCGTTGAGCGGCACATGGGAGACCAGTATAAGATTCCGATGCACCAGTGCAGGTTTACTGTATCCCTTGGACTTTCACATTGACCATGAAACACAGAATTTGCTTGGGGACCAATACAAAAGATACAATGCCGACTTAAGTACAAGAAGAGTGAATCATCTACAAGTTTGTGTTTGAGCGGTTCCTGGGAAACCGGTATTAGATTCCGATGCACTAGTGCAGGTTTACTGTATCTTTTGGACCTTCACATTGACCATGAAACACAGAAATTGCTTCGGGATAGAATACAAGAGGGACAATGCCAATTTAAGTACCAGAAGAGCGAATCTTCTAAGAGTTTGTGCTTTTAGCGATTCCAGGAAGACCAGTATTAGATTCCGATGCACCAGTGCAGGTTTACAGTATCCCTTCGACCTTCACATTGACCATGAATCACAGAAATTGCATCGAGATTGAATACAAACGTTACAATGCCGACTTAAGTACAAGACGAGTGAATTTTCTAAATGTTTATGGGTTGAGCAGCTCCTGGGAGACCAGTATTAGATTCCGCTGCACTAGTGCAGGTATACTGAATCCCTTGGACCTTCATTTTGACCATGAAACACAGAAATTGCATCGGAGTTGAATACAAAATACACTATGCCAACTTTAGTACAAGAAGAGTGAATTTTCTAAAAGTTTGTGCTTTGAGCTGCTCCTCAGAGACCTGTGTTCGATTTCGATGCACCAGTGCAGGTTTACTGTATCCCTTGGACCTTCACATTCACCATGAAACACAGAAATTGCATCATGATTTAATACATAAGGGACAATACCGTCTGAAGTACAAGAAGAGTTAATCTTTCAGGATGTTTGAGCTTTGAGCGGCTCCTGGGTGTCCAGTATTAGATTCCGATGCACCTGTGCAGGAGTTACTGTATCCCTTAGACCTTCACATTGACCATGAAACACAGAAATTGCTCGGGATTCAATACAAGACGGACAATGCTGACTTAAGTACAAGAAGAGTGAATCTTCGACGGGTTTGCGCTTTGAGCGGTTCCTGGGAGACCAGTTTAAGATTCCGATGCACCTGTGCAGGTTTACTGTATCCCTTGGACCTTCCCATTGACCATGAGACTCAGAAATAGCATCGGGATTGAATACAAAAGGGACTGCCGACTTTAGTACAAGAAGTGTTAATCTTCTAAGAGTTTGTGCTTTGAGCGGCTCCTGGGAGACCTGAATTAGATTCCGATACACCAGTGCAGGTTTACTGTATCCCTTCGACCTTCACATTGATCAGGAAACACAGATATTGCATCGGGATGGAATACATAAGGGACAATGCCGACTGAAGTACAAGAAGAGTGAATCTTTCAAGAGTTTGAGCATTGAGCGGCTCCTGGGAGTCCAGTATTAGATTTCGATGCACCTGTGCAGGTTCACTGTATCCCTTGGACCTTCACATTGACCATGAAACACAGAAATTGCTCGGGATTGAATACAAGACGGACAATGCTGACTTAAGTACAAGAAGAGTGAATCTTCGACGGGTTTGTGCTTTGAGCGGTTCCTGGGAGACCAGTTTAAAATTCCGATGCACCAGTGCAGGGTTACTGTTTCCCTTGGACCTTCACATTGACAATGAAACACAGAAATTGCATGGGGACCAATACGAAAGATACAATGTCGACTTAAGTACAAGAAGAGTGAATCTTCCCTGAGTTAGTGATTTGAGCGGCTCCTGGGAGACCAGTATTAAATTCTGATGCACCAGTGCAGGTTTACTGTAGCCATTGTATCTTCACATTGATCATGAAACACAGAAATTTCATTGGGATTGAATACGAAAGGGACAATGCCGACGTAAGTACAAGAAAAGTGAATCTTCTAAGAGTTTGTGCTTTTAGCGGCTCCTGGGAGACCAGTAACAGACTCCGATGCACCAGTGCAGGTTTACAGTATCCCTTGGACCTTCACATTGACCATGAAACACAGAAATTGCATCGGGATTGAATACAAAATGGACAATGCCGACATAAGTACAAGATGAGAGAATTTTTTAAAAGTTTGTGGATTGAGCTGCTCCTGCGAGACCAGTATCAGATTCCGATGAACCAGTGCTGGTTTATTGTATCCCTTGGACTTTCCCATTGACCATGAAACACAGAAATCGCATCGTGATTGAATACTAAAGGCACAATGCCGACTTGAGTACAAGTGTAGTGAATCTTCTAAGGGTTTGTGTTTTGAGCGGCTCCAGGGGGACAAGTATTAGATTCTGATGCACCAGTGCAGGTTTACTGTATCCCTTGGACCTGCACATTGACCATGAAACACAGAAATTTCATCGGGATTGAATACAAAATGGAGAATGCTGACATTAGTACAAGATGAGGGAATTTTCGAAGGGTTTGTGGTTTGAGCTGCTCCTAAGAGACCAGTATTACATTCCAATGAACCAGTGCAGGTTTATTGTATCACTTGGACCTTCACATTGACCATGAAACACAGATATCGCATCGGGATTGAATAAAAACGCACAATGCAGGCTTGAGTATAAGAAGAGAGAATGTTCTAAAAGTTTGTGCTTTGAGCGGCACCTGGGAGACCAGTATTAGATTCCGATGCACCAGTACAGGTTCACTGTACCCCTTAGATCTTCTTATTGACCATGAAACACAGAAATTGCATGGGGACCAATACAAAAGATACAATGTCGACTTAAGTACAAGAAGAGTGAATCTTATAAGAGTTTATGCTTTGAGCGGCTCCTGGGAGACCAGTATTAGATTCCGATGCACCAGCGTAGGTTTACTGTATCCGTTCGACGTTCACATCGACCGTGAAACACAGAAATTGCATCGAGATTGAATAAAAACGGGACAATACCGACTTTATTACAAGAAATGTGCATTTTCTGAGAAGTTGTTTGTTGAGGAGCTCCAGGGAGACCAGTATTAGATTCCGATGCACCAGTGCTAGTATACTATATCCCTTGGAGCTTCACATTGCCCATGAAACACAGAAATTGCATCGGGATTGAATACAAGAGGGACAATGCCGACTTAAGTACCAGAAGAGCGAATCTTCTAAGAGTTTGTTCTTTGAGCGGCTCTTCGGAGACCAGTGTTCGATTCCGATGCACCAGTGCGGGTTTACTGTATCCCTTGGACCTTCACATTGACCATGAAACACAGAAATTGCTCGGGATTGAATACAAGAGGGACAACGCCGACTTAAGAACAAGAAGAGTGAATCTTCGAATGGTTTGTGCTTTCAGCGGCTCCTGGGAGACCAGTATTGGATTCCGATGCACCAGTACAGGTTTACTGTATCCCTTGGACCTTCACATTGACCATGAAACACAAAAATTGCATCGGTATTCAATACAGAAAGGGACTGCCGTCTTAAGTACAAGAAGAGTGAATCTTCTAAGAGTTTGAGCTTTGAGCGGCTCCTGGGTGTCCAGTATTAGTTTCCGATGCACCTGTGCTGGTTTGCTGTATCCCTTGGACCTTCACATTGACCATGAAACACAGAAATTACATCGGGAGTGAATACAAAAGTGTCAATAACGACATACGTACAAGAAGAGTGAATTTTCTAAGGGTTTGTGCTTTGAGCGGCTCCTGGGAGACCAGTATTAGATTCCGAAGTACCAGTGCAGGTTTACTGTATCCCCTGGACCTTCAATTTGACCATAAAACACAGAGATTGCATCGGAGCTGAATAAAAAATACACTATGCCAACTTAAGTACAAGATGAGTGAATTTTCTAAGAGTTTGTGCTTTGAGCGGCTCCTCAGAGACCTGTGTTCGTTTCCGTTGCACCAGTGCAGGTTTACTGTATCCCTTGGACCTTCACATTGACCAGGAAACACAGTAATTGCATCGGGATGGAATACATAAGGGACAATGCCGACTGAAGTACATGAAGAGTGAATCTTCGACGGGTTTGTGCTTTGAGCGGTTCCTGGGAGACCAGCTTAAGATTCCGATGCACCAGTGCAGGTTTACTGTATTCCTTGGACCTTCCCATTGACCATGAAACTTAGAAATTGCATCGGGATTGAATACAAAAGGGACTGCCGACTTTAGTACAAGAAGAGTTAATCTTCTATGAGTTTGCGCTTCGAGCGGCTCCTGGGAGACCTGAATTAGATTCCGATGCACCAGTGCAGGTTTACTGTATCCCTTGGACCTTCACATTGACCATGAAAGACAGAAATTGCATCGGGATTCAATACAAAATGGACAATGCCGACATAAGTACAAGATGAGAGAATTTTTTAAAAGTTTGTGGATTGAGCTGCTCCTGCGAGACCAGTATCAGATTCCGATGAACCAGTGCAGGTTTATTGTATCCCTTGGACTTTCCCATTGACCATGAAACACAGAAATCGCATCGTGATTGAATACTAAAGGCACAATGCCGACTTGAGTACAAGAGTAGTGAATCTTCTAAGGGTTTGTGTTTTGAGCGGCTCCTGGGGGACAAGTATTAGATTCCGTTGCACCAGTGCAGGATTACGGTATCCCTTGGACCAGCACATTGACCATGAAACACAGAAATTTCATCGGGATTGAATACAAAATGGAGTATGCCGACATAAGTACAAGACGAGAGAATTTTCTAAGAGTATGTGCTTTGAGCGGCTCCAGGGAGACCAGTATTAAATTCCGATGCACCAGTGCAGGATAACTGTATCCCTTTCACCTTCACATTGACCAAGACACACAGAAATCGCATCGGGATTGAATACAAAACGGAAAATGCCGACTTAATAACAAGAAGTGTGAGTCTCCTAAGAGTTTGTGCGTTGAGCGGCACATGGGAGACCAGTATAAGGTTCCGATGCACCAGTGCAGATTTACTGTATCCCTTGGACCTTCACATTGACCATGAAACACAGAAATTGCATGGGGACCAATACAAAAGGTACAATGCCGACTTAAGTACAGGAAGACTGAATCATCTACAAATTTGTGTTTGTGCGGTTCCTGGGAAACCGGTATTAGATTCCGATGCACTAGTGCAGGTTTACTGTATCTTTTGGACCTTGACATTGACCATGAAACACAGAAATTGCTTCGGGATAGAATACAAGAGGGATAATCCCGATTTATGTACCAGAAGAGCGAATCTTCTAAGAGTTTGCACTTTGAGCGGCTCTTGGGAGACCAGTATTAGATTCCGATGCACCAGTGCAGGTTTACTGCATCCCTTGGCCCTCAACATTGACCATGTAACACAGAATTTGCATCGGGATAGAATACAAAATGCACAATGCCGATAAGTACAAGAAGAGTGAATCTTCTAATAGTTTGTGATTTGGGCGGCTCCTGGGAGACTAGTATTAAATTCCAATGCACCAGTGAAGGTTTACTGTATCCCTTGGACCGCCACATTCACCATGAATCACAGAAATTGCATCGAGATTGAATACAAACGGGCAATGCCGACTTGAGTACAAGACGAGTGAATTTTCTAAGAGTTTATGGGTTGAGCAGCTCCTGGGAGACCAGTATTAGATTCCGATGCACTAGTGCAGGTTTTCTGAATCCCTTGGACCTTCAATTTGACCATGAAACACAGAAATTGCATCGGAATTGAATACAAAATACACTATGCCTACTTAAGTACAAGAAGAGTGAATTTTCTAAAAGTTTGTGCTTTGAGCGGCTCCTCAGAGACCTGCGTTCGATTCCGATGCACCAGTGCAGGTTTACTGTATCCCTTGGACCTTCACATTCACCATGAAACACAGAAATTGCATCATGATTTAATACATAAAGGACAATACCGTCTGAAGTACAAGAAGAGTGAATCTTTCAGGATGTTTGAGCTTTGAGCGGCTCCTCGGTGTCCAGTAATAGATTCCGATGCACCTGTGCAGGAGTTACTGTATCCCATGGACTTTCACGTTGACCATGAAACACAGTAATTGCTCGCGATTGAATTCAAGAGGGACAATGCCGACGTAAGTACAAGAAGAGTGAATTTTCTAAGGGTTTGTGGGTTGAGCAGCTCCTGGGAGACCAGTATTAGATTCCGATGCACCAGTGCAGGTTTACTGAATCCCTTGGACCTTCAATTTGACCATGAGACACAGAAATTCCATCGGGATATAATACAAATTACACAATTCCCACTTAAGTACAAAAAAAGTGAATTTTCTAAGAGTTTGTGCATTGAGCGGCTCCTCGTAGACCTGTGTTCGATTCTGATGCACCAGTGCAGGTTTACTGTATCCCTTGGACCTTCACATTGACCAGGAAACACAGTAATTGCATCGGGATGGAATACATAAGGGACAATGCCGACTGAAGTACAAGAAGAGTGAATCTCTCAAGAGTTTGAGCATTAAGCGGCTCCTGGGTGTCAGTATTAGATTCCGATGCACCTGTGCAGGTTTACTGTATCCCTTGGACCTTCACATTGACAATGAAACACAGAAATTGCATGGGGACCAATACGAAAGATACAATGTCGACTTAAGTACAAGAAGAGTGAATCTTCCCTGAGTTAGTGTTTTGAGCGGCTCCTGGGAGACCAGTATTAAATTCTGATGCACCAGTGCAGGTTTACTGTAGCCATTGTATCTTCACATTGATCATGAAACACAGAAATTGCATTGGGATTGAATACGAAAGGGACAATGCCGACGTAAGTACAAGAAAAATGAATCTTCTAAGAGTTTGTGCTTTTAGCGGCTCCTGGGAGACCAGTAATAGACTCCGATGCACCAGTGCAGGTTTACAGTATCCCTTGGACCTTCACATTGACCATGAAACACAGAAATTGCATCGGGATTGAATACAAAATGGACAATGCCGACATAAGTACAAGATGAGAGAATTTTTTAAAAGTTTGTGGATTGAGCTGCTCCTGTGAGACCAGTATCAGATTCCGATGAACCAGTGCTGGTTTATTGTATCCCTTGGACTTTCCCATTGACCATGAAACACAGAAATCGCATCGTGATTGAATACTAAAGGCACAATGCCGACTTGAGTACAAGTGTAGTGAATCTTCTAAGGGTTTGTGTTTTGAGCGGCTCCAGGGGGACAAGTATTAGATTCTGATGCACCAGTGCAGGTTTACTGTATCCCTTGGACCTGCACATTGACCATGAAACACAGAAATTTCATCGGGATTGAATACAAAATGGAGAATGCTGACATTAGTACAAGATGAGGGAATTTTCGAAGGGTTTGTGGTTTGAGCTGCTCCTAAGAGACCAGTATTACATTCCAATGAACCAGTGCAGGTTTATTGTATCACTTGGACCTTCACATTGACCATGAAACACAGATATCGCATCGGGATTGAATAAAAACGCACAATGCAGGCTTGAGTATAAGAAGAGAGAATGTTCTAAAAGTTTGTGCTTTGAGCGGCACCTGGGAGACCAGTATTAGATTCCGATGCACCAGTACAGGTTCACTGTACCCCTTAGATCTTCTTATTGACCATGAAACACAGAAATTGCATGGGGACCAATACAAAAGATACAATGTCGACTTAAGTACAAGAAGAGTGAATCTTATAAGAGTTTATGCTTTGAGCGGCTCCTGGGAGACCAGTATTAGATTCCGATGCACCAGCGTAGGTTTACTGTATCCGTTCGACGTTCACATCGACCGTGAAACACAGAAATTGCATCGAGATTGAATAAAAACGGGACAATACCGACTTTATTACAAGAAATGTGCATTTTCTGAGAAGTTGTTTGTTGAGGAGCTCCAGGGAGACCAGTATTAGATTCCGATGCACCAGTGCTAGTATACTATATCCCTTGGAGCTTCACATTGCCCATGAAACACAGAAATTGCATCGGGATTGAATACAAGAGGGACAATGCCGACTTAAGTACCAGAAGAGCGAATCTTCTAAGAGTTTGTTCTTTGAGCGGCTCTTCGGAGACCAGTGTTCGATTCCGATGCACCAGTGCGGGTTTACTGTATCCCTTGGACCTTCACATTGACCATGAAAGACAGAAATTGCATCGGGATTCAATACAAAATGGACAATGCCGACATAAGTACAAGATGAGAGAATTTTTTAAAAGTTTGTGGATTGAGCTGCTCCTGCGAGACCAGTATCAGATTCCGATGAACCAGTGCAGGTTTATTGTATCCCTTGGACTTTCCCATTGACCATGAAACACAGAAATCGCATCGTGATTGAATACCAAAGGCACAATGCCGACTTGAGTACAAGAGTAGTGAATCTTCTAAGGGTTTGTGTTTTGAGCGGCTCCTGGGGGACAAGTATTAGATTCCGTTGCACCAGTGCAGGATTACGGTATCCCTTGGACCAGCACATTGACCATGAAACACAGAAATTTCATCGGGATTGAATACAAAATGGAGTATGCCGACATAAGTACAAGACGAGAGAATTTTCTAAGAGTATGTGCTTTGAGCGGCTCCAGGGAGACCAGTATTAAATTCCGATGCACCAGTGCAGGATAACTGTATCCCTTTCACCTTCACATTGACCAAGACACACAGAAATCGCATCGGGATTGAATACAAAACGGAAAATGCCGACTTAATAACAAGAAGTGTGAGTCTCCTAAGAGTTTGTGCGTTGAGCGGCACATGGGAGACCAGTATAAGGTTCCGATGCACCAGTGCAGGTTTACTGTATCCCTTGGACCTTCACATTGACCATGAAACACAGAAATTGCATGGGGACCAATACAAAAGGTACAATGCCGACTTAAGTACAGGAAGACTGAATCATCTACAAGTTTGTGTTTGTGCGGTTCCTGGGAAACCGGTATTAGATTCCGATGCACTAGTGCAGGTTTACTGTATCTTTTGGACCTTGACATTGACCATGAAACACAGAAATTGCTTCGGGATAGAATACAAGAGGGATAATCCCGATTTAAGTACCAGAAGAGCGAATCTTCTAAGAGTTTGCACTTTGAGCGGCTCTTGGGAGACCAGTATTAGATTCCGATGCACCAGTGCAGGTTTACTGCATCCCTTGGCCCTCAACATTGACCATGTAACACAGAATTTGCATCGGGATAGAATACAAAATGCACAATGCCGATAAGTACAAGAAGAGTGAATCTTCTAATAGTTTGTGATTTGGGCGGCTCCTGGGAGACTAGTATTAAATTCCAATGCACCAGTGAAGGTTTACTGTATCCCTTGGACCGCCACATTCACCATGAATCACAGAAATTGCATCGAGATTGAATACAAACGGGCAATGCCGACTTGAGTACAAGACGAGTGAATTTTCTAAGAGTTTATGGGTTGAGCAGCTCCTGGGAGACCAGTATTAGATTCCGATGCACTAGTGCAGGTTTTCTGAATCCCTTGGACCTTCAATTTGACCATGAAACACAGAAATTGCATCGGAATTGAATACAAAATACACTATGCCAACTTAAGTACAAGAAGAGTGAATTTTCTAAAAGTTTGTGCTTTGAGCGGCTCCTCAGAGACCTGCGTTCGATTCCGATGCACCAGTGCAGGTTTACTGTATCCCTTGGACCTTCACATTCACCATGAAACACAGAAATTGCATCATGATTTAATACATAAGGGACAATACCGTCTGAAGTACAAGAAGAGTGAATCTTTCAGGATGTTTGAGCTTTGAGCGGCTCCTCGGTGTCCAGTAATAGATTCCGATGCACCTGTGCAGGAGTTACTGTATCCCATGGACTTTCACGTTGACCATGAAACACAGTAATTGCTCGCGATTGAATTCAAGAGGGACAATGCCGACGTAAGTACAAGAAGAGTGAATTTTCTAAGGGTTTGTGGGTTGAGCAGCTCCTGGGAGACCAGTATTAGATTCCGATGCACCAGTGCAGGTTTACTGAATCCCTTGGACCTTCAATTTGACCATGAGACACAGAAATTCCATCGGGATATAATACAAATTACACAATTCCCACTTAAGTACAAAAAAAGTGAATTTTCTAAGAGTTTGTGCATTGAGCGGCTCCTCGTAGACCTGTGTTCGATTCTGATGCACCAGTGCAGGTTTACTGTATCCCTTGGACCTTCACATTGACCAGGAAACACAGTAATTGCATCGGGATGGAATACATAAGGGACAATGCCGACTGAAGTACAAGAAGAGTGAATCTCTCAAGAGTTTGAGCATTAAGCGGCTCCTGGGTGTCAGTATTAGATTCCGATGCACCTGTGCAGGTTTACTGTATCCCTTGGACCTTCACATTGACCATGAAACACAGAAATTGCTCGGGATTCAATACAAGACGGACAATGCTGACTTAAGTACAAGAAGAGTGAATCTTCGACGGGTTTGTGCCTTGAGCGGTTCCTGGGAGACCAGTTTAAGATTCCGATGCACCAGTGCAGGTTTACTGTATCCCTTGGACCTTGCCATTAACTATGAAACTCAGAAATTGCATCGGGATTGAATACAAAAGGGACTGCCGACTTTAGTACAAGAGGAGTGAATCTTCTAAGAGTTTGTGCTTTGAGCGGCTCCTGGGAGACCAGTATTACATTCTGATGCACCAGTACAGGTTTACTGTATCCCTTGGACCTTCACATTGACAACAAAACACAGAAACTGCATGGGGACCAATACGAAAGATACAATGTCGACTTAAGTACAAGAATAGTGAATCTTCCCTGAGTTAGTGTTTTGAGCTTCTCCTGGGACACCAGTATTAAATTCTGATGCACCAGTGCAGGTTTACTGTAGCCATTGTATTTTCACATTGATCATGAAACACAGAAATTGCATTGGGATTGAATACGAAAGGGACAATGCCGACGCAAGTACAAGAAAAGTGAATCTTCTGAGAGTTTGTGCTTTTAGCGGCTCCTGGGAGACCAGTAATAGACTCCGATGCACCAGTGCGGGTTTACAGTATCCCTTGGACCTTCACATTGACCATGCAACACAGAAATTGCATCGGGATTGAATACAAAATGGACAATGCCGACATAAGTACAAGATGAGAGAATTTTTTAAAAGTTTGTGGATTGGGCTGCTCCTCCAAAACCAGTATCAGATTCCGATGAACCAGTGCAGGTTTATTGTATCCCTTGGACTTTCTCATTGACCATGAAACACAGAAATCGCATCGTGATTGACTACTAAAGGCACAATGCCGACTTGAGTACAAGAGTAGTGAATCTTCTAAGGGTTTGTGTTTTGAGCGGCTCCTGGGGGACAAGTTTTAGATTCCGATGCACCAGTGCAGGTTTACTGTATCCCTTCGACCTTCCCATTGACCATGAAACACATAATTTGCATCCGGATTGAATACAAAAGGGATAATGCCGACTTATGTACAAGAAGAGTGAATCTTCTAAGAGTTTGAGCTTTGAGCGGCTCCTGGGAGACCAGTATTAGATTCCGATGTACCAGTGCAGGTTTACTGTATCCCCTGGACCTTCAATTTGACCATGAAACACAGAAATTGCATCGGGATTGAATACAAAATATACAATGCAACTTAAGTACAGGAAGAGTGAATTTTCTAAGAGTTTGTGCTTTGAGCGGCTCCTCAGAGACCAGTGTTCGATTCCGATGCACCAGTGCGGGTTTACTGCATCCCCTGGACCATCAATTTGACCATGAAACACAGAAATTGCATCGAAATTGAATACAAAATACACTATGCCAACTTAAGTACAAGATGAGTGAATTTTTTAAGAGTTTGTGCTTTGAGCGGCTCCTCAGAGACCTGTGTTCGTTTCCGATGCAACAGTGCAGGTTTACTGTATCCCTTGTACCTTCACATTCACCATGAAACACAGAAATTGCTTCATGATTTAATACATAAGGGACAATACCGTCTGAAATACAAGAAGAGTGAATCTTTCAGGATGTTTGAGCTTTGAGCGGCTCCTGGGTGTCCAGTATTAGATTCCGATGCACCTGTGCAGGAGTTACTGTATCCCTTGGACTTTCACGTTGACCATGAAACACAGTAATTGCTCGCGATTGAATTCAAGAGGGACAATGCCGACGTAAGTACAAGAAGAGTGAATCTTCGACGGGGTTGTGCTTTGAGCGGCTCCTGGGAGACCAGTATTAGATTCCGATGCCCCAGTGCAGGTTTACTGTATCCCTTGGACCTTCACATTGACCATGAAACACAGAAATTCCATCGGGATGGAATACATAAGGGACAATGCCGACTGAAGTACAAGAAGAGTGAATCTTGCAAGAGTTTGAGCATTGAGCGGCTCCTGGGAGTCCAGTATTAGATTCCGATGCACCTGTGCAGGTTTACTGTATCCCTTGGACCTTCACATTCACCATGAAACACAGAAATTGCTCGGGATTGAATACAGGACGGACAATGCTGACTTAAGTACAAGAAGAGTGAATCTTCGACGGGTTTGTGCTTTGAGCGGTTCCTGGTAGACCACTTTCAGATTGCGATGCACCAGTGCAGGTTTACTCTATACCTTGGACCTTCCCATTGACCATGAAAATCAGAAATTGCATCGGGATTGAATACAAGACGGACTGCCGACTTTAGTACAAGAGGAGTTAATCTTCTAAGAGTTTGTGCTTTGAGCGGCTCCTGGGAGACCAGTATTAGATTCCGATGCACCAGTACAGGTTTACTGTATCCCTTGGACCTTCACATTGACAGTGAAACACAGAAATTGCATGGGGACCAATACGAAAGATACAATGTCCACTTAAATACAAGAAGAGTTAATCTTCCCTGAGTTAGTGTTTTGAGCGGCTCCTGGGAGACCAGTATTAAATTCTGATGCACCAGTGCAGGTTTACTGTAGCCATTGTATCTTCACATTGATCATGAAACACAGAAATTGCATTGGGATTGAATACGAAAGGGACAATGCCGACGTAAGTACAAGAAAAGTGAATCTTATAAGAGTTTGTGCTTTTAGCGGCTCCTGGGAGTCCAGTAATAGACTCCGATGCACCAGTGCAGGTTTACAGTATCCCTTGGACCTTCAGATTGACCATGAAACACAGAAATTGCATCGGGATTCAATACAAAATGGACAATGCCGACATAAGTACAAGATGAGAGAATTTTTTTAAGTTTGTATATTGAGCTGCTCCTGCGAGACCAGTATCAGATTCCGATGAACCAGTGCAGGTTTATTGTATCCCTTGGACTTTCCCATTAACCATGAAACACAGAAATCGCATCGTGATTGAATACTAAAGGCACAATGCCGACTTGAGTACAAGACTAGTGAATCTTCTAAGGGTTTGTGTTTTGAGCGGCTCCTGGGGGACAAGTATTAGATTCCGATGCACCAGTGCAGGTTTACTGTATCCCATGGACCTGCCCTTTGCCCATGAAACACAGAAATTGCATCGGGATTGAATACAAGAGGGACAATGCCGACTTAAGTACCAGAAGAGCGGATCTTCTAAGAGTTTGTGCTTTGAGCGGCTCTTCGGAGACCAGTGTTCGATTCCGATGCACCAGTGCGAGTTTACTGTATCCCTTGGACCTTCACATTGACCATGAAACACAGAAATTGCTCGGGATTGAATACAAGAGGGACAACGCCGACTTAAGAACAAGAAGAGTGAATCTTCGAGTGGTTTGTGCTTTCAGCGGCTCCTGGGAGACCAGTATTGGATTCCGATGCACCAGTAAAGGTTTACTGTATCCCTTGAACCTTCACATTGACCATGAAACACGGAAATTGCATCGGTATTCAATACAGAAAGGACTGCCGTCTTCAGTACAAGAAGAGGTAATTATCTAAGAGATTGTGCTTTGAGCGCCTCCTCGCAGACCAGTATTAGATTCCGATGCACCAGTGCAGGTTTACTGTATCCCTTCGACCTTCACATTGACCATGAAACACATAATTTGCATCCGGTTTGAATACAAAAGGGATAATGCCGACTTATGTACAAGAAGAGTGAATCTTCTAAGAGTTTGAGCTTTGAGCGGCTCTTGGGTGTCCAGTATTAGTTTCCGATGCACCTGTGCTGGTTTACTGTATCCCTTGGACCTTCACATTGACCATGAAACACAGAAATTGCATCGGGAGTGAATACAAAAGTGTCAATAACGACATACGTACAAGAAGAGTGAATTTTCTAAGGGTTTGTGCTTTGAGCGGCTCCTAGGAGACCAGTATTAGATTCCGATGTACCAGTGCAGGTTTACTGTATCCCCTGGACCTTCAATTTGACCATGAAACACTGAAATTGCATCGGGATTGAATACAAAATATACAATGCCAACTTAAGTACAGGAAGAGTGAATTTTCTAAGAGTTTGTGCTTTGAGCGGCTCCTCAGAGACCAGTGTTCGATGCCGACGCACCAGTGCAGGTTTACTGTATCCCTTGGACCTTCACATTGACCATGAAACACAGAAATTGCATTGGGATGGAATACATAAGGGACAATGCCGACTGAAGTACAGGAAGAGTGTATCATTTAAGAGTTTGAGCTTTGAGCGGCTCCTGGGTGTCCAGTAACAGATTCCGATGCACCTGCGCAGGTTTACTGTATCCCTTGGACCTTAACATTGACCATGAAACACAGATATTGCCCGGGATTGAATACAAGAGGGACAATGATGACTTAAGTAGAAGAAAAGTGAATCTTCGATGGGTTTGTGTTTGAGCGGCTCCTGGGAGACCAGTATTAGATTTCGATGCACCAGTGCAGTTTTACTGTATCCCTTGGATCTTCACATTGACCATGAAACTCAGAAATTGCATTGGGATTGAAGACAAAAGGGACTGCCGATTTAAGTACAAGAAGAGTTAATCTTTCAAGAGTTTGTGCTTTGAGCGGCTCCTGGGAGATTAGTATTAGATTCCGATGAACCAGTACAGGTTTAATGTATCCCTTCGACCTTCACATTGACCATGAAACACAGATATTGCATCGGGATTGAATATAAAAGGGAAAATGCCGACTTAAGTACAAGAAGAGTTAATCTTCAAAGGGCTTGTGCTTTGAGCGGCTCCTTGGAGACCAGTATTAGATTCTGATGCACCAGTGCAGGTTTACTGTAGCCATTGGACCTTCACATTGATAATGAAACACAGATATTGCATCGGGATTGAATACAGAGAGCACAATGCAGACGTAACTACAAGAAGAGTGAATCTTCTAAGAGTTTGTGCTTTTAGCGTCTCCTGGGAGACCAGTATTAGATTCCGATGCACCAGTGCAGGTTTACTGTATCCCTTGGACCATCACATTGACGATGAAACACAGAAAATTCATCGGGATTAAATACAAAATGGATAATGCCGCCGTAAGTACAAGATGAGAGAATTTTCTAAGAGTCTGTGGTTTGAGCTGCTCCTGGGAGACCAGTATTAGATTCCGATGAACCAGTGCAGGTTTATTGTATCTCTTGGACATTCACAATGACCATGAAACACAGAAATCACATCGGTATTGAATACAAAAGGCACAATGCCGACTTGAGTACAAGAAGACCGAATCTTCTAAGGGTTTGTGCTTTGAGCGGCTCCTGTTAGACCAGTATTAGATTCCGCTGCACCAGTACAGGTTTACTGTATCCCTTGGCCCTTCAATTTGACCATGATAAAAAGAAATTGCATCGGGATTGGATACAAAACTCACAATGCCAACATAAGTACAAGGTGAGTGAATCTTCGAAGAGTTTGTGATTTGAGCGTCTCGTGGAAGACCTATATTAGATTCCGATGTACCAGTGCACGTTTACTGTATCTCTTTGACCTTCACATTGACAATGAAACACAGAAATTGCATCAGGATTGAATACAAAAGGGACAATGCCGACTTAAGTACAAGAAGTTGAATTTTCTAAGAGTTTGTGGTGGGTGGCTGCTGGGAGACCAGTATTAGATTCCGATGCGCCAGTGCAGGTTTACTGTATCCCTTGGACCATCACATTGACCTTGAAACACAGATATCGCATCGGGATTGAATACAAGAGGCACAATACCATCTTAAGTACAAGAAGAGTGAATCTTCTAAGAGTTTGTGGTTTGAGCGGCTCATGGGAGGCCAGTATTCGATTCCGATGAACCAGTGCAGGTTTTCTGTATCCCTTGGACATTCTCATTAACCATGCAACATAGAATTTGCTTCGGGGTCGATTACAAAATGCACAATACCGAGTTAAGTACAAGAAGTGTGAATCTTCTAAGAATTTGTGCTTTGAGCGGCTCCTGGGAGACCAGTATTAGATTCCGATGAACCAGTGCTGGTTGACTGTATCATTTTGAAGTTCACATTGACAATGAAACACAGAAATTGCATCGGGATTGAATACAAAATGGACAATGCTGACATAAGTACAAGAAGAATGATTCTTCAAGGAGTTTGTGCTTTCAGCGGATCCTTGGAGACCAGTATTAGATTCCGATGCACCAGTGGAGGTTTACTGTATCCCTTGACCTTCACATTGACCATGAAGCACAGAAATTGCATCGGAATTGAATAACAAAGGCACAATGCCGACTTAAGTACAAGAAGAGTGATTCATCAAAGAGTTTGTGCTTTGAACGGCACCTGGGGGCAAATGTGCGATTCCGATGCACCAGTGCAGGTTTACTGTATCCCTTGCCCTTCACATTGACCATGAAACACAGAAATTGCATCGCGATTGAATACAAAAGGCACAACGCCAAATTAAGTACAAGAAGAGTGAATCATATAGAGTTTCTGGTTTGAGCGGCTCCTGGGAGACCAGTATTACATTCCGATGAACCAGTGTAGGTTTACTGTATCCCTTGGACATTCACATTGACCATGAAACGCAGATATTGCATGGGGACCAATACAAAAGATACAATGTCGACTTAAGTACAAGAAGAGTGAATCTTCTAATAGTTTGTGATTTGAGCGGCTCCTGGGAGACCAGTATTAAATTCCAATGCACCAGTGCACGTTTACTGTATCCCTTGGAGCGCCACATTCACCATGAAATTCAGAAATCGAATCGGGATAGAATACAAAGGGAACAATGCCACCTTAAGTACAAGAATAGTGAATCTTCTAAGAGGTTGTGCTTTGAGCGGCCCCTGGGAGACCAGCATTAGATTCCGATGCACCAGTGCAGGTTTACTGTATTCCTTGGCCCTTCACATTGACCATGAAACGCAGAAATTGCATTGGGATTAAATACAAAATGCACAATGCCGACTTAAGTACAAGAAGAGTGAATCTTTTAAGAGTTTGTGCTTTGAGCTGCTCCTGGGAGACCAGTATTAGGTTCCGATGCACCAGTAAAGGTTTACTGTATCCCGTGGTCCTTCACATTGGCCATGAAACACAGATATTGCGTCGAGATTGAATACAAAAGGGACAATGCCAACTTAAGTACAAGAAGAGTGAATTTCCTCAGAGTTTGTGTTTTGAGCGGCTCCTGGGATATCAGTATCAGATTCCGATGCACCTGTGCAGGTTTACTGTATCCCTTGGACCTTCACAATGACCTTGAAACACATAAATTGCATCGGAATAAAATGCAAAAGGCACAATGCCGTCTTTAGTACAAGAAGAGTGAATCTTCTTAGATATTATGATTTGAGCGGCTCCTGGGAGACCTCTATTAGATTCCGACGCACCTGTGCTGGTTTACTGTATACCTTGGACCTTCACATGGACCATCAAACACAGATATAGCATCGGGATTGAAAACAAAATGCACAATGCCCACTTAAGTATAAGAAGAGTGATTCTTGTAAGAGTTTGTGCTTTGAGCGGGTCCTGGGAGACCAGTATTAGATTCCGAAGCACCAGTGCAGGTTTACTGTATCCCTTGGACCTTCACATTGACCATGAAACACAGAAATTGCATCGGGATTGAATACAAATGGGGGTGCCGACTTAAGTACAAGAAGAGTTAATCTTCTAAGAGTTTGTGCTTTGAGAGGCTCCTGGGAAACCAGTATTAGATTCTGATGCTCCAGTGCAGGTGTACCGTATCCCTTGGACCCTCCCATTGACCATGAAACGCAGTATTTGCATCGGGATTGAATACAAAATGCACAATGCCGACGTACGTACAAGAAGAGTAAATCTGCTAAGAGTTTGTGCTTTGAGCGGCTCATGGGAGACCAGTATTACATTCCGATGCACCAGTGATGGTTTACTGTATCCCTTCGACCTTCACATTGATCATGAAACACAGAAATTGCATCGGGCTTAAATACAAATGGGACAAAGCCGACTTAAGTACAAGAAGTGTGAATCTTACAAGAGTTTGAGCTTTAAGTGGCTCCTGGGTGTCCAGCATTAAATTTCGATGCACCTGTGCAGATTTACTGTATCCCTTGGACTTTCACATTGACCATGAAATATAGAAATTGCATCGGGATTGAATACAAGAGGGTCAATGCCGACCTAAGTACAGTGAAGAGTTAATCATCTAAGAGATTGTGCTTTGAGCGGCTCCTGGGAGACCGGTATTAGATTCCGATGCTCCAGTGCAATTTTACTGTATCACTTGGCCCATCACATTCACAATGAAACTACAGAATTTGCATCGGGATTGAATACAAATGGGATTGCCAAGTTAAGTACAGGAAGAGTTAATCATCTAAGAGTTCGTGTTTTGAGTGGCCCCTGAGAGACCAGTATTACATTCCGATGCTCCAGTGCAGGTTTACTGTATCCCTTGCACCTTCACATTTACCACGAAACGCAGAAATTGCAACGGGATTGAATACAAAATGCACAATGCCGACTTACGTACAAGAAGAGTAAAACTTCTAAGAGTTTGAGTTTTGAGCATCTCATGGGAGACCAGTATTAGATTCCGATGCACCAGTGCACGTTTACTGTATCCCTTGGTCCTTCACATTGACCATGAAACACAGATATTGCATCGGGATTGAATTCAAAAAGAACAATGCCGACTTAAGTACAAGAATAGTGAATCACTTCAGAGTTTGTGCTGTGAGCGGCTCCTGGGATACCAGTATTAGATTCCGATGCACCTGTGCAGGATTACTGTATCCCTTGGACCTTCACAATGACAATGAATCACAGAAATTGCATCGGGATTGAATACAAAAGGCACAATGCCGTCTTAGGTACAAGAAGAGTGAATCTTCTTCGTGATTGTGCTTTGAGCGGTTCCTGGGAGACCAGCATTAGATACCGATGCACCAGTGCAGGTTTACTCTATACCTTGGACCCTCAAATTGACCATGAAACACAGAAACCGCATCGGGATTGAATACAAAAGGACAATGCCGACTTAAGTAACAGAAGAGTGAACCTTCTAAGAGTTTGTGCTTTAAGCGTCTCATGGGAGCCCAGTATTAGATTCTGATGCACCAGTGCAGGTTTACTGTATCCCTTGGACCTTCTCATTGACCATGAAACACAGAAATTGCATCGGGATTGAATACAAAAGAGACTACCGACTTAAGTAGAAGAAGAGTTAATCATCTAAGAGTTTGTGCTTTGAGCGGCTCCTGAGAGACCAGTATTAGATTCCGATGCTCCAGTGCAGGTGTACTGTATCCCTTGGACCTTCACATTGACCATGAAACGCAGAAATTGCACCGGGATTGATTGCAAAAGGGACTTCCGACTTAAGTACAAGAAGAGTTAATCATCTAAGAGTTTGTGATTTGAGCGGCTCTTGCGGGACCAGTATTAGATTCCAATGCAGCAGCGTGGGTTTACTGTATCCCTTGGACTTTATCATTGACCATGTAACACTGAAATTGCATCGGGATTGAATACAAAAGGGACTGCCGACTTAAGTGTAAGAGGAGTTAATCATCTAAGAGCTTGTGCTTTGAGCAGCTCCTGGGAGACCAGTATTAGATTCCGATGCTCCAGTCAGGTTTACTGTATCCCTTGGACCTTCACATTGACCATGAAACACAGAAATTGCATCGGGATTGAATTCAAAAGGGACTGCCGACTTAAGTACAAGAAGAGTAAATCATCGAAGAGGTTGTGTTTGAGTGGCCCTGGGAGATCAGTATTAGCTTCCGATGCTCCAGTGCAGATTTACTGTATCCCTCGGGCCTTCACATTGACAATGAAACACAGAAATTGCATTGGGATTGAATACAAAAGGGACTGCTGACTTACGTACAAGTAAAGTAATTCTCCTAAGAGTTTGTGCTTTGAGCGGCTCATGGGAGACCAGTATTAGATCCCGACGCACCAGTGCAGGTTTACTGTATCCCTTGGAACTTCACATTGACCATGTAACACAGATATTGCATTGGGATTGAATACAAAATTCACAATGCCGACGTAAGTACAAGAAGAGTGAATCTTCTAAGAGTTTGTGCTTTGAGCGGCTCCTGGGAGACCAGTATTAGATTCCGATGCACCACTGCATGTCTACTGTATCCCTTGGACCTTCACATTGACCAAGAATCACAGAAATTTCATCGGGATTGAATACAAAATTGACAATGCCGACATAAGTACAAGTAGAGAGAGTTTTCTAAGAGTTTGTGGTTCTAGCTGCTCCTGGGACACCAGTTTTAGATTCCGATGAACCAGTGCAGGTTTATTGTATCCCTTGGACCTTCGCATTGACCATGAAACACAGAAATCGCATCGGGATTGAATACAAAAGGCACAATGCCGACTTGAGTACAAGAAGACCTTATCTTCTAAGGGTTTGTGCTTTGAGCGGCTCCTGGGAGACAAGTATTAGATTCCGAAGCACCAGTACAGGTTTACTGTATCCCTTGGACATTCACATTGACCATGAAACACAGATATTGCATGGGGACCAATAAAAAAGAAACAATGTCGACTTAAGTCTAGAAGAGTGAATCTTCTAATAGTTTGTGATTTGAGAGGCTCCTGGGAGACCAGTATTTAATTCCGATGCACCAGTGCAGGTTTACTGTATCCCTTGGACCTTCAATTTGACTATGATAAACAGAAATTGCATCGGGATTGGATACAAAACACACAATGCCAACTTAAGTACAAGATGAGTGAATCTTCGAAGAGTTTGTGCTTTGAGCGTCTCGTGGGAGACCTGTATTAGATTCCGAAGCACCAGTGCACGAATACTGTATCCCTTTGACCTTCACATTGACAATGAAACACAGAAATTGCATCAGGATTGAATACAAAAGGGACAATGCCGACTTAAGTACAAGAAGTTGAATTTTCTAAGAGTTTGTGGTTTGCGCGGGTGCTGGGAGACCAGTATTAGATTCCGATGCACCAATGCAGGTTTACTATATCCCTTGGACCATCACATTGACCTTGAAACACAGAAATCGCATCGGGATTGAATACAAGAGGCACAATGCCGACTTAAGTACAAGAAGAGTGAATCTTCTAAGAGTTTGTGGTTTGAGCGGCTCAAGACAGGCCAGTATTCGATTACGATGAACCAGTGCAGGTTTTCTGTATCCCTTGGACATTCTCACTGACCATGCAACATAGAGTTTGCTTCGGGATTGATTAAAAAATGCACAATACCGACTTAAGTTCAAGAAGAGTGAATCTTCTAAGAATTTGTGCTTTGAGCGGCTCCTGGGAGACCAGTATTAGATTCCGATGCACCAGTGCTGATTGACTGTATCATCTGGACCTTCACATTGACCACGAAACACAGAAATTGCATAGGGATTGAATACAAAAGGGCTAATGCTGACTTAAGTACAAGAAGAATGATTCTTGCGCTGATTGACTGTATCATCTGGACCTTCGCATTGACCACGAAACACAGAAATTGCATAGGGATTGAATACAAAAGGGCTAATGCTGACTTAAGTACAAGAAGAATGATTCTTCTAGGAGTTTGTGCTTTCAGCGGCTCCTGGGTTACCAGTATTAGATTCCGATGCACCAGTGCAGGTTTACTGCAACCCTCAGACCTTCACATTGACCATGAAACACAGATTTTGCATCGGGATTGAATACAAAAGGCACAATGCCGTCATAAGTACAAGAAGAGTTAATCTTCTAACAGTTTGTGCTTTGAGCGGCGCCTGGGAGACCAGTATTAGATTCCGATGCTCCAGTGCACGTTTACTGTATCCCTTGGACCTTCACAGTGACAATGAAACACAGAAATTTCATCGGGATTGAATTCAAAAGGGACTGCTGACTTAAGTACAAGAAGAGTTAATCATCTAAGAGGTTGTGTTTTGAGTGGCCCCTGGGAGACCAGTATTAGATTCCGATGCTCCAGTGCAGATTTACTGTATCCCTTGGGCCTTCACATTGACAATGAATCACAGAAATTGCATTGGGATTGAATACAAAAGGGACTGCTGACTTAAGTACAAGAAGAGTTAATAATCTGAGAGTTTGTGCTTTGAGTGGCCCCTGAGAGACCAGTATTATATTCCGATGCTCCAGTGGAGGCTTACTGTATCCCTTGGACCTTCACATTGACCATGAAACGCAGAAATTGCAACGGGATTGAATACAAAACGCACAATGCCGACTTACGTACAAGTAGAGTAATTCTTCTAAGAGTTTGTGCTTTGAGCGGCTCATGGGAGACCAGTATTAGATCCCGATGCACCAGTGCAGGTTAACTGTATCCCTTGGAACTTCATTTTGACCATGTAACACAGATATTGCATTGGGATTGAATACAAAAGGCACAATGCCGACGTAAGTACAAGAAAAGTGAATCTTCTAAGAGTTTGTGCTTTGAGCGTCTCCTGGGAGACCAGTATTAGATTCCGATGCACCACTGCATGTCTACTGTATCCCTTGGACCTTCACATTGACCATGAATCACAGAAATTTCATCGGGATTGAATACAAAATTGACAATGCCGACATAAGTACAAGTAGAGAGAGTTTTCTAAGAGTTTGTGGTTTGAGCTGCTCCTGGGACACCAGTATTAGATTCCGATGAACCAGTGCAGGTTTATTTTATCCCTTGGACCTTCGCATTGACCATGAAACACAGAAATCGCATCGGGATTGAATACAAAAGGCACAATGCCGACTTGAGTACAAGAAGACCGAATCTTCTAAGGGTTTGTGCGTTGAGCGGCTCCTGGGAGACCAGTTTTAGATTCCGATGCACCAGTACAGGTTTACTGTATCCCTTGGACATTCACATTGACCATGAAACACAGATATTGCATGGGGACCAATACAAAAGAAACAATGTTGACTTAAGTCTAGAAGAGTGAATCTTCCAATAGTTTGTGATTTGAGCGGCTCCTGGGAGACCAGTATTAAATTCCGATGCACCAGTGCAGGTTTACTGTATCCCTTGGACCTTCAATTTGACTATGATAAACAGAAATTGCATCGGGATTGGATACAAAACACACAATGCCAACTTAAGTATCAGATGAGTGAATCTTCGAAGAGTTTGTGCTTTGAGCGTCTCGTGGGAGACCTGTATTAGATTCCGAAGCACCAGTGCACGATTACTGTATCCCTTTGACCTTCACATTGACAATGAAACACAGAAATTGCATCAGGATTGAATACAAAAGGGACAATGCCGACTTAAGTACAAGTAGTCGAATTTTCTAAGAGTTTGCGTGCCGGCCGAAGTGGCCGTGCGGTAAAAGGCGCTGCAGTCTGGAACCGCAAGACCGCTACGGTCGCAGGTTCGAATCCTGCCTCGGGCATGGATGTTTGTGATGTCCTTAGGTTAGTTAGGTTTAACTAGTTCTAAGTTCTAGGGGACTAATGACCTCAGCAGTTGAGTCCCATAGTGCTCAGAGCCATTTGAACCATTTTTTTTAAGAGTTTGTGGTTTGCGCAGCTGCATGGAGACCAGTATTAGATTCCGATGAACCAGTGCAGGTTTTCTGTATCCCTTGGACATTCTCATTGACCATGCAAAATAGAGTTTGCTTCGGGATTGATTACAAAACGCACAATACCGACTTAAGTTCAAGAGGAGTGAATCTTCTAAGAATTTGTGCTTTGAGCGGCTCCTGGGAGACCAGTATTAGATTCCGATGCACCACTGCATGTCTACTGTATCCCTTGGACCTTCACATTGACCATGAATCACAGAAATTTCATTAGGATTGAATACAAAATTGACAATGCCGACATAAGTACAAGTAGAGAGAGTTTTCTAAGAGTTTGTGGTTTGAGTTGCTCCTGGGACACCAGTATTAGATACCGATGAACCAGTGCAGGTTTATTGTATCCCTTGGACCTTCGCATTGACCATGAAACAAAGAAATCGCATCGGGATTGAATACAAAAGGCACAATGCCGACTTGAGTACAAGAAGACCGAATCTTCTAAGGGTTTGTGCTTTGAGCGGCTCCTGGGAGACCAGTTTTAGATTCCGATGCACCAGTACAGGTTTGCTGTATCCCCTGGACATTCACATTGACCATGAAACACAGGTATTGCATGGGGACCAATACAAAAGAAACAATGTCGACTTAAGTCTAGAAGAGTGAATCTTCCAATAGTTTGTGATTTGAGCGGCTCCTGGGAGACCAGTATTAAATTCCGATGCACCAGTGCAGGTTTACTGTATCCCTTGGACCTTCAATTTGACTATGATAAACAGAAATTGCATCGGGATTGGATACAAAACACACAATGCCAACTTAAGTACAAGATGAGTGAATCTTCGAAGAGTTTGTGCTTTGAGCGTCTCGTGGGAGACCTGTATTAGATTCCGAAGCACCAGTGCACGATTACTGTATCCCTTTGACCTTCACATTGACAATGAAACACAGAAATTGCATCAGGATTGAATACAAGAGGGACAATGCCGACTTAAGTACAAGTAGTTGAATTTTCTAAGAGTTTGTGGTTTGCGCGGCTGCTGGGAGACCAGTATTAGATTCCGATGCACCAATGCAGGTTTTCTGTATCCCTTGGACAATCACATTGGCCATGAAACACAGAAATCGCATTGGGATTGAATACAAGAGGCACAATGCAGACTTAAGTACAAGAAGAGTGAATCTTCTAAGAGTTTGTGGTTTGAGCGAGACAAGGGAGGCCAGTATTCGACTCCGATGAACCAGTGCAGGTTTTCTGTATCCCTTGGACATTCTCATTGACCATGCAAAATAGAGTTTGCTTCGGGATTGATTACAAAACGCACAATACCGACTTAAGTTCAAGAGGAGTGAATCTTCTAAGAATTTGTGCTTTGAGCGGCTCCTGGGAGCCCAGTTTTAGATTCCGATGCACCAGTGCTGGTTGACTGTATCATTTGGACCTTCACATTGACGACGAAACACAGAAATTGCATCGAGATTGAATACAAAAGGGACAATGCAGACTTAAGTACAAGAAGAATGATTCTTCTAGGAGTTTGTGATTTCAGCGGCTCCTGGGAGACCAGTATTAGATTCCGATGCACCAGTGCCGGTTTACTGTATCCCTTGGACCTTAACATTGACCATGAAACACAGATATTGCACTGGGACCAATACAAAAGATACAATGTCGACTTAAGTACAAGAAGAGTGAATCTTCTAATAGTTTGTGATTTGAGCGGCTCCTGGGAGACTAGTATTAAATTCCAATGCACCAGTGAAGGTTTGCTGTATCCCTTGGACCGCCACATTCACCATGAAATTCAGAATTCGAATCAGGAATGAATACAAGGGGAACAATGCCGTCTTAAGTACTAGAAGAGTGAATCTTCTAAGAGTTTGTGATTTGAGCGGCTCCTGGGAGCCCTGTATTAGATTCCGATGCACCTGTGCTGATTTGTTGTATCCCTTGGACCCTCACATGGACCATCAAACACAGATATTACATCGGGATTGAAAACAAAATGCACAATGCCCACTTAAGTATAAGAAGAGTGAATCTTGTAAGAGTTTGTGCTTTGAGCGGGTCCTGGGAGACCAGTATTAGATTCCGATGCTCCAGTGCAGGTGTACTGTATCCCTTGGACCTTCACATTGACCATGAAACGCAGAAATTGCACCGGGATTGATTGCAAAAGGGACTTCCGACTTAAGTACAAGAAGAGTTAATCATCTAAGAGTTTGTGATTTGAGCGGCTCCTGTGGGACCAGTATTAGATTCCAATGCAGCAGCGTGGGTTTACTGTATCCCTTGGACTTTATCATTGACCATGTAACACAGAAATTGCATCGGGATTGAATACAAAAGGGACTGCCGACTTAAGTGTAAGAGGAGTTAATCATCTAAGAGTTTGTGCTTTGAGCAGCTCCTGGGAGACCAGTATTAGATTCCGATGCTCCAGTGCAGGTTTACTGTATCCCTTGGACCTTCACATTGACCATGAAACACAGAAATTGCATCGGGATTGAATTCAAAAGGGACTGCCGACTTAAGTACAAGAAGAGTTAATCATCGAAGAGGTTGTGTTTTGAGTGGCCCTGGGAGACCAGTATTAGATTCCGATGCTCCAGTGCAGATTTACTGTATCCCTTGGGCCTTCACATTGACAATGAAACACAGAAATTGCATCAGGATTGAATACAAAAGGGACAATGCCGACTTAAGTACAAGTAGTTGAATTTTCTAAGAGTTTGTGGTTTGCGCGGCTGCTGGGAGACCAGTATTAGATTCCGATGCACCAATGCAGGTTTTCTGTATCCCTTGGACCATCACATTGGCCATGAAACACAGAAATCGCATTGGGATTGAATACAAGAGGCACAATGCAGACTTAAGTACAAGAAGAGTGAATCTTCTAAGAGTTTGTGGTTTGAGCGAGACAAGGGAGGCCAGTATTCGACTCCGATGAACCAGTGCAGGTTTTCTGTATCCCTTGGACATTCTCATTGACCATGCAAAATAGAGTTTGCTTCGGGATTGATTACAAAACGCACAATACCGACTTAAGTTCAAGAGGAGTGAATCTTCTACGAATTTGTGCTTTGAGCGGCTCCTGGGAGACCAGTTTTAGATTCCGATGCACCAGTGCTGGTTGACTGTATCATTTGGACCTTCACATTGACGACGAAACACAGAAATTGCATCGAGATTGAATACAAAAGGGACAATGCTGACTTAAGTACAAGAAGAATGATTCTTCTAGGAGTTTGTGATTTCAGCGGCTCCTGGGAGACCAGTATTAGATTCCGATGCACCAGTGCCGGTTTACTGTATCCCTTGGACCTTAACATTGACCATGAAACACAGATATTGCACTGGGACCAATACAAAAGATACAATGTCGACTTAAGTACAAGAAGAGTGAATCTTCTAATAGTTTGTGATTTGAGCGGCTCCTGGGAGACTAGTATTAAATTCCAATGCACCAGTGAAGGTTTGCTGTATCCCTTGGACCGCCACATTCACCATGAAATTCAGAATTCGAATCAGGAATGAATACAAGGGGAACAATGCCGTCTTAAGTACTAGAAGAGTGAATCTTCTAAGAGTTTGTGATTTGAGCGGCTCCTGGGAGCCCTGTATTAGATTCCGATGCACCTGTGCTGATTTGTTGTATCCCTTGGACCCTCACATGGACCATCAAACACAGATATTACATCGGGATTGAAAACAAAATGCACAATGCCCACTTAAGTATAAGAAGAGTGAATCTTGTAAGAGTTTGTGCTTTGAGCGGGTCCTGGGAGACCAGTATTAGATTCCGATGCTCCAGTGCAGGTGTACTGTATCCCTTGGACCTTCACATTGACCATGAAACGCAGAAATTGCACCGGGATTGATTGCAAAAGGGACTTCCGACTTAAGTACAAGAAGAGTTAATCATCTAAGAGTTTGTGATTTGAGCGGCTCCTGTGGGACCAGTATTAGATTCCAATGCAGCAGCGTGGGTTTACTGTATCCCTTGGACTTTATCATTGACCATGTAACACAGAAATTGCATCGGGATTGAATACAAAAGGGACTGCCGACTTAAGTGTAAGAGGAGTTAATCATCTAAGAGTTTGTGCTTTGAGCAGCTCCTGGGAGACCAGTATTAGATTCCGATGCTCCAGTGCAGGTTTACTGTATCCCCTGGACCTTTACATTGACCATGAAACACAGAAATTGTATCGGGATTGAATTCAAAAGGGACTGCCGACTTAAGTACAAGAAGAGTTAATCATCGAAGAGGTTGTGTTTTGAGTGGCCCTGGGAGACCAGTATTAGATTCCGATGCTCCAGTGCAGATTTACTGTATCCCTTGCGCCTTCACATTGACAATGAAACACAGAAATTGCATTGGGATTGAATACAAAAGGGACTGCTGACTTACGTACAAGTAAAGTAATTCTTCTAAGAGTTTGTGCTTTGAGCGGCTCATGGGAGACCAGTATTAGATCCCGACGCACCAGTGCAGGTTTACTGTATCCCTTGGAACTTCACATTGACCATGTAACACAGATATTGCATTGGGATTGAATACAAAAGGCACAATGCCGACGTAAGTACAAGAAGAGTGAATCTTCTAAGAGTTTGTGCTTTGAGCGGCTCCTGGGAGACCAGTATCAGATTCCGATGCACCACTGCATGTCTACTGTATCCCTTGGACCTTCACATTGACCAAGAATCACAGAAATTTCATCGGGATTGAATACAAAATTGACAATGCCGACATAAGTACAAGTAGAGAGAGTTTTCTAAGAGTTTGTGGTTTGAGCTGCTCCTGGGACACCAGTATTAGATTCCGATGAACCAGTGGAGGTTTATTGTATCCCTTGGACCTTCGCATTGACCATGAAACACAGAAATCGCATCGGGATTGAAGACAAAAGGCACAATGCATACTTGAGTACAAGAAGACCGAATCTTCTAAGGGTTTGTGCTTTGAGCGGCTCCTGGGAGACCAGTATTAGATTCCGATGCACCAGTACAGGTTTACTGTATCCATTGGACATTCACATTGACCATGAAACACAGATATTGCATGGGGACCAATAAAAAAGAAACAATGTCGACTTAAGTCTAGAAGAGTGAATCTTCTAATACACTCCTGGAAATGGAAAAAAGAACACATTGACACCGGTGTGTCAGACCCACCATACTTGCTCCGGACACTGCGAGGGGCTGTACAAGCAATGATAACACGCACGGCACAGCGGACACACCAGGAACCGCGGTGTTGGCCGTCGAATGGCGCTAGCTGCGCAGCATTTGTGCACCGCCGCCGTCAGTGTCAGCCAGTTTGCCGTGGCATACGGAGCTCCATCGCAGTCTTTAACACTGGTAGCATGCCGCGACAGCGTGGACGTGAACCGTATGTGCAGTTGACGGACTTTGAGCGAGGGCATATAGTGGGCATGCGGGAGGCCGGGTGGACGTACCGCCGAATTGCTCAACACGTGGGGCGTGAGGTCTCCACAGTACATCGATGTTGTCGCCAGTGGTCGGCGGAAGGTGCACGTGCCCGTCGACCTGGGACCGGACCGCAGGGGCGCACGGATGTACGCCAAGACCGTAGGATCCTACGCAGTGCCGTAGGGGACCGCACCGCCACTTCCCAGCAAATTAGGGACACTGTTGCTCCTGGGGTATCGGCGAGGACCATTCGCAACCGTCTCCATGAAGCTGGGCTACGGTCCCGCACACCGTTAGGCCGTCTTCCGCTCACGCCCCAACATCGTGCAGCCCGCCTCCAGTGGTGTCGCGACAGGCGTGAATGGAGGGACGAATGGAGACGTGTCGTCTTCAGCGATGAGAGTCGCTTCTGCCTTGGTGCCAATGATGGTCGTATGCGTGTTTGGCGCCGTGCAGGTGAGCGCCACAATCAGGACTGCATACGACCGAGGCACACAGGGCCAACACCCGGAATCATAGTGTGGGGAGCGATCTCCTACACTGGCCGTACACCACTGGTGATCGTCGAGGGGACACTGAATAGTGCACGGTACATCCAAACCGTCATCGAACCCATCGTTCTACCATTCCTAGACCGGCAAGGGAACTTGCTGCTCCAACAGGACAATGCACGTCCGCATGTATCCCGTGCCACCCAACGTGCTCTAGAAGGTGTAAGTCAACTACCCTGGCCAGCAAGATCTCCGGATCTGTCCCCCATTGAGCATGTTTGGGACTGGATGAAACGTCGTCTCACGCGGTCTGCACGTCCAGCACGAACGCTGGTCCAACTGAGGCGCCAGGTGGAAATGGCATGGCAAGCCGTTCCACAGGACTACATCCAGCATCTCTACGATCGTCTCCATGGGAGAATAGTAGCCTACATTGCTGCGAAAAGTGGATATACACTGTACTAGTGCCGACATAGTGCATGCTCTGTTGCCTGTGTCTATGTGCCTGTGGTTCTGTCAGAGTGATCATGTGATGTATCTGACCCCAGGAATGTGTCAATAAAGTTTCCCCTTCCTGGGACAAAGAATTCACGGTGTTCTTATTTCAATTTCCAGGAGTGTAGTTTGTGATTTGAGCGGCTCCTGGGAGACCAGTATTAAATTCCGATGCACCAGTGCAGGTTTACTGTATCCCTTGGACCTTCAATTTGACTATGATAAACAGAAATTGGATCGGGATTGGATACAAAACACACAATGACAACTTAAGTACAAGATGAGTGAATCTTCGAAGAGTTTGTGCTTTGAGCGTCTCGTGGGACACCTGTATTAGATTCCGAAGCACCAGTGCACGAATACTGTATCCCTTTGACCTTCACATTGACAATGAAACACAGAAATTGCATCAGGATTGAATACAAAAGGGACAATGCCGACTTAAGTACAAGTAGTTGAATTTTCTAAGAGTTTGTGGTTTGCGCGGCTGCTGGGAGACCAGTATTAGATTCCGATGCACCAATGCAGGTTTTCTGCATCCCTTGGACCATCACATTGGCCATGAAACACAGAAATCGCAACGGGATTGAATACAAGAGGCACAATGCCGACTTAAGTACAAGAAGAGTGAATCTTCTAAGAGTTTGTGGTTTGAGCGAGACAAGGGAGGCCAGTATTCGACTCCGATGAACCAGTGCAGGTTTTCTGTATCCCTTGGACATTCTCATTGACCATGCAAAATAGAGTTTGCTTCGGGACTGATTACAAAACGCACAATACCGACTTAAGTTCAAGAGGAGTGAATCTTCTAAGAATTTGTGCTTTGAGCGGCTCCTGGGAGACCAGTATTAGATTCCGATGCACCAGTGCTGGTTGACTGTATCATTTGGACCTTCACATTGACCACGAAACACAGAAATTGCATCGAGATTGAATACAAAAGGGACAATGCTGACTTAAGTACAAGAAGAATGATTCTTCTAGGAGTTTGTGATTTCAGCGGCTCCTGGGAGACCAGTATTAGATTCCGATGCACCAGTGCCGGTTTACTGTATCCCTTGGACCTTAACATTGACCATGAAACACAGATATTGCACTGGGACCAATACAAAAGATACAATGTCGACTTAAGTACAAGAAGAGTGAATCTTCTAATAGTTTGTGATTTGAGCGGCTCCTGGGAGACTAGTATTAAATTCCAATGCACCAGTGAAGGTTTGCTGTATCCCTTGGACCGCCACATTCACCATGAAATTCAGAATTCGAATCAGGAATGAATACAAGGGGAACAATGCCGTCTTAAGTACCAGAAGAGTGAATCTTCTAAGAGTTTGTGATTTGAGCGGCTCCTGGGAGCCCTGTATTAGATTCCGATGCTGCAGTGCAGGTTTACTGTATCCCTCTGACCTTCACAATGACCATCAAACTCAGATATTGCATCGGGATAGAATACAAAAAACACAATTCCGCCTTAAGTACAAGAGGAGTTAATCTTCTAACAGTTTGTGCTTTCAGCGGCGCCTGGGAGACCAGTATTAGATTCCGATGATCCAGTGTAGGTTTGCTGTATCCCTTGGACCTTCACATAGACCATGAAACACAGAAATTGCATCGGGATTAAATACAATAGGCACAATGCCGTCTTTAGTACAAGAAGAGTGAATCTTCTAAGATATTGTGCTTTGAGCGGCTACTAGGAGACCTGTATTAGATTCCGATGCACCTGTGCTGATTTGTTGTATCCCTTGGACCCTCACATGGACCATCAAACACAGATATTGCATCGGGATTCAAAACAAAATGCACAATGCCCACTTAAGTATAAGAAGAGTGAATCTTGTAAGAGTTTGTGTTTGAGCGGGTCCTGGGAGACCAGTATTAGAATCCGATGCTCCAGTGCAGGTGTACTGTATCCCTTGGACCTTCACATTGACCATGAAACGCAGAAATTGCACCGGGATTGATTGCAAAAGGGACTTCCGACTTAAGTACAGGAAGAGTTAATCATCTAAGAGTTTGTGATTTGAGCGGCTCCTGTGGGACCAGTATTAGATTCCAATGCAGCAGCGTGGGTTTACTGTATCCCTTGGACTTTATCATTGACCATGTAACACTGAAATTGCATCGGGATTGAATACAAAAGGGACTGCCGACTTAAGTGTAAGAGGAGTTAATCATCTAAGAGTTTGTGCTTTGAGCAGCTCCTGGGAGACCAGTATTAGATTCCGATGCTCCAGTGCAGGTTTACTGTATCCCTTGGACCTTCACATTGACCATGAAACACAGAAATTGCATCGGGATTGAATTCAAAAGGGACTGCCGACTTAAGTACAAGAAGAGTTAATCATCGAAGAGGTTGTGTTTTGAGTGGCCCTGGGAGACCAGTATTAGATTCCGATGCTCCAGTGCAGATTTACTGTATCCCTTGGGCCTTCACATTGACAATGAAACACAGAAATTGCATCGGGATTGAATACAAAAGGGACTGCTGACTTACGTACAAGTGAAGTAATTCTTCTAAGAGTTTGTGCTTTGAGCAGCTCATGGGAGACCAGTATTAGATCCCGACGCACCAGTGCAGGTTTACTGTATCCCTTGGAACTTCACATTGACCATGTAACACAGATATTGCATTGGGATTGAATACAAAAGGCACAATGCCGACTTAAGTACAAGAAGAGTGAATCTTCTAAGAGTTTGTGGTTTGAGCGAGACAGGGAGGCCAGTATTCGACTCCGATGAACCAGTGCAGGTTTTCTGTATCCCTTGGACATTCTCATTGACCATGCAAAATAGAGTTTGCTTCGGGATTGATTACAAAACGCACAATACCGACTTAAGTTCAAGAGGAGTGAATCTTCTAAGAATTTGTGCTTTGAGCGGCTCCTGGGAGACCAGTATTAGATTCCGATGCACCAGTGCTGGTTGACTGTATCATTTGGACCTTCACATTGACCACGAAACACAGAAATTGCATCGAGATTGAATACAAAAGGGACAATGCTGACTTAAGTACAAGAAGAATGATTCTTCTAGGAGTTTGTGATTTCAGCGGCTCCTGGGAGACCAGTATTAGATTCCGATGCACCAGTGCCGGTTTACTGTATCCCTTGGACCTTAACATTGACCATGAAACACAGATATTGCACTGGGACCAATACAAAAGATACAATGTCGACTTAAGTACAAGAAGAGTGAATCTTTTAATAGTTTGTGATTTGAGCGGCTCCTGGGAGACTAGTATTAAATTCCAATGCACCAGTGAAGGTTTGCTGTATCCCTTGGACCGCCACATTCACCATGAAATTCAGAATTCGAATCAGGAATGAATACAAGGGGAACAATGCCGTCTTAAGTACTAGAAGAGTGAATCTTCTAAGAGTTTGTGATTTTAGCGGCTCCTGGGAGCCCTGTATTAGATTCCGATGCTCCAGTGCAGGTTTACTGTATCCCTCTGACCTTCACAATGACCATCAAACTCAGATATTGCATCGGGATAGAATACAAAAGGCACAATTCCGCCTTAAGTACAAGAGGAGTTAATCTTCTAACAGTTTGTGCTTTCAGCGGCGCCTGGGAGACCAGTATTAGATTCCGATGCTCCAGTGTAGGTTTGCTGTATCCCTTGGACCTTCACATAGACCATGAAACACAGAAATTGCATCGGGATTAAATACAATAGGCACAATGCCGTCTTTAGTACAAGAAGAGTGAATCTTCTAAGATATTGTGCTTTGAGCGGCTCCTAGGAGACCTGTATTAGATTCCGATGCACCTGTGCTGATTTGTTGTATCCCTTGGACCCTCACATGGACCATCAAACACAGATATTGCATCGGGATTGAAAACAAAATGCACAATGCCCACTTAAGTATAAGAAGAGTGAATTTTGTAAGAGATTGTGCTTTGAGCGGCTCCTGGGAGACCAGTATTAGATTCCGATGCTCCAGTGCAGGTGTACTGTATCCCTTGGACCTTCACATTGACCATGAAACGCAGAAATTGCACCGGGATTGATTGCAAAAGGGACTTCCGACTTAAGTACAGGAAGAGTTAATCATCTAAGAGTTTGTGATTTGAGCGGCTCCTGTGGGACCAGTATTAGATTCCAATGCAGCAGCGTGGGTTTACTGTATCCCTTGGACTTTATCATTGACCATGTAACACAGAAATTGCATCGGGATTGAATACAAAAGGGACTGCCGACTTAAGTGTAAGAGGAGTTAATAATCTAAGAGTTTGTGCTTTGAGCAGCTCCTGGGAGACCAGTATTAGATTCCGATGAACCAGTGCAGGTTTATTGTATCCCTTGGACCTTCGCATTGACCATGGAACACAGAAATCGCATCGGGATTGAATACAAAAGGCACAATGCCGACTTGAGTACAAGAAGACCGAATCTTCTAAGGGTTTGTGCTTTGAGCGGCTCCTGGGAGACCAGTATTAGATTCCGATGCACCAGTACAGGTTTACTGTATCCCTTGGACATTCACATTGACCATGAAACACAGATATTGCATGGGGACCAATAAAAAAGAAACAATGTCGACTTAAGTCTAGAAGAGTGAATCTTCTAATAGTTTGTGATTTGAGCGGATCCTGGGAGACCAGTATTAAATTCCGATGCACCAGTGCAGGTTTACTGTATCCCTTGGACCTTCAATTTGACTATGATAAACAGAAATTGCATCGGGATTGGATACAAAACACACAATGCCAACTTAAGTACAAGATGAGTGAATCCTCGAAGAGTTTGTGCTTTGAGCATCTCGTGGGAGACCTGTATTAGATTCCGAAGCACCAGTGCACGAATACTGTATCCCTTTGACCTTCACATTGACAATGAAACACAGAAATTGCATCAGGATTGAATACAAAAGGGACAATGCCGACTTAAGTACAAGAAGTTGAATTTTCTAAGAGTTTGTGGTTTGCGCGGGTGCTGGGAGACCAGTATTAGATTCCGATGCACCAATGCAGGTTTACTATATCCCTTGGACCATCACATTGACCATGAAACACAGATATCGCATCGGGATTGAATACAAGAGGCACAATGCCGACTTCAGTACAAGAAGAGTGAATCTTCTAAGAGTTTGTGGTTTGAGCGGCTCAAGACAGGCCAGTATTCGATTCCGATGAACCAGTGCAGGTTTTCTGTATCCCTTGGACATTCTCATTGACCATGCAACATAGAGTTTGCTTCGGGATTGATTAAAAAACGCACAATACCGACTTAAGTTCAAGAAGAATGAATCTTCTAAGAATTTGTGCTTTGAGCGGCTCCTGGAAGACCAGTATTAGATTCCGATGCACCAGTGCTGATTGACTGTATCATCTTGACCTTCACATTGACCACGAAACACAGAAATTGCATAGGGATTGAATACAAAAGGGCCAATGCTGACTTAAGTACAAGAAGAATGATTCTTCAAGGAGTTTGTGCTTTCAGCGGCTCCTGGGTTACCAGTATTAGATTCCGATGCACCAGGGCAGGTTTACTGTATCCCTTGGACCTTAACATTGACCATGAAACACAGATATTGCATGGGAACCAATACAAAAGATACAATGTCCACTTAACTACAAGAAGAGTGAATCTTCTAATAGTTTGTGATTTGAGCGGCTCCTGGGAGACCACTATTAAATTCCAATGCACCATTGTAGGTTTACTGTATCCCATGGACCGCCACATTCACCATGAAATTCAGAAATCGAATTGGGATTGAATACAAAGGGAACAACGCCGTCTTAAGTACAAGAATAGTGAATCCTCTAAGACTTTGTGCTTTGAGCGGCTCCTGGGAGACCAGTATTAGATTCTGATGCACCAGTGCAGGTTTACTGTAACCCTCAGACCTTCACATTGACCATGAAACACAGATTTTGCATCGGGATTGAATACAAAAGGCACAATGCCGTCATAAGTACATGAAGAGTTAATCTTCTAACAGTTTGTGCTTTGAGCGGCGCCTGGGAGACCAGTATTAGATTCCGATGCTCCAGTGCACGTTTACTGTATCCCTTGGACCTTCACAGTGACAATGAAACACAGAAATTTCATCGGGATTGAATTCAAAAGGGACTGCTGACTTAAGTACAAGAAGAGTTAATCATCTAAGAGGTTGTGTTTTGAGTGGCCCCTGGGAGACCAGTATTAGATTCCGATGCTCCAGTGCAGATTTACTGTATCCCTTGGGCCTTCACATTGACAATGAATCACAGAAATTGCATTGGGATTGAATACAAAAGGGACTGCTGACTTAAGTACAAGAAGAGTTAATAATCTGAGAGTTTGTGCTTTGAGTGGCCCCTGAGAGACCAGTATTATGTTCCGATGCTCCAGTGGTGGCTTACTGTATCTCTTGGACCTTCACATTGACCATGAAACGCAGAAATTGCAACGGGATTGAATACAAAACGCACAATGCCGACTTACGTACAAGTAGAGTAATTCTTCTAAGAGTTTGTGCTTTGAGCGGCTCATGGGAGACCAGTATTAGATCCCGATGCACCAGTGCAGGTTAACTGTATCCCTTGGAACTTCACATTGACCATGTAACACAGATATTGCATTGGGATTGAATACAAAAGGCACAATGCCGACGTAAGTACAAGAAGAGTGAATCTTCTAAGAGTTTGTGCTTTGAGCGGCTCCTGGGAGACCAGTATTAGATTCCGATGCACCACTGCATGTCTACTGTATCCCTTGGACCTTCACATTGACCAAGAATCACAGAAATTTCATCGGGATTGAATACAAAATTGACAATGCCGACATAAGCACAAGTAGAGAGAGTTTTCTAAGAGTTTGTGGTTTGAGCTGCTCCTGGGACACCAGTATTAGATTCCGATGCACCAGTACAGGTTTACTGTATCCCTTGGACATTCACATTGACCATGAAACACAGATATTGCATGGGGACCAATAAAAAAGAAACAATGTCGACTTAAGTCTAGAAGAGTGAATCTTCTAATAGTTTGTGATTTGAGCGGATCCTGGGAGACCAGTATTAAATTCCGATGCACCAGTGCAGGTTTACTGTATCCCTTGGACCTTCAATTTGACTATGATAAACAGAAATTGCATCGGGATTGGATACAAAACACACAATGCCAACTTAAGTACAAGATGAGTGAATCCTCGAAGAGTTTGTGCTTTGAGCATCTCGTGGGAGACCTGTATTAGATTCCGAAGCACCAGTGCACGAATACTGTATCCCTTTGACCTTCACATTGACAATGAAACACAGAAATTGCATCAGGATTGAATACAAAAGGGACAATGCCGACTTAAGTACAAGAAGTTGAATTTTCTAAGAGTTTGTGGTTTGCGCGGGTGCTGGGAGACCAGTATTAGATTCCGATGCACCAATGCAGGTTTACTATATCCCTTGGACCATCACATTGACCATGAAACACAGATATCGCATCGGGATTGAATACAAGAGGCACAATGCCGACTTCAGTACAAGAAGAGTGAATCTTCTAAGAGTTTGTGGTTTGAGCGGCTCAAGACAGGCCAGTATTCGATTCCGATGAACCAGTGCAGGTTTTCTGTATCCCTTGGACATTCTCATTGACCATGCAACATAGAGTTTGCTTCGGGATTGATTAAAAAACGCACAATACCGACTTAAGTTCAAGAAGAATGAATCTTCTAAGAATTTGTGCTTTGAGCGGCTCCTGGAAGACCAGTATTAGATTCCGATGCACCAGTGCTGATTGACTGTATCATCTTGACCTTCACATTGACCACGAAACACAGAAATTGCATAGGGATTGAATACAAAAGGGCCAATGCTGACTTAAGTACAAGAAGAATGATTCTTCAAGGAGTTTGTGCTTTCAGCGGCTCCTGGGTTACCAGTATTAGATTCCGATGCACCAGGGCAGGTTTACTGTATCCCTTGGACCTTAACATTGACCATGAAACACAGATATTGCATGGGAACCAATACAAAAGATACAATGTCCACTTAACTACAAGAAGAGTGAATCTTCTAATAGTTTGTGATTTGAGCGGCTCCTGGGAGACCACTATTAAATTCCAATGCACCATTGTAGGTTTACTGTATCCCATGGACCGCCACATTCACCATGAAATTCAGAAATCGAATTGGGATTGAATACAAAGGGAACAACGCCGTCTTAAGTACAAGAATAGTGAATCCTCTAAGACTTTGTGCTTTGAGCGGCTCCTGGGAGACCAGTATTAGATTCTGATGCACCAGTGCAGGTTTACTGTAACCCTCAGACCTTCACATTGACCATGAAACACAGATTTTGCATCGGGATTGAATACAAAAGGCACAATGCCGTCATAAGTACATGAAGAGTTAATCTTCTAACAGTTTGTGCTTTGAGCGGCGCCTGGGAGACCAGTATTAGATTCCGATGCTCCAGTGCACGTTTACTGTATCCCTTGGACCTTCACAGTGACAATGAAACACAGAAATTTCATCGGGATTGAATTCAAAAGGGACTGCTGACTTAAGTACAAGAAGAGTTAATCATCTAAGAGGTTGTGTTTTGAGTGGCCCCTGGGAGACCAGTATTAGATTCCGATGCTCCAGTGCAGATTTACTGTATCCCTTGGGCCTTCACATTGACAATGAATCACAGAAATTGCATTGGGATTGAATACAAAAGGGACTGCTGACTTAAGTACAAGAAGAGTTAATAATCTGAGAGTTTGTGCTTTGAGTGGCCCCTGAGAGACCAGTATTATGTTCCGATGCTCCAGTGGTGGCTTACTGTATCTCTTGGACCTTCACATTGACCATGAAACGCAGAAATTGCAACGGGATTGAATACAAAACGCACAATGCCGACTTACGTACAAGTAGAGTAATTCTTCTAAGAGTTTGTGCTTTGAGCGGCTCATGGGAGACCAGTATTAGATCCCGATGCACCAGTGCAGGTTAACTGTATCCCTTGGAACTTCACATTGACCATGTAACACAGATATTGCATTGGGATTGAATACAAAAGGCACAATGCCGACGTATGTACAAGAAAAGTGAATCTTCTAAGAGTTTGTGCTTTGAGCGTCTCCTGGGAGACCATTATTAGATTCCGATGCACCACTGCATGTCTACTGTATCCCTTGGACCTTCACATTGACCATGAATCACAGAAATTTCATCGGGATTGAATACAAAATTGACAATGCCGACATAAGTTCAAGTAGAGAGAGTTTTCTAAGAGTTTGTGGTTTGAGCTGCTCCTGGGACACCAGTATTAGATTCCGATGAACCAGTGCAGGTTTATTGCATCCTTTGGACCTTCGCATTGACCATGAAATACAGAAATCGCATCGGGATTGAATACAAAAGGCACAATGCCGACTTGAGTACAAGAAGACCGAATCTTCTAAGGGTTTGTGCTTTGAGCGGCTCCTGGGAGACCAGTTTTAGATTCCGATGCACCAGTACAGGTTTACTGTATCCCTTGGACATTCACATTGACCATGAAACACAGATATTGCATGGGGACCAATACAAAAGAAACAATGTCGACTTAAGTCTAGAAGAGTGAATCTTCCCATAGTTTGTGATTTGAGCGGCTCCTGGGAGACCAGTATTAGATTCCGAAGCACCAGTGCACGATTACTGTATCCCTTTGACCTTCACATTGACAATGAAACACAGAAATTGCATCAGGATTGAATACAAAAGGGACAATGCCGACTTAAGTACAAGTAGTTGAATTTTCTAAGAGTTTGTGGTTTGCGCGGCTGCTGGGAGACCAGTATTAGATTCCGATGCACCAATGCAGGTTTTCTGTATGCCTTGGACCATCACATTGGCCATGAAACACAGAAATCGCATCGGGATTGAATACAAGAGGCACAATGCCGACTTAAGTACAAGAAGAGTGAATCTTCTAAGAGTTTGTGGTTTGAGCGAGACAAGGGAGGCCAGTATTCGACTCCGATGAACCAGTGCAGGTTTTCTGTATCCCTTGGACATTCTCATTGACCATGCAAAATAGAGTTTGCTTCGGGATTGATTACAAAACGCACAATACCGTCTTAAGTTCAAGAGGAGTGAATCTTCTAAGAATTTGTGCTTTGAGCGGCTCCTGGGAGACCAGTATTAGATTCCGATGTACCACTGCATGTCTACTGTATCCCTTGGACATTCACATTGACCATGAAACACAGATATTGCATGGGGACCAATACAAAAGAAACAATGTCGACTTAAGTCTAGAAGAGTGAATCTTCCAATAGTTTGTGATTTGAGCGGCTCCTGGGAGACCAGTATTAAATTCCGATGCACCAGTGCAGGTTTACTGTATCCCTTGGACCTTCAATTTGACTATGATAAACAGAAATTGCATCGGGATTGGATACAAAACACACAATGCCATTTTAAGTACAAGAAGAGTGAATCTTCTAAGAGTTTGTGGTTTGAGCGAGACAAGGGAGGCCAGTATTCGACTCCGATGAACCAGTGCAGGTTTTCTGTATACCTTGGACATTCTCATTGACCATGCAAAATAGAGTTTGCTTCGGGATTGATTACAAAACGCACAATACCGACTTGAGTTCAAGAGGAGTGAATCTTCTAAGAATTTGTGCTTTGAGCGGCTCCTGGGAGACCAGTATTAGATTCCGATGCACCAGTGCTGGTTGACTGTATCATTTGGACCTTCACATTGACCACGAAACACAGAAATTGCATCGAGATTGAATACAAAAGGGACAATGCTGACTTAAGTACAAGAAGAATGATTCTTCTAGGAGTTTGTGATTTCAGCGGCTCCTGGGAGACCAGTATTAGATTCCGATGCACCAGTGCCGGTTTACTGTATCCCTTGGACCTTAACATTGACCATGAAACACAGAAATTGCATCGGGATTGAATACAAAAGGGACTGCTGACTTAAGTACATGAAAAGTTAATCATCTAAGAGTTTGTGCTTTGAGCGGCTCCTGGGAGACCAGTATTAGATTCCGATGCTCCAGTGCAGGTTTACTGTGCCCCTCTGACCTTCACAATGACCATCAAACTCAGATATTGCATCGGGATAGAATACAAAAGGCACAATTCCGCCTTAAGTACAAGAGGAGTTAATCTTCTAACAGTTTGTGCTTTCAGCGGCGCCTGGGAGACCAGTAATAGATTCCGATGCTCCAGTGTAGGTTTACTGTTTCCCTTGGACCTTCACATAGACCATGAAACACAGAAATTGCATCGGGATTAAATACAATAGGCACAATGCCGTCTTTAGTACAAGAAGAGTGAATCTTCTAAGATATTGTGCTTTGAGCGGCTCCTAGGAGACCTGTATTAGATTCCGATGCACCTGTGCTGATTTGTTGTATCCCTTGGACCCTCACATGGACCATCAAACACAGATATTGCATCGGGATTGAAAACAAAATGCACAATGCCCACTTAAGTATAAGAAGAGTGAATCTTGTAAGAGTTTGTGCTTTGAGCGGGTCCTGGGAGACCAGTATTAGATTCCGAAACACCAGTGCAGGTCTACTGTATCCCCTGAACCTTCACATTGACCATGAAACACAGAAATTGCATCGGGATTGAATACAAAAGGGACTGCCGATTTAAGTACATGAAAAGTTAATCATCTAAGAGTTTGTGCTTTGAGCGGCTCCTGGGAGACCAGTATTAGATTCCGATGCTCCAGTGCAGGTGTACCGTATCCCTTGGACCTTCACATTGACCATGAAACGCAGAAATTGCATCGGGATTGAATACAAAATGCCCAAAGCCGATTACGTACAAGGAGAGTAAATCTTCTAAGAGTTTGTGATTTGAGCGGCTCATGGGAGACCTGTATTAGATTCCGATGCACTAGTGCAGGTTTACCGTATCCTTTGGACCTTCACATTGACAATGAAACACCGAAATTGCTTCGGGAGGGAATACATAAGGGACAATGCCAACTCAAGTAAAAGAAGAGTGAATTTTTAAGAGTTTGTGCTTTGAGCGGCTCCTGGGAGACCAGTATTAAAGTTCGATGAATCAGTGCAGGTTTACTGTATCCCTTGGAACTTCACATTGACCAAGAAACACAGAAATCGCTTCGGCATTCAATACAGAATGGACAATTCCGACTTAAGAACAAGAAGAGTGACACTTCTATGAGTTTGTGCTTTGAGCGTCTCATGGGAGACCAGTATTAGATTCTGATGCACCAGTGCAGGTTTACTTTATCCCTTGGCCCCCAACATTGACCATGAAACACAGAAATTGCATTGGGATTAATACATAAGGCACAATGCCGACTTAAGTACAAGAAGAGTGAATCTTCTAAGAGTTTCTGCTCCGAGCGGCTCCTGGGAGACCAGTATTAGATTCCGTTGCACCAGTGCAGGTTTGCTCTATCGCTTGGACCTTCACATTGACCATGAAACACAGAAATTGCATCAGGATTGAATACAAAAGGGACAATGCCGACTTAAGTACAAGAAGAGTTAATCATCTAATAGTTTGTGCTTTGAGCGGCTCCTGGGAGCCCAGTATTAGATTCCGATAATCCAGTGCAGGTTTACTGTATCCCTTGGACTTTCATATTGACCATGAAATACAGAAATTGCATCGGGATTGAATACAAGAGGGTCATTGCCGACTTAAGTACAAGAAGAGTGAAGCTTCTAAGAGTTAGTGCCTTGAGCGGCTCTTGGGAGACCAGTTTTAGATTCCAATGCAGCAGCGTGGGTTTACTCTATCCCTTGGGCTTTCACATTGACCATGAAACACTGAAATTGTGCCAGGATGAATGCAAAAGGGACTGCCGACTAAAGTACAAGAGGAGTTAATCATCTAAAAGTTTGTAATTTGAGTGGCTCCTGGGAGACCAGTATTCGATTCCGATGCTCCAGTGCAGAGTTTACTGTATCCCTTGGACCTTCACATTGACCATGAAACACAGATATTGCATCGGGATTGAATACAAAGGCACAATGCCTACATAAGTACAAGGAGAGTGATTCTTCTAAGAGTTTGTTCTTTGAGCGGCTCATGGGAGACCAGTATTAGATTCCGATGCACCAGTGCAGGTTTACTGTATCCCTTCGACATTCACATTGACCATGAAACACAGAAATTGCCTCGGGATTGAATTCAAATGGGACAATGCCGACTTAAGTACAAGAAGAGTGAATCTTACAAGTGTATAAGATTTGAGTGGCTCCTGGGTGTCCAGTATTAGATTTCGATGCACCTGTGCAGATTTACTGTATCCCTTGGACCTTCACATTGACCAAGAAACACAGAAATCGCATCGGCATTCAATACAAAATGGACAATGCCGACTTAAGAACAAGAAGAGTGACACTTCTATGAGTTTGTGCTTTGAGCGTCTCATGGGAGACCAGTATTAGATTCCCATGCACCAGTGCAGGTTTACTTTATCCCTTGGCCCCCAACATTGACCATGCAACACAGAAATTGCATCGGGATTAATACATAAGGCACAATGCCGACAAAAGTTCAAGAAGAGTGAATCTTCTAAGAGGTTCTGCTCTGAGCGGCTCCTGGGAGACCAGTATTAGATTCCGTTGCACCAGTGCAGGTTTGCTCTATCGCTTGGACCTTAACATTGACCATGAAACACAAAAATTGCACCAGGATTGAATACAAAAGGGACAATGCCGACTTAAGTACAATAAGAGTGAATTTTCTAAGAGTTTGTAGTTTGAGCGGCTCGTGGGAGACCAGTGGTGGTTTCCGATGCACCAGTGCAGGTTTACTGTATCCCTTGGACCTTCACATTGACCATGAAACACAGGAATTGCATTGGGATTGAATAAAAAAGGGACAATGCCGACTTAAGTACAAGAAGGGTGAATCTTATAAGCGATTGTGCTTTGAGCAGCACCTGGGAGACCAGTATTAGGTTCCGATGCACCAGTGCAGCTTTACTGTACCCCTTGGTCCTTCACATTGACCATGAAACACAGATATTGCATCGGGATTGAATACAAAAAGGACATTGCCGACTTAAGTACAAGAATAGTGAATCTCTTCAGAGTTTGTGCATTGAGCGGCTCCTGGGATACCAGTATTAGATTCCGATGCACCAGTGCAGGTTTACTGTATCCCTTGGAGTTTCACATTGATCATGAAACACAGAAATTGCATCGGGATTGAATACAAAAGGCACAATGCCTACGTAAATACAAGAAGAGTGAATCTTTTAAGAGTTTGTGATTTGAGCGGCTCCTGGAAGACCAGTATTAGATTCCGATGCACCAGCGCAGGTTTACTGTTTCCCTTGGACCTTCACATTGTCCATGAAACATAGAAATTTCATCGGGATTGAGTACAAAATGGACAATGCCGACATAAGTACAGGATGAGAGAATTTTCCAAGCGTTTGTGGTTTGAGCTGCTCCTGGGAGACCAGAAGTAGATTCCGTTGAACCAGTGCAGGTTTATTGTATCCCTTGACCTTCACATTGACTATGAAACACAGAAATCACATCGGGATTGAATAAAAAACGCACAATGCCGACTTGAGTACAAGAAGAGTGAATCTTCTAAGAGTTGTGCTTTCAGCGGCTCCTGGGTGACCAGTATTAGATTCGGATGCACCAGTACAGGTTTACTGTATCCCTTGGACTTTCACATTGACCATGAAACACACAAATTGCATTCGGACCAATACAAAAGATACAATGTCGACTTAAGTACAAGAAGAGTGAATCTTCTAGTAATTTGTGAATTGAGCGGCTCCTGGGAGACCAGTATTGAAGTCCGATGCACCAGTGCAGGTTTACTGTATCCCTTGGACATCCGCATTGACCATGAAACACAGAAATCGAATCGGGATTGAATACAAAGGGAACAATGCTGACTTAAGTACAAGAAGAGTGAATCTTCTAAGAATTTGTGCTTTGAATGGCTCCTGGGAAACCAGTATTAGATTCCGATGCACCAGTGCTGCTTTACTGTATCCCTTGGACCTTTACATTGCCCATGAAACACAGAAATTTCATCGGGATTGAATACAAAAGGGACAATGTCGACTTAAGTACAAGAAGAGTGAATCTTCTAGTAATTTGTGAATTGAGTGGCTCCTGGGAGACCAGTATTGAAGTCCGATGCACCAGTGCAGGTTTACTGTATCCCTTGGACATCCACATTGACCATGAAACACAGAAATCGAATCGGGATTGACTACAAAGGGAACAATGCTGACTTAAGTACAAGAAGAGTGAACCTTCTAAGAGTTTGTGCCTTGAGCGTCTCCTTGGAGACCTGTATGAGATTCCGATGCACCAGTGCACGTTTACTGTATCTTTTTGACCTTCACATTGACCATGAAACATAGAAATTGCATTGGGATTGAATACAAAGGGACAAACCGAACTTAAGTACAAGAAGAGATAATCTTCTAACAGTTTGTGCTTTGAGCGGCTCCTGGGAGTCTAGTGTTAGATTCCGATGCACTAGTGCAGGATTACTGTATACCCTTGGACTTCCACATTGACCATGAAAGACAGATATCGCATCGGGATTGAATACAAAAGGCACAATGCCGACTTAAGTACCAGAAGTGCGACTCTTCTAAGATTTTGTGCTTTGTGCAACACCTGGGGGAACAGTATTAGATTCCGATGCACCAGTGCAGGTTTACTGTATCCCTTGGACCTTCACATTGACCCGGAAACACAGAAATTGCATCGATATTGTATACAAGAAGGACATTTCCGACTAAACTACCAGAACAGTGAGTTTTCTAAGAGATTGTGGTTTGAGCGGCACCTGCGAGACCAGTATTAGAATCCGATGCACCAGTGCAGGTTTACTGTATCCCTTGGACATTCACATTGACCAAGAAACGCAGAAATCGCATCGGGATTGGATACAAACGGTACAATGCCGACTTAAGTATAAGAAGAGTGAGTTTTCTAAGAGATTGTGGTTTGAGCGGCTCCTGCGAGACCAGTATTAGATTCCGATGCACCAGTGCAGGTTTACTGTATTCCTTGAACCTTCACATTGACCATGAACCACAGAAATTGCATCGGGGTGAATACAAAACTCACAATGCCATCTTAAGGACAAGAAGACTGGATCTTCGAAGAGTTTGTGATTTGAGCACCTCCTGGGAGACCAGTATTAGATTCCGATGCACCAGTGCACGTTTACTGTATCCCTTTTGACCTTCACATTGACCATGAAACACAGATATTGCATGGGGATTGAATACAAAAGGGACAATGCCGGCTTAAGTATAAGAAGAGTGAGTTTTCTAAGAGATTGTGGTTTGAGCGGCTCCTGCGACACCAGTATTAGATTCCGATACACCAGTGCAGGTTTACTGTATCCCTTGGACCTTCACATTGACCATGAAACGCAGAAATTGGATCGGGATTGAATACCAAATGCACAATGCCGACTTACATACAAGAAGAGTAAATCTTCTAAGAGTTTGTTATTTGAGCGGCTCATGGGAGACCAGTATCAGATTCCAATGCACCAGTGCAGGTTTACTGTATCCCTTGGAGCTTCACATTGACCATGAAACACAGAAATTGCATCGAGATTGAATAGAAACGGGACAAAGCCGACTCAAGTACAAGAAGAGTGAATTTTCTAAGCGGTTGTGGGTTGAGCAGCTCCAGGGAGACCAGTATTACATTCTGATGCACCAGTACTGGTTTACTGTATCCCTTGGACCCTTACATTGCCCATGAAACACAGAAATTTCATCGGGATTGAATACAAAAGGGACAATGCCGACTTAAGTACAAGAAGAGTGAATCTTCTAACTGTTTGTGTTTTGAGCGGCTCCTGGAAGACCAGTATTAGATTCCGATTCACCAGTGCAGGTTTACTGTATCCCTTGGACCTTCACATTGACCATGAAACACAGAAATTGCATCGGGATTGAATACAAGAGGGACAATGCCGACTTAAGTGCAAGTAGAGTGAATCTTCTAAGAGTTAGTGCTTTGAGCCGCTCTTGGGAGACCAGTATCAAATTCCAATGCAGCAGTGCGGGTTTACTGTATCCCTTGGATCTTCACATTGCCATGAAATACAAAAATTGCACCGGGATTGAAACCAAAAGGGACTGCCGACTTAAGTACAAGAAGAGTTAATCATCTAACAGTTTGTGTTCTGGGTGGCCCCTGGGAGACCAGTATTAGATTCCGATGCTCCAGTGCAGGTTTACTGCATCTCTTGGACCTTCACATTGACCATGAAACGCCGAAATTGCATCGGGATTGAATACAAAATGCACAATGCCGACTTAAGTACAAGAAGAGTGAATCTTCTAAGAGTTTGTGCTTTGAGCGGCTCCTGGGAAACCAGTATTACATTCCCATTCACCAGTGCAGGTTGAGTCTATCATTTGGACCTTCACATTGACCATGAAACAAAGTAATTGCATCGGGATTGAATACAAAATGGACAATGCCAATTTAAGTACAAGAAGAACGAATCTTCTAGGAATTTGTGCTTTCAGCGGCTCCTGGGAGAATAGTATTAGATTCCGATGCACCAGTGCAAGTTTACTGTATCCCTTGGATCTTCACATTGACCATGAAACACAGAAATTGCTTCGGGATTGTGTACAAAAGGCACAATGCTAACTTAAGTACAAGGAGAGTTAATCTTCTAAGAGTTTGTGGTTTGAGCGGCTCCTGGGAGACCAGTATTAGATTCTGATGCACCAGTGCACGTTAAATGTATCCCTTTGACCGTCACATTGACCATGAAACACAGAAATTGCATCGGGATTGAATACAAAAGGAACAATGCCGACTTAAGTTCAAGAAGAGTGAATTTTCTAAGAGTTTGTGGTCTGAGCGGCTCCTGGGAGACCAGTATTAGTTTCCGATGCACCAGTGCAGGTTTACTGTGTCCCTTGGTCCTTCACATTGACCATGAAACATAGAAATTGCATCGGGATTGAATACAAAAGGCACAATGCCAATTAAGTAAAAGAAGAGTGAATCTTCTAAGCGTTTGTGGTTTGAGCGGCTCCTGGGAGACCAGTATTAGAATCCGATGCACCAGTGAACGTTAAATGTATCCCTTTGACCTTCACATTGACCATGAAACACAGAAATCGCATCGGGATTGAATACTTAATGCACAATGCTGACTTACGTACAAGAAGATTGAATCTTCTAAGAGTTTGTGCTTTGAGCGGCTCCTGGGAGACAAGTATTAGATTCCGATGCACCAGCGCAGGTTCACTGTATCCCTTCGACCCCCACATTGAAGATGAAACACAGAAATCGCATCCAGATTGAATAGAAACGGGACAAATCCGACTTAAGTACAAGAAGAGTGAATTTTCTAAGCGGTTGTGGGTTGAGCAGCTCCAGGGAGACCAGTATTACATTCTGATGCACCAGTACTGGTTTACTGTATCCCTATGAACTTTACATTGCCCATGAAACACAGAAATTTCATCGGGATTGAATACAAAAGGGACAATGCCGACTTAAGTACAAGAAGAGTGAATCTTCTAACTGTTTGTGTTTTGAGCGGCTCCTGGGAGACCAGTATTAGATTCCGATTCACCAGTGCAGGTTTACTGTATCCCTTGGACCTTCACATTGACCATGAAACACAGAAATTGCATCGGGGTTGAATACATGAGGGACAATGCCGATTTAAGTACAAGAAGAGTGAATCTTCTAAGAGTTAGTGCTTTGAGCCGCGCTTGGGAGACCAGTATCAAATTCCAATGCAGCAGTGCGGGTTTACCGTATCCCTTGTATCTTCACATTACCATGAAACACAAAAATTGCACTGGGATTGAATACAAAAGGGACTGCCGACTTAAGTACAAGAAGAGTTAATCATCTAAGAGTTTGTGTTCTGGGTGGCCCCTGGGAGACCAGTATTAGATTCCGATGCTCCAGTGCAGGTTTACTGCATCCCTTGGACCTTCACATTGAACATAACACGCCGAAATTGCATCGGGATTGAATACAAAATGAACAATGCCGACTTAAGTACAAGAAGAGTGGATCTTCTAAGAGTTTCTGGTTTGAGAGGCTCCTGGGAGACGAGTAATATATTCCAATGCACCAGTGCAGGTTTACTGTATCCCTTGGACCTTCACATTGACCATGAAACACAGAAATCGCATCGGGATTGAATACTAAATGCACAATGCCGACTTAAGTACAAGAAGAGTGAATCTTCTAAGAGTTTGTGGTTTGAGCGGCTCATGTTAGACCAGTATTGGATTCCGATGAACCAGTGCAGGTTTACTGTATCCCTTGGAACTTCTCAATGACCATGAAACACAGAAATTGCATCGCGATTGAAATCAAATGCACAATGCCGACTTAAGTACAAGAAGAGTTAATCTTCTAAGAGTTTGTGCTTTGAGCGGCTCCTGGGAAACCAGTATTACATTCCCATTCACCAGTGCAGGTTGACTCTATCATTTGGACCTTCACATTGACCATGAAATACAGATATTGCATCGGGATTGAATGCAAATAGGACAATGATGACTTACGTACAAGAAGAATGAATCCTCTAGGAGTTTGTGCTTTCAGCGGCTCCTGGGAGACCAGTATTGGATTCGGATGCACCAGCGCAGGTTTACTGTATCCCTTGGACCTTCTCATTGACCATGAATCACAGAAATCGCAACGGGATTGAATACAAAAGGCACAATGACGACTTAAGTACAAGAAGAGTGATCGTCTAAGAGTTTGTGCTTTGAGCGGCTCCTGGGAGGCCGGTACTACATTCCGATGCACCAGTGCAGGTTCACTGTATCATTTGGATCTTCACATTGACCTTGAAACACAGTAATTGCATCGGGATTGAATTCAAAATGGACAATGCCAATTTAAGTACAAGAAGAATGAATCTTCTAGGAATTTGTGCTTTCAGCGGCTCCTGGGAGAATAGTATTAGATTCCGATGCACCAGTGCAAGTTTACTGTATCCCTTGGATCTTCACATTGACCATGAAACACAGAAATTGCATCGGGATTGTGTACAAAAGGCACAATGCCAACTTAAGTGCAAGGAGAGTGAATCTTCTAAGAGTTTGTGGTTTGAGCGGCTCCTGGGAGACCAGTATTAGATTCTGATGCACCAGTGCACGTTAAATGTATCCCTTTGACCTTCACATTGACCATGAAACACAGAAATTGCATCGGGATTGAATACAAAAGGAACAATGCCGACTTAAGTACAAGAAGAGTGAATTTTCTAAGAGTTTGTGGTTTGAGCGGCTCCTGGGAGACCAGTATTAGTTTCCGATGCACCAGTGCAGGTTTACTGTATCCCTTGGTCCTTCACATTGACCATGAAACATAGAAATTGCATCGGGATTGAATACAAAAGGCACAATGCCAATTAAGTAAAAGAAGAGTGAATCTTCTAAGCGTTTGTGGTTTGAGCGGCTCCTGGGAGACCAGTATTAGATTCCGATACACCAGTGAACGTTAAATGTATCCCTTTGACCTTCACATTGACCATGAAACACAGAAATCGCATCGGGATTGAATACTTATTGCACAATGCTGACTTACGTACAAGAAGATTGTATCTTCTAAGAGTTTGTGCTTACAGCGGCTCCTGGGAGACCAGTATTAGATTCCGATGCGCCAGTGCTGGTTTACTGTATTACTTGGACCTTCACATTGACCATGAAACACAGTAATTGCATCGGGATTGAATACAAATGAGACAATGCCGCCTTAAGTACAAGAAGAGTGAATCTTCTTTTAGTTTGTGCTTTCAGTGGCTCCTGGGAGACCAGTATTGGATTCTGATGCACCAGTGCAGGTTTTCTGTATCCCTTGGACCTTCACATTGACTATGAAACACAGAAATTGCATTGGGATTGAATACAAAAGTGACAATGCTGACTTAAGTACAAGAAGAGTGAATCTTCTAAGAGTTTGTGGTTTGAGAGGCTCCTGGGAGCTAACTCGTTACAATACACCCAGGAAGTGGAGAGGAACCCGCACTGGACACCTCAAAAGGCTGAACATTGGGAATAATTGTAGATGTAGCTAAATGGAATATCTGAAGGGAAGTAACAAAATAATGTGTACTAGGATATGACAAACCTGCCCAAGTCCTCTACAAAGGATACCAAGGGTGTAAATAATTTTTTGATAACATTTTGTATTTAAAAATATTTGTGTGTATAAATTGTTCATGTTGATGTAAATTTGACAATTTAAGAAATGGTCATGCTTAGGAACAATATAAGAAATAGGCGTTATGTAAAAGCCAGTGTGCTTTTGTTTGAAACGAAAATGGCTATGGAGAGTGGAAAAGGTTCGAAAGGCGAATTGGCATGCTACCTTGAGCAAGTGCGGGAAGTAAGTCACACAGTCTGTAGGCAGCAGTGATTGAGGTAACTCCTTTGTGGAGCAGAAGCTTTGACTGCAAATTTTCATAAAAATGCCTCGGTTGAAGACTGCAAACAGCTTGCAGCATAGCTGCGAGTTGTTGAGCTACTGTATGTAAAACTGAATGAAGCCAAGTAGAGAAATTGAGCCCATACAGCAAGAAACTTGCAGGCTGTAGTGTGGGTAGTTTAGCCGTCATAACTGTTCGCCACACCCAAGCCTACAGCCCACAGATAAGATATTTTGCTATTTTTACCTTTGTAGGGCATGAACCATTAATTTAAACTGTGTTTTAATAATCATTCTTGAACTTTACGGAAACTGGTTCACCCTGTTATTTCATCCTAATCATACATCTGTATAGGGTTCCTTCCTGGTGTTTGATTAATCCGAGTGTCCTGTTTTACAGACTTATGAAGTTCCAAGTTAATATAAAGAGGCACCATTTAAATAGCTTTAGTGTAAATAATAAAAATGTTTTCTTAACTATTGCAAAGTGTTGTAGTTTGGTTACATAAAATTCAATCAGAGTGAAGCCAAGTTACTAAAACCTGTTAGATGGCTATACAGAATTAGTTCAAAGAATAATAGCTTTTGAAAGTTAATTCCACCAAGAAAGAGGTTTTCTTTAAGTGAAATGTTCAGTTAAAAAGTGTGTGCTTTAGTGTCTAAGTATTTAAGTTTCTTGATTATGGAAAGTGCTTTTCTAAAGGTTGTCCCCCCCACCCCGGCTAATTTTTTTTACCTTCCTCGAAGTTATCTACTGGGCTTTTTCTTTTTTAAAAACATAATGCATAAAGATGTAGCCCAAAATTGTTTAAGTGGGGTAATTTATTTGAAGAGCCAAACTAAACAGTAGCAAGAAAGTAGGCAAAATTCACATTTCTGCTTCTCCAATACTTCACTATTTCATTGCCAGGATAGGTTGGTGACCATTAAGTACATGTTTCATACCACTAAATGAACTTGGAAATGAGTTGTCCTAGCTTCAGTATATTATTATTCATACTGTGTTTCTATCTAGCCACTGGGTAAGATCTTAGGAAAAGAAGTGAATAGTCAAATTTTCTTATCCATTAGATGCAACACATGGTAAATCCTGTAAGAAGGATAACTCTATTGATTATCTTTTCCTATAAACAGGACTATCCTTCCATAGTGTATTTTATTTGGAAACTAAATTAAATTTTAGTAAGAGGGTTATACGTGGCAACATAGAGACAAGGTTTCTGTTATTTATGTAAAAGCATACTAATATCATAATGGTAGTGTTATAAGGTCCTATTAATGTGTGGTCATGACATTTGTTAAATGTCTCACCACATTCCTATTGAAACTATTTACTCTTCTTGTAAATAACACCTATGACAATTTTATACAAATGTCCACTAAGACTTTGCTCGTCAACTTTCATTTAGGTAACAGCGATCTTTAGATGTATTTAAATCAGTACTGTTAAGAAATACTGACTAGCTTTATTTTCAAGAATCTCAAGTTTAAGTTATACATACTGTTATCCTCCAATAAGAATCATTGGCCGATTCTTCATCTTTGACAGGTTTAGCATGCCTGCAATGCAAAACATTATCTTTTGTATTAACAGATGAAATCCAACTTTTTAAATTTAATAAATGCTTATACAAACATAAAGTTTCTTCAAAAAATGTATTTCTGACAACTTCCTGTCACAGATAATTTTCACTGAATGTTGCAACCCAGTTATATTGCTGATGAGAAGCAAATGTTGATCTTTTCCCTCTCTTCCTTCACCATCTCCTGTTTTCAGAATGAGATTTTCACTCTGCAGCGGAAACGAGGTACTGGCAGAAGTAAAGCTGTGAGTACCGGACGTGAGTCGTGCTTTGGTAGAGCACTTGCCTGCGAAAGGCAAAGGTCCTGAGTTCGAGTCTCGGTCGGGCAAACAGTTTTAATCTGCCAGGAAATTTCATCTCCTGTTTTGTTCACCTTGACATATTTCTACCAAAAAGACTACCCCAATGGATCCACTGCTTATATTTAACACACAGTAAATTCAGTTCAAATATTTCCTTAACAGAGGATGTGCATTGACGAGCTTGAATTAATCAGAAAAATATAAACAGATACTAACCATTCCACAGCTCTTACAAAATACTTGCATTAAGTAATCATCAAAGCTACTTTTTGTACAGCAAGAGGACTAACAGTCAAAATGGTGCTACATGCTACAGGCAGTGCAATACAATTTATTTTACTCATTGCTACAGCAATAAATGTACTTATAAAAATATTCAGACTTAGACTATAATCAAATACAGAGAGAGAAAATATTCTAACTAAAGAGATATAGCAGCCATTAGCAGAAACAAATAAAAAAACTGATACTAATCTTAGCTTTGAGGACCAAAAGTTTCTTCATCTGGAAAATGTAAAAAGAGAAATGAGACTGTTCAAGAATTAAGGATGAAAATTCAGGATCTTGAGTCAAGGAAGATGGATGGTTAAATGAATGAAAAAACTAGACTGGACATGATGAAATTGAGTTGCGGAAGAGCAGCAGATGATGTAATTTTAAATGCTGAGAAATAAGATCTCTTCAAGAGGAGCCACCAAAAGGTCAAATAAGTGAAAAACAAGCTGAAAATACCGGTAAATGGGCTAAAATGGCGGCAAATAGATAAACGAAACAGAAAGATAGTGCTGAAGAACAGGCAACCAAACAACCACAACAACAACAACAATAATAATAACAGCACATTGTAGCAATATATAATAGCAGTCCCACAACATCTGGAGGAAGATTTTCCACTAACAGAACAATAAATTCATGAAGCCATCAAATCATTCCAACACTTCAAAGCAACAAATGAAGACTCCACTACAGAAAAATTATTGAAATAGTCAGAACACACAAATGATCTACAACTGCTGTTTGAGAACATTTGGAAAGCTGAAGAGATTATGGAAAGCATTAATCCACAGCTATGAAAAAAAGGGGAAACACAAAATGTCAACAATTGCAGAGATGCCTCACTTCTCCCAGTGGTATACAAAATATTATCAAAAATTCTCTGGACAGAGTTGTAGAAACTTTAGACAAATAACTGGGAGAATCTCAAGGAGCTCTAGAAAGGGAATACCCTGCACAGAACAGATGTTTATTAGAAAATCGATAATTCTCCACATACTGTTAATCACCAAACCTATAATAGTATCATGTATAGGTTTCGAGAAAACATTTGATTTGGTAGGCAGAGAAATTATAGGTAAAATCATCAAAGAATTTTGTGTTAAAGCAAACATAATCCTCAAAACACTAGCAAATAGGATGGCAGAAGCTAAATTTATGGGAGAAGTATCTCAACCATTTGAAATAAAAACTGATGTTAGACAAGGGGACAGTTTATCACCTTTACTGTAACACTGCATTCTAGAAAAAATAGAAAGTATCTGGAATTTGGAGAAAAAAAAATCACAAAATTGAACCAATAATTTTAGGATGAAAAACAAATGGAATTAAGGTAAAGTGCCTGGCTTCTGCAGATGATTCTGATATACTTTCAAAAAATCTGGCAGACAGTTATTGAAAGAAATCTTTTGGAAGAAATAGCAAAGGGAGCTGGTCCCAAAATTTCAGCCGAAAAAACAACATTGATGACAATTTCAAACAATGCATCAACACTCTTAGAAAAACAAAAATGTAAAATAGCATTAGGAAGTAAATTTAAATATATTGGACAAACTGTACAACAAAATGGACTAGAAGAATTAACAGTAGATGCAAGAGTCAGCAAACTGGAGAGAGCAAATCGTTTGACAAAGGATATTTACAACAAGAAATGTACAACTAAAAAAACAAAACTAAGACACTATCCCACAGTGGTATGACCAGGATGTTTATATGGTTGAGGATGCCTAATGATGAACTATAAGCTGGACAGAACAGAGGTTCCTCAAAGGAGCATTATTAGAAAATAATGGTTGCAATACAAGCTACAGATGGCTGGAAAATGAGAAGTAATGAGGAGATCTACAAAAATTTTGAGAAAATATCAGAAGTAATGGCTAAAAGAAGATTAATCTTTTTTAGAGACCTCTACTGAATGAGTAGTTCTGGAAGAAGGAATCAATGATAGCATGGATTACAGAAATAAGAAAGAAACAACATCAAACAATCAGAAATAATAGAAAGAAACCTTTTTACAGATAAAATACTGAATTTAAAAGGATCATCACCTCTCCAAGATCAAAATTAATTTCATCCCTCTCAATAAGACCGTGAAAACCGGAAATAAAATTCATAAATATGATATTGCGAAGCTCAAAATCAATCAAAACATATTGGAACAATGCCACCAGTAACTGACAGTTGAATCCCATAAATGGGCAGACATTGACTCCATGATCCAACAAGGAGCTAATACTAAAATCCTGACAGCTAAAAAGAGGAATCATACATGGTGGAATGAGGTTTGTGGTGAGGTGGTGGGCCAAACAGCAAGTGCATGGAAAAAGTGGAACTCTACCAGGAGACCTGATGATTTTGATGTATTCCATGAAGTTCGAAAATATGCAGCCAGAACTCTACGAAGGGCTAAGCAGTTGCATGAGAAACAGCAGTTATAACAGATCGATCAGCGTTTCCAGATAAACAATGTCAGAGACTTCTATCAGACGTTCAAATCGAATTTGAAAGGATACCAAGCCCCTAGTTTTTGTTTTAGAGACGAAAATGGAAAGCTCAGTGTTGTGTACATAGTTCCGCGTATTCAGCGCGTACACAAATTTCCCACTAGAGTGAGCCCCGCTAAGCACAACAGCGCAGGCGCAGCACTCGTCCATCTCCGCACTACGAGATGGCGCTGCCACAGAGACGGACCAAATTCTGCTTCCGCCGATTCGCGTATTAATATGTAATACAGCCAATGAGATTGCTGCTAAGATAGAACACTTTCTCCTCGCGCATCACACTCGCGCAGTGATACATGAACGTGCGAGGTATTATAACGAGTGTAAAGACCTTCGACCAGTCAGTCTGCATTTGTCTGCACCAGTCTGCATTAGTCTGTACCAGTCTGCATAGTCTGTACCAGTCTGTACGAGTTCTACAATTGTCGGTACCAGTCCATAGTCAAGATTCAGTTTGCGCCTAATAAGATTACCATATTCCTGTACATTGCCATGAAGATAAATGTATAGGCACTTTCGTCAAGTACCCGAGATATATGTGAGAATAAGATTAATGTATCAATACCAAAGGAACTTCAGATTGTCAATTGTAAATAGCATCCAGAACCAAGTTAAGTAATTTTTATATTTGTTATTATTTTAATAAATGTATGTGAAAACTAATCAAGTTCTGTTTAAAGTTGGTCACCGTCAATCTGCTACTCTCAGCGTGCAAGTGGCACTTCTATCGTCTGACCTAATGGCAGAAGATAAATACGCCATGATAAGACCACGAGACATATTGCTGACACTCGCTTACTTTGTTAGAGCAACAAGTCAAATAATCTGATGGTGTGTGCACTGAAGGTCTTACAGTACGCACACCACACTCGGCCTGACCAACAAAAAAACTGCAAGATAATGTCTCGTTACTTTGAAAACCTACTTAATTGTGATGAACCGAAAGAAAGATTCCCTGTATGTGCCCCAATCCACAAACTACCCCTCATCTCCATCTAGTAAAGAGGAGACAAAAGAGATCATCAACAACTTTAAGAATAATAAGGCAGCTGGAGAGGATTCAATAGTGGTGGAACTACTGAAGCTGGCAAATAATGAAACTCTAGATATACTAGTCCAACTTTTTGAGGAGATCTGGAGAGCTAGGATGATACCAACTGAATGGCAGTCAGCTTTAATCCATCGTCTACACAAAAAAGGTGAGAAATAGAATGTCAATAACTATAGGGGTACCTCATTAGTATCTGTTCCATATAAGATTCTCTCGAAAGTGATACAGAATAGAATAGAAGATCATTGTAACCAACTGATTGGGGACTATCAAGCTGGTTTCCAAAAGGGTGATTCTTGCGCAGAACAGATCTTTAACCTGAAGAACATCATGAGGTACAAAAAAAAATTGGAAGAAATAACTATGTGGTCATGTTTGTTGATTTTCAGAAAGTATATGACTCCATCGACTGACATGCATTAATGAATATTTTGGAAAAGTTTGGGGTGGATAATACATCAAGAAAGCTGATCAAACAAACTCTTGCTAACACAGTGTCGAAAATAAAACTTATGGGTGAGGTATCTGAACCCTTTACAATCAGAACGGACATAAGACGAGGAGATGGACTATCCCTCTCCTTTTCAATTGTGTCTTGGAAAAGGTCATTCGAGAGTGGAGAAAGTTATTAGCCCAAGAAGAAACAAATGAAGAGTGGTTCAGACTTGGTCCTAAGAACAAAGGGGTGTGCATTGACTGCTTAGATTTTGCGGCTGACCTGGCCATTTTTGCTAACAACATAGAGTCAGCAATCAACAAGATAAATAGGCTGTCAGAAATTGATGAAAAAAGTTAGACTCCAGATCTCTATTCAAAAGACAAAATATATGACGAACATCTGTGATGGACCTGAATGGAAGATAACCAACCTGGGAAAAAATCGGATGAGTTAAGAATTTCAGGTATCTCGGTGAAGTCATCCACCAGGAGAATGGATTAAAAGAAGAAGCAATTGTCGGGATGAGGAAGTTAGACCAAGCATACCAACTGACAAAGAATACTTATAACAACAAGTCTATGAGTATATGGGCCAAGTTCCAACATTATAATACAGTTGTACAACCTGAGGGCTTATAAGCATCCAAAACTTTGACCACGAATAGACAAGGTCAAGCTGAGTGGCTGGAAAAGCGTGAGTGTAGGATATTAAGGAAAATCCTAAGGTAATAGATGGGTCGATGGACAATGACGAATGAGAGCAAATGAGGACACGTGCAGTGAGACAGAACCTATCACAGCATCCATTACAAAGAAATGATTGTTATTTTATGGTCATCTCATGAAAATGGACGGTGATTGACTAACAAAAAGAATACGGAGTTTCATCCTATCTAAGAAAACGAGGCCGAGATGGTTCAAAGAATGTGAAAAAGATCTTAAGCAGATTGGTATCTCAGAGAGAAATTCCTGAAAGGAACAAATTTAGAAGATTGGTGACCAACTACCAAGGTTTTAACATGGCATCAACATTCGAAAGACAGTGAGGACCATTATCTGAAGAGCATAAAAAGGCACTTCTTGGAGGGGCTCAGAAGATACTGGCAGGAAGTCAAAGCTGGAGCAAGAACAAGACCTGGACACTAGAGTGAAGTCGGTTGTTACCACGCAGTCCGTAGAGACTCACCTCAATAAAAAAAATAAGTAAATAAAAATAAAAGGCTTTCAATGCAGAAGAAATAGGGGATTGAGAACAACACGAATAGAATAAAGGGGGAAAAACATTAGGAGGAGATGGACGAGTACTGGAAAAACAGGAGACGACAAGGGAAGAAGAAGAAGTGAAGTTATTACATGACGAGAGATGGTGATTGGATTTGATTTGATTCAGTTTTTGTTACACACACCGAAAGAATGAGATGATTCTCGAGGGTGTGGAACATGTCAGAATGTATAACACAAAACATTTTAATATAATGAATACTTCCCTGATCATTTGTCACGAGATTGTCAAAATAGGTGAATACAATACAGTAAACTGGAAAAGCTAATATTTACAGAATTAATACGCTGTCAGAATGAAACATTTTTATGCACTATTAATAAATTTATCATACACAAAATACTTAATATTGACTGTTGCAACCAAGTGCTGTCAAAACTTAAATCTAACATATTTTTACTTAAGCTGGCCTTTCAGTCTCTGTTAGGATATTCATCTATAGAGTAGAAGGCATTGCCTATCAAAAAGTCATTCAAACTCTGTTTAAACTGTGCTTTATCTGAAACCAAGTTTTTAATGGTTGCTGGTAATTTATTGAAAATGTGTGTTCCTGAATATTGGACCCCCTTTTGGACCAACATAAGTGATTTTAGGTCTTTATGTAGATTGTTCTTATTCCTAGTATTGATAATATGTATTGAGCTATTTGTTGGAAATATAGATATGTAACTTGCAACAAATTTCATTAAGGAGTAAGTATACTGAGAAGCAATGGTCGGAATTCAAAGTTCCTCGAATAGGTTCTACACAATGTTCTTCAAAGACTGGTCCCAGATACTCCATTGCACCATTCACCGAACCTGATAACCCCGAGCCGTCAGTAACAAAAATTAAGTCTTGCTTAAGAGATTTACAACACTACATGCACTTGTTACCAAAGCCTCATTTACTTTTAGAGCTATCTGTTCCACTTCCTTTTTGGCCCCACTTCTCTCTGTCTTCACTATATCCCATACAGTTCTTATTTTGTTGATACAATTATCTTTTTCTATTAATAAAGCTACTTCAATTTCTGGATTACTTGATTCAATATTTTGCAGTATTCTTTGTAATGCATTACAATGCTAATATCAGAAATGTTCCTAGATAGTAGATACAGTCTCCTTTTTCCCCACATGATATCTTTATTCCTTGTGTAATCCATGGTTTATCTTTTGACTTCTGTGTGATTTGAGTTACCTTTAGGGGAAAACAATTTTCAAAAGAGGAGGTAACTTTATTAATAAATGCTTTGTATTTTCCATTTGAGTCAGGTAAACATCTCTCCAGTTCATGTCTTTGAGCAATTTCCTGAATTCCTCAATTTCTGGCTTATTTATTATCCTCCTGTACTCAGATTTAATATTTTTTTATCCTGACAAGTTTCAACATTTAACACAGGATGCTGCACGTTGTGATCAGATAGTCCATTTACTATTGGTTTTGTGATATGACTTTTTTCCCCTAGATTTGTTCATAAAGATATTATCAATAGCAGTCTCAGAGCATTTACATATCCTAGCTGCAAAGTTCACAATAGGAACTAAATTGAATGATAGTGTTAAAAACACCAGCAACCACTATTTCCTCTTCTTCTTTTTTTTTTTTTTTTTTTTTTTTTTACACACACACAAGCCATTTCTTTCGCTTTGTGAAATGAAGCACTGCCTAGTTCCAAAACACAGGACTACTATGACAAGGTGAAATGTTCTCAGAGTGCTACATGTATGATAGTAAATGTAATCAGCACTATAGTTGTTTTCTGAGTAGTTATGCTGTGTGTGTTTCATTCAATCAGATGAAATGGAATAAAATCATCAATTTATTTATTTGGGCTCTTTATCACCAAGATACATTCAATGTTGGTTGAGGTTTATCTTTTGAATTCACTCCAGTGTAGATTGTCAAAATTTTATCAGTTGTCAAAGTACTTGTAACACAGTTTTCGAATTTACTGCCATCCAGGAAAGTCTCGCACTCAAATTATTCTCAGAGACTGAGAGCTGGCTGAAACCCAGAGTAGAAAGCTCTGACATATTTAGTGATTAATGGAATATATATCAGAAAGGCAGGTTAGACACTGTAGGAGAGGGAGTGTCCATTGTCTCTATTGAGGTCAAAGCTGATTGTGACAGTGAAGTTATCTGGTTGCATATAACAAGTCTACGTGAAATCAAGTTAATTAATGAATGTTTTAATCAGCCACCCGGTTCTGCTATGACAGTTTTGGAGCCATTCACAGAAAGTCTACAGACAGTAGCACGTCAATACCTAGATCATGCAATACTAGTTGGAGGTTAATTTAGCCTACTGAGTATAGATGGTAGCCTATGGCTTCATTGCAGGGGGTGCAGTCAATCTTGTGAAGCACTTTTGAATGTGGTTTTCAAAAATTGTCTTGAGCACCTAGTTTGGCATGCCACATGCAATGGAAATATCTTAGACCTTGTAGTTACAAACAGGCCAGATATCATCAATGACTTCAGCTTAGAGATGGGGATTAATAATCATGATAACATCATAATAACTAAGGTTACAAAAATTAATAAATCAGTCAAGAAGGCTAGGAAAACGTTCATGCCAGAAAGAGCAGATAAGCAGATGTTAGCATCTCACTTAGACAGAACTGACATCACTTAGTTCCATTAAGATGGACGTAGAGAGATTATGGTCAAAGCTTAAACAGATCGTGAATTGCACTCTCAACAAGTCTGTACCTAGTAAACGAATTAAGGATGCAAAAGAGCCACTGTGGTTTAACAATGAAATTCGGAAAATACTGAGGAAGGAAAAGCTACTGCACTCTTGGTTCAAAAGAGAATGCCAAATGGCAACAAGGAAAGGTTACTACCACTGTCATACCTCAGCAAAAGATCTGGCTGAGAAGCAGGGGAAATTATTGTCCTATGTAAAATCACTAAGTGAGTCAAAGGTTTCCATCATGTCACTTGACCAGTCTGGTGTGGCAGTAGGAGATAAATGTTTTAAATTTTACATTTAAGAAATAATTCATGCAAGAGAATCATATAAACATACCGTCATTTGACAATAGCACAAAGACACCTAACAACAATCACCTGTAAACATGTGCCATGTCAGTGCTCTTGGAAGAGAGCTGTGGCAGTGACACGGCTCTGTTGTTGTTCCTGTGTAGTGATCTGCAAAGACGGAGGGGGGGGACGTGTAGAGATTCAAGCAGTGATGAAGTACTTCATAAAGATAGGTATGAAAGCGAAGGACATTCATGCCGATTTCCAGAATACACCAGGGGCTCTGCTCCTTTGTCTTCAACTGTTGCCAAGTGGATAAATGAATTTAAATTTGGTCAGGAGAGCTTAGATGATGATCATCCATGAATAGGTCAGCCAAGATGTGTCACTACTCTAGAAATCATTGCAAAAGTGCGCATAATGATCACGGAGGATCACCAATTTAGAGTGCATGAAATTGCTCACGCTTGCCAGATGTCATATGAAAGGTATTCACAAGATGGGTGCCGCAACTCTTGATGCTGGGTCAAAAACACATGAGAATGGACATATCACAACAATGTTTGGCCTGTTTTAGGAGAAACAAACAAGAACTTTTGTGCTGGTTTGTGACCACGAGGAAACTTTGGTTTACTACTATACCCCAGAGACAAAGCAACAATCAAAGCATTGGAAACATGCTGAATCTCCGTCGCCAAACTCCTTCAGCGGGGAAGGACATGGCGTCAGTGTTCTGGGATGCGCCAACAAATTCCTTCAGCGGGGAAGATCATGGCATCAGTGTTCTGGGATGAGAAGGGGATTCTGTTTGTACTTTATCTCCCCACTGGGCAAACAATTACTGGAGAATACTATGCTAACCTTCTGGACAAATTGCAACAAAAGATATGAGAAAAAGGCCAGGTTTAATAAGGAAGAAAGTCATCTAGCACCAAGCCAATGCACGCTCGCACGCATGTGCCATCGCCATGGTAAAATTACACAAACTAAGGTATGAATTGTTGCCACACGTGCCTCTTCCCTAAACTGAAAATTTTTCTTTGTGGATGAAGATTCACTTAAATTAAGAATTGATAGCCTGAGTTGACAACTATTTTGTAGGCCTGGAGGAAAATCATTGTCGAGATGGGATCAAGGTATTGGAACACTGTTGGACCAAGTGAATTAATCTACAAGCAGGGTACATTGAAAAACAAAAAAGTTTCAGTGACATAAGTACATTTTTTCTATTCTGTTTCAAGAACTTTTCAAACCACCCTCGTAAGCATCCCTGACACCTGAAATAATTAAAAACAAATAAGTCACCAGTTGCAGATGGAATCTCAATTTGGTTTTACAAAGAGTGCTATATGGCACTGGCCCCTTATTAGCTTGTATTTATTGTGAATCTCTCACCCAGCAGAAAGACCTAAGCAACTGGGGAAAAAATACAGAGGCGTCTCCTGTATATACGAAGGGCGAAAGAACAGACCCGCGAAATTACAGACCAATACCCGTAACATCAGTTTGCTGCAGAATTCTTGAACATATTCTGGGTTTGAATCTAATCAGTTTCATAGAGACCAATAAGTTTATGTCCACAAATCAGTACAAAGCATCACTCATGGGCAACTCAGCATGCCCTTTTGTCATACAATGTCTGTTCAAAAAATTCCAGAACTTTGTCCACAAAATTTTCTATGCTTATCTTTTAGTTACTATGGATTGTCTCCTTCAAAATACTCTACTCCAAAATTGATACACTGCTCCCAATATCATTTCCACTTCCAGGAGCAGTCTTGACACACATCTTGCTGGGTCGCATAAAGTGCCGTCTGCGAATTTTCTTCTATCTCATCTACCTTTGCAAAACTTCATCCTTTTCACCTTTGGAAATAAAAAGAAGTCTGCAGGGGTCATACTATTCTCACAAGGAACATCTCAGTCTCATTTGTAAGATCCAAAAAGTTTTTTTGGTCTTGACTCATGAGCGTGGAATGAACTTGACGGCAACACAATGCATTCCAAGATGCTGTGTCATTTCATAACATGATCCAATTGAAATGTTACATTCTTCTACAATCTCTCGGACAGTGAATCTTCGACTGGCACACACAATTTCGTTGACGTTCCTGACACAAGCATCATCAGTGGACATCTAAGAGCGTCCTGAACAAGGATCATGTTTGACTTTTGTAAAGCCATTTTTAAAACGTGTGAATAATATGTAACACCGAGTATGGCTTAAGTACTCATTGCTATAGGCTCCCAGCATCATTTGGTGTGTCTCTGTAAAGGTTTTCTTGAGTTTCACACAAAATTTAATGCAGATGCATTGCTCCTCTAACTTTGCCATCACAAAATTCACAAACCCAGATTCCATATTTCTTGATTTCCGAGAAGCATTTGACATAATGACTCAATGCAGACTTTTAACAAAGGTACAAGCACATGGAATACATTCCCAGACATGTGAGTGGCTCAAAGACTTCTGAAGTAATAGAACCCACTACATTATCCCGACGGTGAGTGTCCATCAGTGACTGGGGTATCATTAGGATCGTTCCAGGGATGTGTGATAGGAGCACTATTACTCATATTTTCTATGTGCATAACTGATTTGATGGACAAAGTGGACAGTAATCTGTGGTTGTTTGCTGATGATGTTGTGGTGTATGGAAGGTGTCATCGTTGAGTGATTTAGGAGGATAAAAGATGACCTGGACAAAGTTCCCAGTTGGTGTGATAAATGACAGCTAACCCTAAATGTAGAAAAATATAAGTTACTGCAGATGAGTTGGAAAAACAAATCCATAATGCCAGAATCAAGCATTAGTAGTGTCATGAATGAAGAAGTCACATTGTTTCAATATCTGGACGTAACATTGCAATGTGATATGAAATGGAACAAACGTGTGAGGGTCATGGTAGGGAAGGCGAATAATCATCTTTTGTTTGTTGGGTGGATTTTACTACAGTGTGGCTCAGCTGTGATGGACATCACATATAGGATGCTAGTGTGATCTCTTCTTGAGTACAGTTTGAGTGTCTGGTATCCGCAAGGGGTCGAATTAAAGCAGACATTGAGGTAATTCAGAGGCAGGATACTAGATTTGTTAACAGTAGGTTGAAACAACAACATACAAGTATTATGGAGATGTTTCTGGAACTCAAATGGGAATCCCTGGAGGGATTTTGAGGAACACTGTGCTGACTGCAGAACAATTCTGCTTGCACCAACATACATTATGCGTAAGGACCACAAAGATAAGAGACAACAAATTAGGACTCATAGAGAGGCATATAGACATTCACTTTTTCCTCACTCAATTGGCAGATGGAACGGGAAAGGAACTGACTACAGTTGAAATAAAATTACTTGATAGTTGGCACTTCAAACGCCAATAAGAGTAGTCAGCGTCACACTTGAACTGTCTGCTGTTGCCAAACTCCACCAAAATTGGCCAGTCACTTCCAATTCCTGGTTCAGCATTCTTTCTTGATGTATTTGTATCCCGAATTACGAGCCCGACACTTTTATTATGTATTTCATGACACGCGATACCTACACCAAAAACAACACACATTAACAATGCTAATGAAAGACACACATTTCATTCATAGCACTAACCAAACACTACTGAATAACTCAGCACAAGGTGTGATTCAGTATCATACATATAGTTATCATATTCACAGAGATCATCTTACATTAGATAAGCTTTTCACTACACTGCGTGAAACTGAAATTTTGAAGGTTGCAATTCATAGTTGCAACTGGGTCACTACATTCACATATATAAATACTTCATGCAGTGCTGTGGCATAGCACAATGGTTGGCAGATTAATCTAATATGTAGCATGTTGTAGGTTTGAATCTCATCAATGTAGCAAAATTTTTATTTTTAAATCTAACCAAAAGAGTGTGATTATTATTTTCATTCAATTAATTGGTTTAAATATATTTTTTTTTATTTTTAATAATTTGCTGCATCATTTTTCATCATTGTTTTGACTGTTCTATTTGGTCTTATTTTTCTTCCTGTCATTATTTCTTCATTTGGAATCTGCCTCAGTCATCTATAATCCATGACCAAGTGCCCACATGGACTGTTCACTGGTTTCTAACATGGCAGCATGTGCAGCTAGTGTAAGGATAGTTACAGGTAACAAATGACATGGAGAAATTTCAATTTGCTTTCAGCCCTGAAATTGAGTTTTTGTTGTCGTGAGTTTACCCTTAAGGGTTAGCTTTAATTGCCATGAACAAAGCGATCATGATATTAGTACTGCTGCAGACTGTTGACCACAATTTTCTCGGCTGGGTTAGGACACAAGTTTACAGTCAGGGATACAAAACGGGTCGTCTGCCCCAGTTCAGTCACTGGTCACTTTAAATCAATAGTCGACAGAGTATCCAACATTTCTGACATACCTTGCACCAGCCACTAGAAAAATTGCTCTGTGTTAAACATTTAACATAATTTGTGAAGTGAGCTGCTTGTTTGTTGTCACCTGTAACCAAACGGTAGCTGGTAGCCAATGTGGCAACATTGTTGCAGCAAGTGATTGATGTCAACTATCAAGTAATTTTATTCAGACTATTGTAGTGAGACAGGGTACCTTCTGCCATGCACCATATGGTGGCTAGTGGAGTATGTATGTAGATGTGGAATCACATCCCATCTGGAAAGTCAGCCCTTGATCTGCAGTTCTGGGTAACTTTCTCAAAATCTACCCTTTTTCCTAGACCTATCCTTCACCCCTCTTCCTTCCACTTCAACCCTTCTGCCTGAAGAATGAGCTACTGGCTCTGAAGCTCGCCTAATTATAATCTTCTTTTATGTGTGTGTTCTGCCGCCACTTAGCAAGTAGGTTGTTTATCTATCCAATTCAATTATCATGTAATCAAAAGCTGCATTTAACACACCAAGTCTCTTTTACCAATCACTTTTAATATGTCCTACAGAATGTACTGTCTATCCTGTCCTTTTTTGAGATTACTGTTTTGTTGTACTTTTCTACAGGCATCATCTTACTTATTAGGAGTCAGTTCCTTCATGTTGTTGTTGTTGTTGTGGTCTTCAGTCCTGAGACTGGTTTGATGCAGCTCTCCATGCTACACTATCCTGTGCAAGCTTCTTCATCTCCCAGTACCTACTGCAACCTACATCCTTCTGAATCTGCTTAGTGTATTCATCTCTTGGTCTCCTTCTACGATTTTTACCCTCCACGCTGCCCTCCAATGCTAAATTTGTGATCCCTTGATGCCTCAAAACATGTCCTACCAACCGATCTCTTCTTCTAGTCAAGTTGAAGAGCTGCATGTCCTCGGGAAAAATTATGGCTGTAGTTTCCCCTTGCTTTCAGCCGTTCGCAGTAACAGCACAGCAAGGTGTTTTGGTTAATGTTACATGGCCAGATCAGTCAATCATCCAGACTGTTGCCCCTGCAACTACTGAAAAGGCTGCTGCCCCTCTTCAGGAACCACATGTTTATCTGGCCTCTCAACAGAAACCCCTCCGTTGTGGTTGCACCTACGGTACGGCCATCTGTATCGCTGAGGCACGCAAGCCTCCCCACCAACGGTAAGGTCCATGGTTCATGGGGGGAGTTCCTTCATAGTCAACAGTTAAGGAATGGGTGGCTGAATTCATATGTGGCATATGTCTCTGTAAGATGACTCATGAACTACTTCCTAGAATTACAATCAAATATGAAAATGCTGAGAAAGAACACAGTGTGATATTGCAAGATCAGTAATTAAAAAGATGTGCAAAACAGTTGATGCCGTGGCCATACCAGAAAGTGAGTGGCACGTCTGTTGAAGCCTGACTACAACCTAATGTGAAAAACAATTTGGGACAATCTGACACACAACTGATTCTATGCACCAATCTGTTCCCGTGGATGAAATGAAACAGCAGTTGCACAAAAATAGCCAAGGTGACTTAATCGGAGAGAAAGAGTGGTCATTGTTTTCTAGGATGCAAAAGGGATTGTATTTTAGATTAGCTTGCAAGACTGAAACAATACCTAACAAATACTATGCAAGTATTCTGACTCAACCGGATGAAAAAATATGGAGCCAAGACCCAGGGGGAAAAAAAAGTTTATCATCAGTGAAATGCATATGGTCACAAAGGCACTTTCACAATAGGAAAACTGGGAGTTTCAAGTGTGAAGTCTTCAAATATCTATTCCATTCTCCAATTTTTTCACATTCTGACTTTAGCTTCCTCTTCTTTTCTTTTTGTATGAATGATTCACTTAAGACTACATGCGTCACAGCTCAAAACCGTTTTGTGAGTCAACAACTGGATATGTTTTCACTGTTCTGTCTCTTGTAACTCCGTTGGACATGGAGGTAGCAAATGAGGATGTAGGATGTCCATGACATACTGTTGTGCTGTCAGAGTGACCTGAAGTCATATCCGATGCTGCCCCAAACGCCCTCTCCCTATGTCGTTGTCATACTCACTGACAACTGTCATCGCGGGTCTTGTAGAATGTGACTCACTGCTGATCACATGACAGGTGCAGGTGTGAAAGGGTTACAATGTGCTCGGCGTACTTGCAGCAATTCTCCCATGGGCTCGTCAGACATGGTCAACCGGAAGCTTGCTGACAAGCAAGCCGCCCTTACGTACCCAAGCAGTCCAACATGGGGACACTACCACATCTGAATGTCTCACAAATCTGCATACTGCATAATTCAATCAGCCTGGCAAATGGAGACACACAATTAGGCCCCTTCAAATTTTGTTACGTGCTGATAATGCTGACTCACAGAAGTACAGGGCATCTGTGTCCTTCACAGGGATCACTCAACATCTTACGCTCTTCACATCTCTTATAGCTCCTACCATTCATGGTAACAATCCAAGACACAAACAAAGCTAATGCAATCTGGTGACCTTTTTATCCATTTCAGAGAGTTGCGACTCTCATAATTTACCACTGGTATGCACACTCGTGAAACTACGTTGCTTCAGGGAGCTTCCCTTTTTTTTCTTCAAGCAGTTTAGTTCTTTGAATCCATTTTTCTTGTAGCTCAGAATAATTATTTTATTGTGTAGCAAACTTACAGACTAGCATTCTGCTCTGAGCTGTCGGAGTTGGCGGTCATGTGTGTGTGTGGTGTGCTTGCTTGTGTGAATGAATGGTGTGTATTTCTATTTCTTTTTCTGATGAAGGTTGTGGCCAAAAGCTTATGTGTAAGTGTCTTAACTGTGCCTGTCTGCATTTTAACGTGCCATCTTTATGGTAATTAGCACTCTATCTTTTCCTACACTGCTGATATTCCAACCTGTAGTTTCCATTGTTTGAACTTACGGTCTACTGTTTTATGTTGCAGTGCACTTCTACAAGTGTAATACACAAATGTTGCATTAGGAAAGTGTCACAATAACATCCATGTCTACCGTTTGCTATTTTTTACGAAATAGCACGTCACACTCGAAATTTAACTTAGCCAATGAAATAAGTTTGAAGATTTATTGTGTGTAAGAGACACAAGGGCCCACTGTGTGGGAAATGTGGGAAGTTCTGTGCAGAGACGGAGTTATCCACAGACACAGTAAGTCTTGGGAGCTATACGGGTGTTTAAACATCGCCACCTGCTGGGATGAGGGGCCACTTACTCTGAGGTGGCGCTGTGCCAGCAACGAGCTCGACCCATTGATTAGCACCACAGATGACAATGAGCAACCAGCTGCTTCTCTGTGCAGAGATATAAAATTTATCGATTTTGGACATCGGGTGACAATCTGTCACATGGAGAACAATGTTTACTCTGGCAATTTTAACACTAATCTAGTGTTCTGCAACATATTAATGTGAAATGTTGTCTATGATGTTGAAGAGTTTAAGTTAAACTGATATCTGAGAATTTGTTGTTTTTGTGGCACTATCCGGAAAATGGCCTCTCTTGCAGCTCCAAGCATAAAAGTATAGTGAAGAAGAATAATTAGCACAGCACACTGGAACCGAGTAGGGATCCGGTTTACTGCTCGGCCACTAAATTAGCATATTGTGAGTACACCAGAAGAGACGCTGTACACACTTGCATATACTACATACACAAGTACAAGCATCGATCAAGCTACTGTGAAACTGCACTCTGTGTGACTCATCACTACATCAGAATACTGTAAATGTGGTGATTCCAATTTCGTAAGGTCTCTTCCTGTTTGTTTTCATCAGTTGGATCTTATTTTTCAAGTATGTGGGAATCCAATGAGCTGCCTGTTTGGATACATTCTTTCTGTATGTCCCACAAGTTGGATTCTTTGGAGACACATTGTAACAAGAGTTTTTAGGAATTTGCCTGGAGATTTCACACTGGGTTCTGTGTGATGTATTCCATCTTTTATTCTTGGACCTAAGATTTTTACTACAATTTTACATTCTTCTAATTCAGTTTGCTGTTTTCATGTCTTGTGTTGGACAAAGAGTCTCTCTCATGCATAAAGAAATTCTAATTTGATCACTGTTGTGCAATGTTAGATTTTAGAGTTCCAGGAAAAATACTTTTAGTTAACTGAGAGACAGTTTGTATTTTCTGAAGTCTGGATTCTATGCCTTCTTTTCATTATGATGTTCAGTGGTCTTTTTCACCTAATTATTTAAACTCTTTATCACCGAATACTATGTTGTTGCCTATATAAGTTCACCCAGTGCCATTTTGGTATCGTCCATTAATTTTTTATCCAGGTGAAATTATTAGTCCAATTTTCCTAGATTGCTCCCTTAATATTTCAAATTGCTTTAGCACATCAGTGATGTTTTTGTCAATTAGTATTACATCATCGGTATAGGTTACACAATATAATTCTATCTTTAAGTTTACATTCTAGTCAGTGTAATAGTGCACCTGCTCTTCTCCATTATCTTACAATTTTCTTAGCGGCATAGTTGAATAGCAATGTGTTATGCCATCCCATTTTCATATACTTATGTCTGTCTTAAATTACACTGCTTGAAAAAAAGTGAGACACTCAGAAGGTGGGGAGAAAACAAATTGAAACATAGCTAATTTAGAGGGTATGCGATGTTATTTCAATGATAACAAAACAGAGTCAAATTTACACAGAACTTATCAGTTTGAGCCCACTTATCAACACAGCAATGCACCCTGTCTGGCCTGGACAGTGCGGGAGGATGTCGTAAAGCTGCTGCATACCCTCCTGAGAAAGGTGATCCACAACTGTTGTAACTGGACATTGCAATCATGGATACAGGCAGTGGGATGGAGTTGACGTCCATGTTGGTCCCATAATGTTCTATCGGGGACAGATATGGGGATTTTGCTGGCCACAGGAGTATATCAACATCACGCAGACAACTTAAAGAGACACACACTACATGTGGACAAGCACTGGCCTGTTGAAAAATAGCACCACAATACTATTACACACTGCTGTACCATCAGAGTTCCCTCGGCCATTACAAGCCGTGACCTGAAGTCATACCCAATGGCTCCCCACACCATGGGACTGCTTTGTGACCCCCCCCCCCCCCCAAAATGTGGAAGAATGGGACCTCTCCCCATCTCCCCGGGTCACTGTCGAACTTCTCCACGATAGTCATTTGGAGCAGTGCAGGACTGGGACTCATTAGTGAACATAATGTGACACCATTCATTAGCAGTCCGTACTTCTCGATCATGGCACCACTTCACATGCAGTCATTTGCTTGGGTGTTAATGGCAGCCTATGTGCAGGACGGCAATTCCGTAGTCTGGCTGCTCCTAGCAGTATGACACAGCATGTTGCAAGGAGTCTATTACAGTGAACTCCTGTTTATCCTAAATGATCGGGACGGTGGCCGGTTCCGATAAGAAAAATTTCAGATAAATCAAAGTCCCCCTGTTTTCATATGTGAACACTCCAAATTGCATCAATATTGCGAAATACAATCGTAAAACGTGCGTAGGGTATGTAAAACGTTACTGATATGGTTGCAAATAACCCTGCACTTTTTTACTGAAAAAATTGTGTTGACATGTTAAAAAGGCACCAAACTATGATTGAAAACTCAAAGTTTTTAAGTGCTGTATAACAAAGCTCGTTTATTTTGCATTCTTACAGAAAAAATCTCCCTTATTTGGCAGCAGGAAATAACAGGAGTTTTAATTTTATTACCTACTCTTTTGAGTAAAAAATAAACTACTGAACAAAATTATGAAACAAATCTAGAGATTACTCAAAGGAACAAAAAGTCTGTCTAGAGGAACTTTCAAGAAAATTAAAAAAAAAAAAACTTTTTAAGTTATGGACATAGAAGTTCTAGGATGCTTCATTAGAGTTTATTTTTTGGTAACGAAGTCACAAACATCTTTTTCTTTTGTTTTTTTGCTTGAGAAACTATTGCTGCAACAATACATCTCCAACGTTGAAATCAAACTATTTCAAGATAAATCGTCTCCGCCTGTTGGCTGATGTACTCCAGGGCAGTTTGGATCACTTCGTAACAGAATGTGTGAGGAATATTTTTCTCTGATTCATCATCAGAAACAGTCTTCTGACACTTTATGATCGGTCACAATTTGGACGATTTCATCCTCAGTCACATGAAAAAATGCCATTTTCTATCCACTCTTCAATGTCTTCGAAGTGTGTGTCTTTACAACCAGCTTCTCCAGTAAATTCACCAAAATTATGTCAGCTTGAGTTTCGGTGTTGCCTCCTCCTTCCCACCACTTAGGTTGCCTTACGATCTAAGAGTTTTTTCCAAGACCTAACAAGAGGAACTGGAGGAATTAGATTCCAAGCTTCAGCAATCAATGAATGACACTTAAAACATCGATTTTTTTAAGAGCTTCCACAAAATCATCTGCAGCATCAATCACACCTATTAATTATTCCAGCATCTTGCGTCTGTAATGTTTTTCCATCACCTCAAGAATACCTTGGTCCATCGGTTGACATAGAGATGTGACATTTTGTGGGAGAAATACAACTTTGATATCCCCATCTTGCAGATCACCTGGGTGAGAAGGAGCATTGTCCACAAGAAGTAGCACTTTTCAAGGAAGTCCTTTTCCTTCCATGTAATTTACTACAGTTGGAACAAACTCTGCCTGGAACCACTCTCTGAAGATGGCACTGTTCATACATGCCTTAAGACTGACTCGTGTACCTCAGTGGCAAACTGGTTGGTTGGTGTCTAAATGCTCTTGGTGTTTTGGATTTGCCAATTAAAGTAAGACACAGTTTATGATTGCCAGTGGCATTACTGCAAGCAAGGACAGTAAATCTTTCTTGGATTTTTTTGTATCCTGAAGCCATTTCTTCTTCTTTAGAGGCAAGGGTTTTCATTGGCAGCATTTTGTAATTCAACCCAGTTTCATCACATTTGTAAAGTTGATTGCCAGTATAACCTCCTTTGTCAATGATTGTGTGCAGTTTCTTCTTAAAATCAGTGTAGCAGCTTCATCCCCAGATAATGATTTGGAACTGATGGCAATTTCATGAATGCCATGCTGCTTCTTGAAACGATCCTGCTGGCCATTACTTCCGAGCAATTCTTGCTTCTTTCCTTCAATCAGCTCATCAGCTCATTTTGACAAAGTAGAGGACCTGAAACTGACACACCTTTGGCTCTTATTTATTCGTGCCACAAAAATAATGCCTCTTCTAACTGAGGATGTGCACCTTTTCTCATTGCTTTTCAAGATTTCACTGCGCTGCCCAATGCTTGGATGGAACAAAATTTTTAAATTCCTGATCAATTTGTCTTCCGATCAGTAATTGTACTCCTACTCTGCAGCAACTTTTGTGGGTGGCTCACCAGCATCAATTCTCTGCAAAGTGTGAAGCTCTTTTTCCAACAAGATCACATTCATTTTATGTTTCGTGCCTGTAGTCACGTTCAGTGTTCTTTCTACAGACACTCGACTGAGTCCTTTATGGTTTTTGGCCCCTTTTATCTCTGGACACTTTAAGGCACATAGTGGGAGCACGAAACCTCAAATCAGAAACACACAGATGCACAACTTGACAACACTCGAGATGCACTAGACAAACTTTTGACTTTTGAAACCAGGCTGTGGCAGCCATCAAATGAAAGCATTCGATACATCTATGCCATTTCCTCTGTTCTACCCAAGCCCACGTGGCAACACAACAGGGTGTTGTACATTCACTGTTACACACTCAGCTTTGATGTACCGACAACAAGTGGAAAGTGTTAGGCAGCGCACTCTAATTGTCGGTTTTGACAGGGCTACGTTGCGCTGCATAGAACAATACTGTATGTACTGTACTACCAAGGAGTTCCAATAGATGGCAGTGGCATGAAACCATGCAATACGAATAAGAAACACACTAGAGCTTCAACCAACACACGCACGAATTGACGATACTTCGACTTTTGACACACACCAGTGCACAGATTAGCAGTAGATTGCCAAAAAACACCAGCAAATGCTTGGCTCCAGGTGCACGAAAACTGAAACTTGTCAAGTGTCAATCTAGCTAGCCAAAAGTGTAGCTGCACGAGAGTTTACTGTACTTGTTCTCAGATGGCAGTCACAGATGTGAAGAGGTTACAATGTACTCAGTACACTACACAGTGATGCTCCCTTGTAGTGGTCTCATGTAGTCAACTGGAACATTGATGATGAGTATGCCCTTACTTTCCAACATCAGGCCACTGTCAGATCCAAATACTCCAAAAATACAGATGTTGCAAGGTTTAACCAGGCGACCAAATGGACATCCACAATGAGGTTTCTTTCAAACTCTCATCAGATAATGCTGTCTCACACCAATATGCAGCACCTTCATATCCTCCAGAGTGATGATTCATCTGACGCTATTCGCATCCCTTATATACCACACGATGCTTGCTAAACAGCAATAAAAACAAAGAACACTAATGAATAATGAAGGAAAAGACAGACTGTTACTTACCATAAAGAAGATACCTTAGGCTGCAGATGGGCAGAATTAAAAGACACTTACATAAAGCTTTCAGCCACAGCCTTCACCAGTAAGTAGTAATCTGCCTTTTCCAATATTGTTGATATTCCTACTGGAGTTTCCATTGTTTCAAGGACACTGATGCTTTTCTGTGAGTGTTTGCTTTATGATGTTTTCTGCATTTTAGCTTTTTTTTAAAAAAAGAAAAAAAAAGAAAGAAAGAAAGAAAAAAAAAAGATTTGTTGCTGGAAAACTTCTGAAGTCCAATAAAGGAGTTACAACAGCCATATATGTTTATCTGGTGGACCTTGCAGAACCAAATTCTAGGGCTGAAATATCTTGTTGACCAATGGGCATTAATCAGAATGAATACTAAATAAAAATTAAATCCAAGTTTACACAAAAAACACAGGTTCTATCACTGTTGTTTTTCGTTCTATTTTGCTCTTATGTTTGCTATGACTTGTTAAACAGAAATTTTCTTTCTATCTATAGAGTTACATTTGCTGTAATGTATCTTACCTCGATGTTGTTTCTTCCTTCTTCTCACTGCTGCCCCAATCATGGCAAGCAAGTCATCCTCACTGCATTTGCTTCGTATTGCATCTCTGAAACAACTGTTAAAACACCCGTTAAACAGTACCAGGCAATTACCACACAGTGAAATGTTGGTACACTAAAAAGGAAGAAAAACTTTGCAGAAATCTTCAACAGTAATCTTGTAGTCTGCAGTAGGCAACAGCAGGATAACAAACCCACTGGACAAGAATGGGAAAGTCATGATAGAAGTTACTTTTATTTTTATAAATAAACAGCTATCTTACACAAATGCTCAAGAGTGTACATAGGATCTTGGGCTGAAGAGGTGGAGCAGAAACTGACATTAGTTTTGTTGAAGAGGGAGTACTGGAACACAGCACAATTTCTTGCAAAATGAAGCCAAATTTATTGATAAACTCTTAATTAATTGCCAAGCTCACTAATGTGATCATTTTACGACAGGTACTTACTGCTTGGAGTATATGTGACTTTTCAGGCTTGCCTGATAGATCTGTTGCAAAAACACTTTGGGTTCCCCACCAGATAACATTATGCAAGTCCCTCCCTCAATATTTAAGTGACACAACGTTTTGGCATCTACAGGTGGTGGTGATTTCCACCATCACTGCTGCAAGATGCAACTGGCAATTTCCACATGACAGCTTTGAAATTTATCATGTGGATGACTATGACCATCATATTTAGAATTCAGAGGATTTCATAGAATACCTGAAGATGCTTAAACTAGAACTTTCAGATCTTTTAGTTAGCTCAAATGTTATATCATTACTTACAAAAGTGCCCCTGCAGCCCTCATTAGAGGTTATTAACAGCAAGTTTGAGAAAGAAATTGTGGTGCTGTTTAAACATGTGCATACCTCATCCTATTTCTTATGTAACACCAACTACTTTAATCAAGTGGACAGTGTTCCCATGGGAGATCCTCTATTTCCCTTAGTAAATATCCAACATTCCTCCTTCTGGCAGAATGCTGAAGAGACATTTGTGGTGTGGCCCACATAATACAGACACTACCTATGTCCCTGCAGCATTTGCACTCGCTCCATCTGAATATTCAGTTCACTGTGGAAGTACAAAAAGATAGCAGCTTACCATTCCTGGATGTCACAGTTAGAAGAAAAGCTGACAGAACACTGGGGCATAGTCTCTACTGCAAACTGATACACGCAGAGTTATATTTGCGGTCCAAAAGTTGCCATCACCCTGCACAATGTGGTAGTGTCTTACACTCCCTGGCACATAGAGCACACGTGATCTCAGATACCAACAGTCTGCCTGGTGAACTGTAAAACCTAATAACAGTGTTGCAGCAGAACGTTTATTCTTGTAAACAGATTTGCAATGTGTTCTGAGCAAAGCAAGTTCAGTGTAGGGATGTAAATGAAGATACTTAGACAAGCACTGCTAATGGCTTTCTTGCCATATTTCAGTGGCATGTTTTCAAAAATAGAAAGAATCGCTAGGAGAAACAGAATCAAGTGTGTTTTTCGTCTACCAGCGAAACTAAGGAAGTGTTTGTGTTAAGTTAAAGACAATCTTGACCCTAGAAAACATAGATCATATATAAGATCTGATGCCATTATGGGAAATCTTATATAGGGCAGACACCTCACATTGTGCAAAAACACTGTGTTCAACAGCACTGACAAAAATGCCACCCAGTAAATTAGTGGTAGCAGAGCACTGCCTGAATACAGGGCACCACACGTTTCCCAAGAGGCCATACGGTGGGCAATCTTACCAACAGGAATATGGAATTTTGACTAAGCACTGCCCAGAATCCACCACTGACTGCCATGAAATTAAAACAGTAGAAACCAGATCCTCCGATGTATGACCTGATGCAGCACCTTGCAGAGATTTAATTCAGCTTTTAACCACATGAGTGTCCAGAAGTGCAGTCATTGCCCACAACACATAAGCGGAGGGCTACTATGAATGGCATTTCCATCCAACTGGGAGTGCCTGTCCACACATTCGTACTCCTGCTTCTAGCCTGACAAATTTCAATTCTGCTGTGCGAATATCACCAGTCACATCTTGCAGCAGTGATGACAGGACCCACCACTACCTGAAGATGACGAACAGTTGTGTTGGTGAAATATTGCGAGGCTTGCACAAAGTTATTCAGTGGCCAATCTGAGAAGATTTGTATACATTATTTTTCTGTGACACAGGTATTGTGCAGCAAAATGTGATAACTTTCTGCATTTGCCTTTTTGTAAATTTCAAAATACCCCAAAAATTGGTGAGAAACACTGAACATATGATGTAACCAGATGACATACCCCACAGCATGTGCAGCAGTCGGGGTTGAGTGTAAAGGAATGATTGAGCAGTGCAATACTTTCATTTGAGAAAACAGAGCAAATTTCAAAACATTTTGTAAATATGATCTGTTGTAAATGTAGATGTTACAAAATTACTGTCCCTGCTGTAATCAAGCAAAAGCAGTTCTGATTTTGTGTTTTTTGCTTCTGTCACTTCTCTTTTTGTTTACAGACATTAGTTAGTAAAGAAAACAAAGGTCATTTAATGGCGATGATGCTATTCTGAAGTTTACACTCATCTACTTGTTATGCAATATGGTAGGTTTTCATTGTACTGTACTTTGCAAGAAATCAAGGAAACTGCAAGACCGGTAAATAAAATAATAAACTTCAATATAAATACATAATTGTTTAACACAATGAAAAAATACTGCCTGCCAGATGCAAGACGCAAATCCTGAATGCCATCACTAAAGTCGCACACATGTATCCGTAGCCACAACGATATGAATACTTGACTTGGGTTGGGATGATCAAGTGTGACAGACCAAGAGGCTCAACCACTGCAAGCATGGCAAGGTACATCATCTGGTGACATTTGTCATTCGCTTTTGACACATTTCCCAACATTTGTATCGTATCCAACATTTGTGATCCCATGTGTCTGGTATTAAATTACTTGTCTCAGGGTCATCTACAGTGCTTTGGAGGTTTTTAAATGTTAATACGCATCACCCTGTGTGTGTGTGTGTGTGTGTGTGAGTGTGAGTGTGTGTGTGTGTGTGTGTGTGTGTTTATATATATGAAACAAATACTAACAAAGAGATAGAGGGCCTGGTGAGTACTTACCTCAGCTCAGTACAGCCGATAGATACACAAAACAGAACAGAAAATTGACGTATCCTAGCTTTCGGAACTTCGTTCCTTCATCAGGGAGGAGAGAGGGGAAAAAAGGGGAAGAAGGGAAAGTGGATTCAGTTATTCACAACCCAGGTTATGAAGCAACAGGGGAAAGGTAAACAGGGAGGGTAGCAAAGATGGAGGCATGGATGTCAGAGGGAAGCCAAAGATATTCTACTGTAATTACTGTGCCAGCTTCAAACCAAGGAGGATGAATACAGAAGTAAAGAGGTACATAGTATAAAGATAAACACAACTATGTAGGATAAAAAGATGCGTGAATGGCTAAAGAGGAAAGGGAAAGAGGAGAAGACTAAAGAGTAAATGGGAGTGAGGTTGGTTAACATAGGTTCAGTCCAGGGGGATGGCGGGATGAAAGGATGTGTTGGAGTGCAAGTTCCCATCTCCGCAGTTCCGAGGTACTGGTGTTGGGTGGGAGAAGCGAAACGGCACATATGGTGTAGCAGGTTCCTAGGTCCCTAGAATTATGCTGGAGGGCATGCTCCGCTACTGGGTATTGGACATCTCCTAGGTGGACAGTTCGTCTGTGCCCATTCATGCGCTCAGCCAGTTTAATTGTCGTCATACCAATGTAAAAGGCTGTGCAGTGCAGGCATATCAGCTGATAAATGACGTGCTGTCTCACATGTGGCCCTGCCTTGAGTTGTGTATGTTATACCAGTAGCGGGGCTGGAGTAGTTGGTTGTGGGGGGATGCATGGGGCAGGTTTTGCATCGGGGTCGGTTACAGGGGTAGGAACCGCTGGGTAGAGAAGGTGGTCTGGGAATATTGTAGGGTTTGACAAGGATGTTACGGAGGTTAGGGGGTCGGCAAAAGGCAACTCTGGGTGGTGTGGGGAGAATATTGTCAAGGGATGATCTCACTTCAGGGCTTGACTTGAGAAATTCATATCCGTGGCGGAGTAATTAGTTGATGTATTCGAGGCCAGGATAATATTGGGTGACAAGGGGGATGCTTCTGTGTGGTCTGGGGGTAGTAACATTGTTGTTGGGTGGGGAGGAATGTATTGTTTGGGAGATCTATTTGTGGACAAGGTCTGCAGGATAGTTGTGGGAGAGGAAAGCACTGATATATAATATAATACAGGGAAACATTCCAAATTGGAAAAATATATCTAAAAACAAAGATGATGTAACTTACCAAACGAAAGCGTTGGTATGTTGATAGACACACAAACAAACACACACACAAAATTCAAGCTTTCGCAACCCACAGTTGCTTCATCAGGAAAGAGGGAAGGAGAGGGAAAGACGAAAGGATGTGGGTTTTAAGGGAGAGGGTAAGGAGTCATTCCAACCCTGGGAGTGGAAAGACTTACCTTAGGGGGGAAAAAGGACAGGTATACACTCGCACACACACACACACACACACACACACACATATATCCATCCGCACATATACAGACACAAGCAGGGTATATGTGCGGATGGATATGTGTGTGTGTGTGTGTGTGTGTGTGTGTGTGTGTGTGTGTGGCATACTGGTCTGAACTATGCAGCCTTCAAATGGAAGTTTTTTGATCACTCCTTATTTTGCACCCTGCCACCTTGGCAATATGTACCGCAAATCATCAGACAGACGACCTTCCTGCATGCTTCGAGCATCCCCTGGTGCTGTTCCGAACCAATGCTAATCTTTGTAACTGTGACGAGCAGTGTGCAGATTGCATCTTTGTATCCCACAAAGAGGTGACAGTTCCCAGTGGCATGAATGGTTACTGTTTATTGACTGTCACTGAGTTGGTGAGTCATTTGCTACATTGTGGCCCACCTGTTCGCTGCTAAAGCCATGCTAGTCAGTGGTAACCCCTGTCAATGATATCCTGTTGCCCATAGCAGTTCACTCTGCTGATTGTGGTAGTATTTTCCTTGAGTAAATCTGCTCACAGTACACCTTTGACACTGTGGTACAAGAAAGCCCAATGACTACACACCCTTATAGAATAAGTGTCTCGAGCCATGGTTACCCACGATATGGCAGTGATAAAATCACCCTATGATCAACTGTCACACTGCAGCTGTAAGCTGCACCTCCTTTTTCAGAATACTCAGGTTTATTAATTTGAAGTAAATCAGATCTTTTGCAGGAAGATTTAACAAAAAGAGCACATCCACGAAAGGATGAAACCATGTCTAATTAACTGGAACACAAAATTAATAATTAGTGGTGACAAAGATCCTCTGCAATAAAAAATAATGTCCACTTACTTCATGTATTAGTCTTCAAGTGACAGAATATATGTAACTGTGTCCTTCTTATTTACACTGATTAAACAATGGAAATTCCAGGTAGGAATATCAACAGTGCAGGGAAAGATAGATCACTATTTACCGTAAAGAAAACAAAGTTGCACACAGGCACAACACACAAGCAAGCACTCCACGCGCGCACGCACGCACACACACACAGAGAAAAAAAACTGCCAAGTCCAGCAGCTAGGGGCAAGCTACTGGAGTTGTCAGTCATATGTGTGTGACATGTGCTTGCCTGTGTGTATGAATGTGTGTGTTTCTCTGTATCTCTTTTGCTGATGAAGGCTGTGACCGAAAGCTTTGTGTAAGTGCCTTTTTAATTGTGCCTGTCTACAATGTAACATGTCTGCTTTACAGTAAGCAGCAATCTATGTTTTCCTATATTTTTCATTTACACAGATGTAATTAACAAATCAGAGTCTATTTATTCCAGAGAAGTGACAGTTTGTTCATGACAGTTCAGCACAAATCTGATTTTTTATATACAGCAAGGCTACCTATATATTATTCTGTGTGCCAGTGTTCATGCTGACTATAGGGATTCACACGGATCATGTGTAATTTGACATCTGGTCCTGTAAACTTACTTCTGCTCAACGTGAAAAATTCTCCAATCCACATTTTATAATTAACCTTAACATATCAAATAATGCACCCTTCGATATAACTGCTTATTGTCCACTTCCCATCACTCTATTCCCAATGTCAACCCAGTTGACCTCTTCTTCTAATCCAAAAACCATGGTTGACTCAATGTTTGCTATTGCAAGCTATTGCTATTGCAGCACAAAAGTGCCAGAGGCACCAGTAATGATATATAATTAAAAATACTAGAAAGTAAGGCTCACTGGTCCGTACATGCTAAGACAAACACTACAAGTGTCTAAGACACCGCGCTCTCACACAACAAGTACAAGGTCTGAATACATTCCATTTACGATACACTAAACTGTTTCATTCACGGTGCAATATACATACTCTCTCCCCAATAAACAGAATAGTTATAACTCAATTGTTCACAAGTGTATATTATGACTCTTGCCACAGCTATGCAGTCAGTATGCCACAGGGGTGCCATAGAAAGGGATCAGGTTCAATTCCTTGTAGAGCCGGGAAATTCTGCTCGGTGGACGGACTGGAATAGGGTACACTCTGCTTGTAGTTCCAGCTGAGGAGCTACTCAAGTGAGAAGCAGTGTCTTCAACTTCTGGAAGTTGATAACAGCCTGGAGAGTTGTATACTGACCCCCTAACTCTCCATAGATATATAGTAGAGGACATCTCTCGAAGGGCATTGCGTGGTCTTCTGGGCCCAATGCAGAGTTCCTTTATCAATGTATATTGTATATCACCACTTGTACACACTCATCAGCACAGTACCATATTGTCTCTTCGCGTGGCAAATTTTTATTCCCTTGTTTCCAGATCAAGATTTTTCCACTTCCTCTTCTTCTTCTTCTTCTTCTTCTTCTTTTTTTTTTTTTTTTTTTTTTTTTTTTTTCTCGGTTCTCTGTTTAACTGCTCAAGGTAGTTTTCAGATAAAGCTCTTAAAAAATTTCACTGGATTCTTTGTCCCTGCCACCCGTTATGAAAGTTTGAGTCTCCCAGTCTATATCCGGCAAATTAAAATCTCCACCCAGAACTATAACATGTTGGGCAAATCTAATCGAAATATTTTCCAAATTATCCTTCAGGTGCTCAGCCACAACAGCTGCTGAGCCAGGGGGCTTATAGAGACATCCAATTACTATGTCTGAGCCTGGTTTAACCGTGACCTTCACCTAAATTATTTCACATTTCGGATCTCCGTCAATTTCCTTCGATACTATTGCACTTCTTATCACTTTAAACATGCCTCCCCCTTCACTTTCCAGCATGTCTCTGCGGTATACATTCCAATCTGAGTTTAGAATTTATTACTGTTTACATCGGGTTTCAGCCAACTTTCTGTCCCTAGTACTATGTGGGCATTGTGACCGTTTATTAATGAGAGCAGTTCTGGGACCTTTCTATAGACGCTCCTGCAGTTTACTATTAGCACATTAATATTGTTATTCCCTGTTGCATTTTGTCTACTCCTACCTAGCCGCATCTCAGGAGGTGTCTTGTCGGGCCTAGGGAGGGAATTCTCTAACCTAAAAAACCCACATGTGCACTCCACACATACTCCGCTACACTTGTAGCCACTTCCTGCATGTAGCGCACGCGTGACCTATTCAGGGGGACCCTACATTTCTCCACCCGATAGCGGATGTCGAGGAATTTGCACCCCAGATCTCCGCAGAATCGTCTGAGCCCCTGGTTTAAGCCTTCCACTCGGCTCGAAACCAGAGGACCACTATCGGTTCTCGGAACGATACTACAAATAGCTAGCTGAGATTCCACCCCGCGAGGCTTTCCGCCTTCACCAACTCCACTAACCGCCTGTATGAACTGAGGATGACCTCTGAACCCAGACGGCAGGAGTCATTGGTGCCGACATGAGCAACAATTTGCAGTCGGGTGCACCCAGTGCTCTCTATCACTGCCGGCACGGCCTCCTCCACATCTCGGATGAGACCCCCGGCAAGCAGACAGAGTGAACACTGTCCTTCTTCCCCGACCTTTCCGCTATTTCCCTAAGGTGCTCCATCACCCGCCTAACGTTGGAGCTCCCAATAACTAATAAACCCCTCCCCCCATGTGCCTGCTCAGACCTTGCTGAAGGAGTGGCCACATGTCCACTCACAGGCAGAACGGGCGATGCCACACAGCCATCCTCCACACTGACCCTCCGCCTCGTGCGCCGCGAATGCTGCTGAACCCGCCACTCCCCTTGGGAAGAGGGTGGCCCAACCGCGCCCGGTACCCGCAAAGATGTGTCGACAGAAGGGTCAGTGGGTGAAGCATGTATCACCTGGGGTGTACCATGCAAAGCACCAGACTCCCCACTGCCGCTACACTCCAAGGCAGCAGCCTGAAGACGGGTAACCGCGGCCATCAACACGTTCAGCTGTTCGCGAACAGTGGCCAGCTCCACCTGTGTCCATACACAGCAGTCACACATCCTATCCATCCTATGAAATCAATTTACTGTAGAGAGTTAATCAACTTATAACTAGACTGCTAATTCACTAAAGGTGGCTGATAGTTGACTAAACTGTGGTTACTAGACACTTCCTGTAGAAAACAATGAAAATAGCCCTACCTGTCTCTGGACTGTATTGAAAACAAACACTAGCACTACTGGCACTATGGCTTACTAAACGGACTCTCTCTGACCGTATTCAAAACAAACACAAAATCTATGGAACACTATTACTAGCACTCGACAATAAAAAGCTTCCTAAAAGCAAAAACACATGGAAGAAGAAGTGACAAGTAAGAAAAATAGAGTTAATACTTAAATAAGCGTAGCTCGCTGCACAGCAGACATGACACAGACGGCAGTTACGACAACACTGACACTATAAGATTATTGAACGACTCATTGGGATTTTGAGTCTGACAATGCAGACACTTCTTCAATAATTCCAGATTGCCAGGTCTCTGTAAACAGGTTTTATGATATCCACAACTGCTGCTGGGATAGAATGTTTATGGCTGTATTACCTGTTTGAGTACTGGGCATTGCGGTAATTGCACCATGAACCAGATCCAGGAGGGCAAAGATGGTGTACTGGTTTATCATCAGCTGACAGTCTCTGGAAGAAGGTAGCCCATACTGCCTGCTTCAATTTCAACAAATCCTCAGTATTATTTCTAATGGCAATCTCATAATACTGTTGTAGTTGATCAATCATTTTGTCTGTCAGCCTGCTTCTTATGGTCTTACCACCTGAAAGTTTCTTGTCTCTCAAACTTTGTTTCAACTTCCTCAATCTGGTACCCATCCTCTTCTGGACATGACCAACACATTCCAGTTCTGTGATCAGCTTCTCACCATAAGGCTGAGTGGCTACTACACTGTTATATGCATTTGAGTCTGCATAACCTAAGAACTTAGTGTAGCACACTCGCCTTTAGTTTACAGATCGATTATAAATTTCAACAGCTGCACAGGCCTCCGTACGACTAGTTGTCCTTCATAATTTCTGTCACAGATATGCCCTTCTTCATGCCCTGATTTATACTTATAACAATGTTTGGTTAAAATCTGGAAATCTATTAGCTTTCCAGTATCCACACTGGTCACTGTAGCAACAGAATTCTTAGAAATGCAGCTGCACTACTACCAAGCGCCCCAAAAGCTACGGATATGTCAATCATACCATCCTTTATTTCAGCAGCTTCATTTGCAGCACACTTAATTGACTCACATGCAGCAGATTTCACAGCAGCTCCAATAAATCCTGCATACTTGTCCATTTTACAAAGTGGGCGTGGCATATACATCATGACACACATTGTTTCTGCTGCAGTGTAACCTTTGCCAATAGCTCTCAATCCATAAAACCACCTAACATTTATTTCAAAATAATTATCTTTACACTTATCAGAATTCCAAAATGAATGAGTATATTTACAACTGGCAGAATTAATGATACGTTTCCTGGCTAGTCCATTTGATACCTCAATGTCTTCATGTAAACTAACTGGCCCTCCACATACATACAGCACACACATTCACATAACACCCCTGTTAGGTTGTGTAAATGTATCAGAATGTAACCTAACCTACCGTTTACATGAGTTTTGTTTTGAGATAACTGTGTTATCACTATGTTTCATTTTAATCTTCGAAGCACTAATGGGTGTTTCGCTAGATACTCATGAGTTTGCCAGTATTTCGTTGTCTGTAACTTCACACACCACATGCTGAACGCAAAGTTTCTCTTTATACAAAAATTTATTACCATGAAACCCACATTTCTTAAAAACACTTCATTTTGGAGTCATACTTTTTGAGAGATTTACCAGTCTATTCGTCACTTTTCCTCGGAAGAACGTTAGCACTTCGATATACAAAGCATGTTTATACTATGAAAAGATACGATACTATTTTTGACAGTGCTACCAATAGAAACACATAATTTAACATTTGTAACACAGTAATCCACAGCTTTCTACAGGGTGGTCCATTGATAGTGACCGGGCCAAATATCTCACGAAATAAGCATCAAATGAAAAAACTACAAAGAATGAAATTCGTCTAGCTTGAAGGGAGAAACCAGATGGCGCTATGGTTGGCCTGCTAGATGGCACTGCCATAGGTCAAACTCATATCAACTGCATTTTTTTAAAATAGGAACCCCCATTTTTTATTACATATTCATGTAGTACGTAAAGAAATATGAATGTTTTAGCTGGACCACTTTTTTCGCTTTGTGATAGATGGGGCTGTAATAGTCAAAAATGGTTCAAATGGCTCTGAGCACTATGGGACTTAACTTCTGAGGTCATCAGTCCCCTAGAACTTAGAACTACTTAAACCTAACTAACCTAAGGACATCACACACATCCATGCCCGAGGCAGGATTCGAACCTGCGAACGTAGCGGTCGCACGTTTCCAGACTGTAGCGCCTAGCACCGCTCGGCAACTCCGGCCAGCTGCTGTAATAGTCACAAACATATAAGTATGTGGTATCACATAACATTCCGCCAGTGCGGACGGTATTTGCTTCATGATACATTACCCGTTTTAAAATGGACCGTTTACCAATTGCGGAAAAGGTCGATATCATGTTGATGTATGGCTATTGTGATCAAAAGGCCCAAGGGGCGTGTGCTATGTATGCTGCTCGGTATCCTGGACGACATCACCAAAGTGTCCGAACCATTCGCCGGATAGTTACATTATTTAAGGAAACAGGAAGTGTCCAGCCACATGTGGAACACCAACCACAACCTGCAACAAATGATGATGCCCTAGTAGATGTCTTAGCTGCTGGGGCAGCTAATCCTCACATCAGTAGCAGACAAATTGCGCGAGAATTGGGAATCTCAAAAACGTCGGTGTTGAGAATGCTACATCAACATCGATTGCACCCGTACCATATTTCTATGCACTATGAATTGCATGATGATGACTTTGAACGTCATGTACAGTTCTGCCACAGGGCACAAGAGAAATTACGGGACGATGAAAGATTTTTTGCATGCGTTCTATTTAGTGATGAAGCATCATTCACCAACAGCGGTAACCTAAACCGCCATAATATGCACTATTGGGCAACGGAAAATCTACGATGGCAGCGACAAGTGGAACAGCAGCGACCTAGGCAGGTTAATGTATGGTGTGGCATTAAGAGAGGAAGGATAATTGGCCCCCATATTATCGATGGCAATCTAAATGGTGCAATGTATGCTGATTTTCTGCGTAATGTTCTACCAATGTTACTACAAGATGTTTCACTGCATGACAGAATGGCGATGTACTTCCAACATGATGGATGTCCGGCACATAGTTTGCGTGCGGTTGAAGCAGTATTGAATAGCATATTTCATGAAAGGTGGATTGGTCGTCAAAGCACCATACCATGGCTCGCACGTTCACTGGATCTGACATCCCCGGATTTCTTTCTGTGGGGAAAGTTGAAGGATATTTGATATCGTGATCCACCGACAATGCCTGACAACATGTGTCAGTGCATTGTCAATGCATGTGCGAACATTACGGAAGGCGAGCTACTCACTGTTGAGAGGAATGTCATTACACGTATTGCCAAAGGCATTGAGGTTGACAGAAATCATTTTGAGCATTTATTGCATTAATGTGGTATTCACAGGTAATCACGCCATAACAGCATGCGTTCTCAGAAATGATAAGTTCACAAAGGTACATGTATCACATTGGAACAACCGAAATAAAATGTTCAAATGTACCTACATTCTGTATTTTAATTTAAAGAACCTACCTGTTACCAACTGTTCGTCTAAAATTATGAAACATATGTTTGTGACTATTACAGCGACATCTATCACAAAGCGAAGAAAGTGGTCCAACTAAAACATTCATATTTCTTTACGTATTACACGAATATGTAATAAAAAATGGGGTTCCTATTAAAAAAAAAACACAGATGATATCAGTTTGAGCTATGGCAGCGCCTTATAGCAGGCCAACCATTGCGCCAGCTGGTTTCCCCCTTCGAGCTAGACAAATTTCTTTCTTTGTAGTTTTTTCGTTTGACACTTATTTCGTGAGATATTTGGCCCGGTCACAATCAATGGACTACCCTGTATATAAGAAATTACCGATTTTATTAGGTCTTGACGTAATGCATGTAAAAATTTTAACATTTTCAACTGGTGTAGATTATATTTTAGAAAATAAAATAAAATACTTCCCACACAAGTTTATAAGTAATATACATATCATTTTAGTTGGAGAATTGCAAATTTTATAATCAGATAAAAACCCAAAAAAGTGAAAAAGAATGTTTTCCCCTTCTAACTCCCCTTAAAGTTATGGAAATGTGCAAGCTTTTGGAGTCAGTGGCTTCTTCTTCTGGCAGAAACAATGAAGGAGAAGGAAATGGGAAGAAATAAAAGGATTGTCAAGGTTTAGGAAATGGGGAGAGTTGCAGAGAAGCTGCAGAGAAACCCAGGCCAGGACAGACTTACTGAATGGGATGAGAAATATGTAACTAAACCAGTCCATCTCTCATACCACCAGCAGATGTGAAGTATTCTTGTGATCGGTAGTAAGTCATAAACATTAAATTATTTTCAATGTATGTTCATATGTAATACTGCACGTACCTTTGAGGTATCATTGGGCCCATTGGGAAGAGGATCAAAATCAGGCCACTGCTTTCTAATTATTTGGAGCATTTCACTAAAGGAGACCATCTTCCCATCATTCCATTTGTTGCCGCTGAAAGGCATGTACTCGATAAATCTTACATCAACATTTTTCTCTTTTGTTAACTCCACAAAACTGCACACTTCATCTTCATTAAAACCTCGCATTACAACACAATTTATCTGTGGAAGAAAGACACCATTAAAAACTTGGTATCAGATAAAGCATGGTTTAAACAGAGTTTGAAAGACTTTTTGATAGGCAACTCATCCTACTCTATACATGAATATCTTAACAGTGGCTGTTAGGCCAGCTTAAATAAGAATGTCTGTTAGATTTCAGTTCTGAGAGCACTTTGTCATAACAGTCAAGATTATGTACTTTTTGTTTGATAAATTTATGAATAGTGCATAACAATGTTTCGGTCTGACAGCGTATCAATTCTGAAAATATTAGCTGTTACAGTTTGTATTGTATTCACCTAGTTTGACAATCTCCTGACAAATGATCAGGGTATTCAAATGTTTTATATTTTTTATGTTATACTTTCTGGCATGTTACTCACCCATGAGAATCATCTCATGTTTTGGGTCTTGGAACAAAAGCTGAATCTAATCTAATCTAACCTACAAAATAATGGTTCTACAAGTCTGTTGTTATATTTGTATACCTCACTGATTCTGTTAAATTAATCTTTTTCTCTCTTTTTAGAGAATGTGGGAATTTATCTTAGCATGCCAAACTGTTAACCTTCTTAACAATTTAAGAAAATTAAACTACATACATCTCCAATCCTTTTTCCCACTCCAACGCACACATCTTTTGCTGAAGGTATTATTTTAACTATTACATTAAATTATGAAGCTTTCTTGAAACTGTGCTGCCATTTGTGAAACAAAGTTAAAAGTGTTCTCAAGATAAAAGGTCTTCACAAAAGGAGCATTTAGTATCTGTGCAGGTAGTAACACTGACAGCCTTCATATAAACAAGCCCATATGGTAGAACATCCTGCTTTACACATACACGCAATGGCAGAAAAAAGGAAAAGAGCACACCTTTCATTCAAGCATTGAATATATAAACTGATGAGACAAAACACTATGACCTCCTGTTTGATAATGTGTTTGTCCACTGTTGGAACACAATACAGCAGTGATTTTGTGTGGGACAAGTTCAATAAATTTCAGGTATGTTCCCAACATTATGTGAGGTATGTTCCCAGCATTATGCAGCACCGCATGTCTAAGCACAGGTCATGTAATTCCCATAAATTGGAGATCAGTGGTTTCTGGGTGCAGAACTGGTATCTGATATCATCGCAGATGTATTCCATCAGATTCAGAAGGGGTGAATTTGATTCTGGCCTCGTCACACTGAAAGTCATATTGTTGAAACATGTCACCTTCATTAGGGACAGAGTGCGGACAGTGCACAATAATGTTCACACAGAACAAAGCTGTTATGGAGCCTTCAGTTACTACCACAGGACCCATAGAAGACCAGGTGAATGTCCTCCATAGCATAATATTGCTCCCACTGGCCTAAGTCTGTAGCAAAGTGCACCTTTCAAGCACCAATTCACTCTGTTGACAGTGTATGTGCACAAAACCATCAAGCAGGTGTAATGCGAAACACGAATGATTCAACCAGATGACACATTTCTATTGATTCACTGCCCAATCTCAATGCTCCTGAGCCACAGAAATTGTAATTCAACAGTGTTGTCAACATGGGAACATACAGGGGTTGTCTACAGCAGAGCCCTATGTTTAACAATGTGCAATGATTGGTGTGCTCTGAAATACTCGTGCTTCCACCAGCACTGTGTCATCAGACCTGCCACAGAAATTAGCTTCCTCAACCGAATGTCATCTTTTTCAAAGGAACCATCCAGCATTTGCCTTAAATCAATTAGGGAAATCAAGGGAAACCCAAATTTTGGTGGCCCGATGGGTCTCGGGTCCGTTGTTCTCTTGAAGGCAAGTCCACTGTCTGACCACTGTGGTGGCATGACCTAGTCTTAATTAAGCCAGAAAATCCTGGGAAATGCTGACATACTTATTGATTTAAGATATAACAATTTAAAACAATCCTTTCATGAATTTCACTACAATTTTCTGCTCTTTTGAAAAAAAATTTCTTTTCACTGTTTTGATGTTGTTTAGTATGTTTAAATAATGATGGCAGTCTCTATAAAAGGGCAGTTTGACTTTTAAGTTTAGTTATACTGTTTTAAACTACATCCTTCATCTATTTGTCCACCCAGAAGTGCTATAGGATATAACTTGAAGACTATGGTGAGGTGGTGGGGGACAGTCATGTGTTAAGAAGGAGGTGCTGCCAGAAACGAAGTGTGTGAGGTGACGTTATTGACACTGCATACAGGGAGAATAAAAATACTCTATTCCATATTCATTTACAATCTACGTCTGGCCCCCATATGGTTTTACTTTTCTCCAATAAGAAAAAAAGAAATTGTCAGTAACTGTCTTTATAAGGTCTTAAAAGGAAACAAACAATAGAAAATCTAGGCTGGAATAATGACCATATTATAAAAAAGATACATTGCTATTCACTGTATACAGGAAATGTTAGGTCACAGACAAGCACAACAAAAAGACTACTAAACAAGTAAGCTTTCAATCAGAAAGTCTTCTTCGTAAGTGGACAAAACACACACACACACACACACACACACACACACACACACACACACACACACACACACACACACACCCATGACTGTTGTTTCTCCCATTATGCGCAGTTGCTCCCAGTCTGGACCTAGCAGCCAGAGACAGTGGTCATGTATGTGTGATCTGCATTTGCGCGTGTGTGTGTGTGTGTGTGTGTGTGTGTGTGTGTGTGTGGGAATGGGGGGGGGGGGGGGGGAGGGGTTTGCACCAAAAGCTTACGTGTTTAATAGGTGGTGTTTCCCCCCCCCCTGCCAGCAACACAACATCTACACTATACAGTGAGTGCCAATCTATCCTTTTCATAATACTGTCGTTACCACCTTGCCAAGAGGCATATTGTGGAGTAATCCGAAGGGCTCTACTAATTTGTACAAGAGGAAGGAGAGCACAATCTCAATGTAAGTTTTTAGAAAACTGGTATGTGCATTACTTCTCCAAACCTTTCAGGAAAGACACGGTATGCTCTTCATTCAGCAAGATGCGTAATAAACAATATTAGCAATACTGCATCAAACTTGTTCACTTTATCTTTGGATTAAACATTCGATTTCAGAGAGTACAGAATTTGGCAGAATCAAATTTTGGGGATATGTGGAACTGGGACAATGGCATATTTTTTACCCATTCAACAAACTAACCACTGCTGATTGCTACTTTTATTGTGTCTGCTGCTGCAATGCATATATGAAACTGTAAGTGCAGCATCTATGATGGAATAAAATGTTATACAAATGAAACAAACAGGCACAGTGAAATAGAGTAGTATGGCTCATCATTTCGGTCTCACAGATTAGCAGGTGTTGACTTGAAAGATAATACTTAAGAAGTATTTACTCAAATCCAAGCCGCACTTTTTTTCCGGTTTTTGTAATCCAAAAAACCGCCTGCGGCTTAGAATCGAGTGCAAAGCAAGTGGAAGTTCTGAAAAATGTCAGTAGGTGCTGAAACAACTAACTTCTGCCGTCGAATATATGTAGCGCTACACAGGCATGCTTCATAGGCACAAAGATAAATACTGGCGCCAAAACCTCTGCGTCAGTAAATAAATTAAAAAAAAAAAGGTGGAAGACAATTTTCATACATTATCCAAAGAAGTAAATACAAATTCCGTATTGTTCATCTTCGAATGTAGCAGAACTTCAATGTATTACGAAAATCCGACTGGCAAGACTGTTTGGGATGTTTGTCAATATGGCCAACTCTACGTTCTGAATGTTTTCCTACCTGTGAGAAGAGATGGTTGCTAATAGGAACCTGATGAAATGTGAATCACATGCAGTATTCTTTTCATCATAAGAGTAATACGAATATAAACATTTTGCCACGTATTCTTTCGTGTTTGCTGCTATCTTATTTAAATCCTGTCTGCCTAATAAACTACGAAACTAGAGTGAGACAACAGCAAATGTGGAAGAATATACGTATCGTGTCATGTTTATATTCGTATTATTCTTATGCCTAATAGTGATACAGTCAGAAATGAAGCATGGCAACTGACTAGATTTTTATATCTAAGATGACTCTAATTTCTGTTCAGAATTTGATGTACTAAAGAAGCGGCCGCAAAGATTTTCAAATGGAGAAAAATTTTCGCCTAACTCTCGTTCAGAACATGTTCTATCATACGCAGTCTATTATTTGGTTCTTGTTGATCATTATCAAAGAAAGCAGCAGTGTAAGTAACAAGAAATAGTAGTCTCTTGCCATTGTTACGCTAATGAGACAATTTCTCTCTCTGCAAACACGCACTATCAGAATGCGACAAACAATGCATGACACAGTACAGTAATGCATTTTCAGCTTAGAGTGACATAAACGCCTATAACAAGGAAAATGGCACTTATCAGATCAAAGCAAAATAAGCAATCGATTCAAACCAGATGAAGCACGTGAAAAAGGAAGGGTACCAGTATAAATACGGACGGAGCGCCTGACGCATAGCAATGGCTACCTGGTAAAGCTTAAGTGCTACGCTTACGACTCGAACCAAACTACTGTAGCTGTATCGTCATTCACTCGAACTAAATTGTGTCTCATATTACAATGGACTGACTTTGTTTCGATTTGGAGGTGCGGCCTAAAACTTTTCTCTCCCCTTGAACTTCGAGTCTCAAATTTCAGGTGCGGCTTAGATTCGGGAATTTTTTTTTTTTTCCTTCCTTTATTTCGAGTCTCATTTTTCAGGTTTGAGTGCGGCTTAGATTTGAGTAAATATGATAGGTGGTATTTCAACTAATTCTGACTATGAAATAAAACAAAGTACAGCAGGGAGCTCTGACGAATCAAAGAGCAGCGATGAAGATTCTGATGAATAGTAAAGTATGAGTTAAGAAATAAGATGCTACTGAGATCATAAATTTTTCTTGTGTTGATGAATCTGTTAACAAACATATTCAAAAATGCACTGAAACATTGGCACATGTAGTGTTGGGAGGTGATAAACTGTCATTACTGTTAGAGGAGCTACGTATTTCTTGCTGTTCTACTCCTACATGACACTGTATCTGAAGGTATAGAATGAATCTTCACTGGCTAGAGAAATGGGTAACACAATTTTACAAGTCTCTGCTGTCATGTAATCTCTTCAGGGAAATCATGACTGTACTACGATTCGGTTTGTGGTTGACAAGGTCAGAGTCATTAAGAAATGCAAGGCAGCTACCATGTCAGTCCTAGAAGAAAGAGACGTAGCAAACGTCAACGTCAACTTTGACCAACTGTCAAAGCATGTACATCCCCGGTCCTTATGTTTGTGGTGATGTACTAACCAAGTAATACTGAAGTGTGATCCAAGTCGCACAAATATGGCTTTAATAATAACCTCCGAACAATATGCCTCTAAGGACTCAACAAGACACAGAACGCTGATGTGCACATTACAAACTAGAATCACACAGAGAGTCAGTCAGCACTGTTCCACACTTACATATGTGCAAGTCGTCAGCAGATGGCATGGCAGGGACCGCACGGCACGCTTGGCTCCCAGAGACGGCCTCCAGCAGCCAGCCTGCAATGATCAGTCGGTGACCAATTTAAAGACGCAAGTACGGCAACACCACTCTCGGTGCACTCACACAGACACGTACTAGTAGCACGATACAGCAGTGATGAGCAGTAGTACCCCTCCTGTCTTGCGCGCCTTTTATCTGGCCCTACAATTTACTTTCCTAGACCCACACAAATGCCTGATCCTCCTAATTCAATTTGCTCTGCAGACTATTTAAAATTCATAAAGAAAAAGGAGCCACAATTGCACTTTGTGTGCCAGTTACTTTCCAATACATTGGCACCAGCTGATCTTATTTAAGAATACTCAACTTTTGTAGCCATACTTACAGCACATCCTTTGCTTCCTGGTCTAAATCCAAGTTAACTCCCATCCCCCCCCCCCCCCCCACACACACACACGCCCCTCCCCCCCATCTCCCCCCCTCGCAATCAGCTAGTTGTGTGCTGTTATCTCACGTCACACCCTAGTCTATGAGTACCCAGCTGTCTGTCACCTGACCCCTCTACCTGCACCCCTAGCTAGCCCACAGATGGCTCCCCACTCTCCCACGAGCCACTAAATGCTTCCCTCCAAACCCCTCCCATCTCTCTCCATCCCTCACATTGCCTCAACCCACCCCATCCTACCCCACTCTAAAGCCCCACCTCACTCCAGAACACTCACCGTGGGCCAGTAAAGAGCTGGCAGTTGAGCGACCACAAAATAAGGAGACGTGCATGCGCATGTGAGTGTGTGTGTGTGAGTGTGTGTGTGTGTGTGTGTGTGTGTGTGTGTGTGTGCTCGTGCGCATGTTTTCCCTACAGCTAGAAAAAGAAAGTGCATTCTGGAAGCTCGCCAAGCAACGTACCTTTTAGTTTGGAATGTAGAAGACGAGGTACTGGTGGAAGTAAAGCTGTGAGTACGGGTTGTGAGTCGTGCATGGATAGCTCAGATGGTAGAGCACTTGCCCATGAAAGGCAAAGGTCCCAAGTTCGACTCTTGGTCCGGCACACAGTTTTAATCTGCCAGGAAATTTTCATATCAGTGCACACTCCACCGCACAGTGAAAATCTCATTCTACATATCTTTTGTTCATGTACCTATCGATGAGACAGTGCTTCTGCCTTTTGGTGAGCCATCTCCTTTATTCCTAAATAATTCGTAATTTTCAACAGAAACTTTCCGTACGTTATTATTGCATCCTACATTACAATATGCAATTTCCACAATATGTGGTCCTCTGTGAATATAATGGGGGTAACAACTGTAGGAGACCAAAAACTGACTGCAGTAAGCAAGTTCAAGTTATTGTACGCTGCAGTAGTTATGCAGAGGTGAAGAGGGTCACACAGGATAGGCTAGCATGGTCAACTCCATGAAACCAATCTTCAGATGGAAGATCACAACAATAAAAACATTTGATTCAGCATACACCAGACTCCAAACAGCGTACACAACCTGTATGCTCAGAAACACAGAAAATCATATTGGTTCCATCAGCAGGAAACTTCAGCCCGTAATTGTTATGGAACACTGTGGCGATTTTGTTCATTAATAAAACCCAAAACTGGGGAGTAATAAGAGAGTATTGTTGTAACTTCTTATCAACCTGGTTACCAAAATACATATTAAGAATACTGGTAAAGTGTTATTTTAAAGGGGTCACTCCAAAGCGCCACGAAAGTATTTGAGCAATGTATAAAATTAGAGAATCAGTGCACAATATTGAAAGCCTATCTACATAATCTATATCTGCATGACTAGTTTGTAATTCACAATTAAATGCTGGCAGAGGGTTCAGAGAACCACCCTCAACCTCTTTATCTACCATTCCACTCCCCTACAGCATTTGAGGAAAAACAAACACTTCAATATTTCCGTACAAGCTCTGATTTCTCTATTTCATTACAATGATCATTTCTCCCTATGTAAGAGGGCTCTAACAAAATATTTTCACATTTGGAGGAGAAAGTTGATGATTGAAATTTTAAGAACCTACTCCAGCAAATTGCTTTTGCTTTAATGACTGCTACCCCAATTCACATGCGATATCTGTGGCATGCACTTTCCTGTTTGCCAATAATACAAAATGAGCTGCCCTTCTTTGAACTTTTAAATGATGTCCTCTGTCAGTCCTATCTGGTAAGGATCCCACACCATGCAGAATACTCCAAAAGAGGACAGACAAGTATAGTTGTAGATAGTCTCTTTAGTAATCCTAATCTTCTAAATGTTTTACTATTAAATCACAGTCTTTTGTTTGCTTTCCCACCGCATTATCTATGTGAGCATTCCAATTTAAGTTATTTGTAAATGTAATTCCTAAGTATTCAGTAGACTTCACAGCCTTTAGATCTGCGTGAATTATCATGTAACCAAAATTTAGTAGATGCCTTTTACTACTCATGCGGATGACATAACAATTTTTATTATTTAAGGTCAGTTACCACTTTTTGCATCATATGGATACGTAGCCTAAATCATTTTGCAGGTCATTTTGATCATCTGATCACTTTACAAGACAGTAAATGATTTGCAAGACTGTAAATGATAGCATCATCTAAGAGGACTGCTCAGATTCTCTCTTAAATTGTTAATGTAGATCGGCAACAGCAGGTGGTCTATAACACTTCCTTGAGGAATTTCAGATATCACTTCTGTTTTACTTGATGATTTTCCATCAATTACTATGAACTGTGACCTTTCTGACAGGAAACCACACATCCAGTTGCACAACTGAGACAATACGCCATAGGCACACAATATGATTAGAAAATGCTTGTGAGGAACTGTTTCAAAAAGTCTTCTGGAAATCTACAAATATGGAATAAATTTGAGATCCCCAGTCGACAGCACTTATTACTTTGTGTGACTAAAGAGCTAGCTGTGTTTTAAAAGGTCGATATTTCTGAATCTATCTTGGCTATTTATCAATGAATCATTATCTTTGAGATAATTCATAATATTCAAACACAATATATGTTCCAAAATCCTAAAGCAAATCAACATTAGTGATATGAGTCTGTTATTTAATAGATTACTCCTCTTTTCTTTCTTGAGCATTGGTGTGACCTGTGCAACTTTTCAGTCTCTAGGTATGGATCTTTATCAAATGAGCAGCTATATATGATTTCTAAAGGAGCTATTGTATCAGCATTCTCTGAAAGGAACATAACTGATTTATTACACTGAGGAGAGCTACTACTAAGTTACTCACAGTTGCAGTTGTTCTTGATTTGAATACTGCAATATTTACTTTGTTGTCTTTGGTGAAGAAATTTCAGAAATCCGTGTTTAGTAACCCTGCCTTAGTAGCACTGTCATCAGTAACATTACCACAGCTATTGAGCAGTGAAGGTATTGGTTGTGTCTTGCCATTGGTGTACTACACATGCAACCAGAACCTCTTTGGATTTTCTTCCAGATTTCAAAATGAAGTTTCACTATGGGAACTATTAAACACATCTTGCACTGAAACCCACCCTAAGTTTCAAGCTTCAGTAAAACATCGCTAATCTTGGAGATTTTGCATTCTTTTAAATTTTGACATGCTTTTTTTCATTGCTTCTGCAGCTGAGTTTTGACATATTTTGTGCACCACCCTTTTAATTTATTTGGTATCCTTTCAATTGCACAAACAGAATGTGCAAAGTAAGTGGAAATTACTCGTCTCTTCCCTGATTACAGTGCAATAGAAGATACTACAAGATGTTGACAGATTGCCATATCTCGGTAGCTTTATATGTAATAATGAGGTCACAGATGCAGAAATCACCAGCAGAACTGGAAAATCAGTCCATATGGTAATTAGGTCTGTAATATGTCAACAAAGCTTTGACTGTACTCCTTTATCATTTATATGTGTGAGACTTGGAAAATATCAGTAAAATCAGCACACAGTCTCCATATTTTTCACCAACAATGCTAGAGATGAATTCTGAAGATGTTAACCCAACCAAGTTACAAACGATGAAGTGCTGAGAATACGAGGTCTACACAGCCTGCACAAACTTAATGTTGAAAGAAGACTGAAGATTGCAGGTTATGTTCTACGCATGTAAGGTGGAAGAATCCCAAAATCAACACTGTTGTGGAAATCAATGGACAGATACAGATGTACAGGAAGACCTTTTAACACCTGGAACTTTTGCAATGAATCTTCAATGCATGGACACAAACTTGGAGGAAGGTGAGAACTTGGCAGCTGATCGAGTGAACTCTGTGAAACCAGTTCCTTGTATGGTACACAGCAAATCTGAGTAAGTTAGTAAGTAAGTAAGTAAGTAAGTAAAGTAAGTACAACTGGGGATTTTGCAAAACTGCTGGATGATCGATATTATTGTCTAGATTTGACACTGTTGGACTTCTACCTTTTCCTTGACGTGTATTCTTCAAATTGTGAGTTTTATGAGAAAGCTGATAGGTACTTACCAATCAACCTTCCCTCACATGAACTGACATTGTCTCTTTATAAATTCTACTGTGCTAACAATTATCTACTGAGAATCCTTGACTAGGTCTCCGCAGCTCAAATGAGCCAGTTTCTTTTAAATTTCTGTCTTTGGCTATAATTGTCTTCCAAGTATGGTGACACAACATCCTGTCATGAAACTTTTGCCTTTACACTTGTTTTTTTTTCTGGACACTGCCTTTTTCTGCACTGTGCACTAAATACACTATGTGAGTAACGCCCAATCTCCAACAACCAATCGTGAACTGTAAACAGTTGTGAACTCTACCAGGGCACATAACAAACAATTAACATTTGCGTTTTAGTGTTCTAAGCTGTGAAGTCATCAGCGGACAAATAATTTAGTACCTATTCCTGGACAGCCGGAGTGGCCGTGTGGTTCTAGGCGCTACAGTCTGGAACTGAGTGACCGCTACGTTCGCAGGTTCGAATCCTGCCTCGGGCATGGATGTGTGTGATGTCCTTAGGTTAGTTAGGTTTAATTAGTTCTAAGTTCTAGGTGACTGATGACCTCAGAAGTTAACTCGCATAGTGCTCAGAGCCATTTGAACCTATTCCTGACATGCTGTTGTTTGGAACAACAACTGACATGATCCAAAATATTACTTTTTTTTATTATAGCTTCACTTTTATTTTGTCTAATGATTACTAATTTCAGTATCAAATTCCATCATCAAGCCACTATATGATTGGAAAGCAAAGTGTATCGTTAAAATATTGTTTATTAAACAGATTACCATTATATCATCATTCCTTAAAGTAATGTCCAAAGTGGAAGGACAGATGATTAATTTTGAGTATATACAAAAGTCAGAGTACTGAACCGGATATGAAAGAAGGAAAACCAGAAGGGCAGTGAGAGACGGGTGCCTTCTATCACCTTACTTCCTTAATATTTTCATCAAGGAAGTAATAACAACAACAAAGAAAAGATGACAAGAATCAAAAGGTAATTTCTGGAATACTCCAAGGAAATGTGATAGGACCATTACATTTACAATGAATATAAATGATCCAGTAGAAAGTGTCAGAGGCTCCTTAATATTGTTCACAGGTACTCTCACTTGTCCATCAGAAAGTAGCAACAACAGAAGGCAGTATCAATTTGCACAATGACCTGCAGAGGATTGGTGAATGATGCAGGCTCTGGCAGTTGACCCTGCACATAAATAAATGTAACATATCACTCACACACACACACACACACACACACACACACACACACACACACACACACAGGAAAAGAAATCCAATACTGTACAACTACACTATTAATGACAAATTGCTGGAAACAGAATCTACCATAAAATATCTAGAAGTAACTATCCAGAGCAATCTTAAAGTGGAATGACCACATAAAACTGCAATAGAAAAGCAGATGCCAGACTAACATCCACAGGAAGAATCTTAAGTGAATGTAAATTACCCCTGTGTCCTTACCCAGTAGGACTGACAGAAGAGAGAAAGAAGATCCAACGAAGTGCGGAGTGTTTTGTCACAGGATCATTTAGTCACTGTGAGATCATTACAGAGATGCTCAGCAACTCCAGTGGTAGATGCCATAAGAGTGCAGTTGTGCATCACGGAAAGATTTACTACCCAAATTTCGAGAGAGTAGTTTCCGAGAAGAGTCTGACAACATAATAGTTTCTCTCATATACAATTCACGAAATGATCACGTGAAGAAAATTTGAGAAGTTAGAGATAATACAGAAGTGTACTGAGAGTCATTCTTCTCAAGCACTGTTCACAAGTGGAACAAGGCAGAGGGGATCAGTTGGTGGCATGAGACGTACCCCCTGCCACACACAGTTAGGTGGTTTTTGGAGCATGATGTTGATATGGAAACTTAATTGCATGCATATACACTGCAGATTGATGACATCACAATAGTAAATCAAAGTAGGAACTAAATAAAATGTTTCAGGCCTTAAATCTAGAAATGGTAAAACTAAAGCTAAAAATGAATACAAAGAAGACGAAAGTTATGGCTACAGACAAGAAAGGAGGTGGAGGTAGGACTGACACAAGAACAGGCAATGAGCAACTCAAGAAAGCAACTGAAATTCAATATCTCAGTAGCTTTTTGCAAGAAAACAATCAATATTTCAAGGCATTCAAGAAAAGAATAGCACAGGTGAAGAATTCCTTCCAAAATAAGAAGAAGCTGCAACTGAATAAACATATCAGCTTCCACATTAACAAAATATTTGTAAAGACCTTTGTGTGGAGTGTTCTGACACACAGATGCAAAATCTGTACATTAGAAAAGCCAAAGGAAGCTCGCCTCAAACCTGCTGAAATGTGGTTCTGGAGGAGAAGTACAAGAACTAGCTGCATTGACAGAAAAATTAAAGGAAATAGGAGAGAAGAAAGAACCACTGAAAGTTGTAGGCCAGGGCAAAGCAAAATACACTGGACACTTAACTGGAGACGATAATCTTTTAAAAAACATTTCTGAAGGCAAGATCGTAGGTAAGAAAACAAGGGGATGACTGAGAACATCCTACTTAAACAATGTGATCAATGAATGGGATTTTCTTCACACATGGAGATGAAGACAACTGCTGAAGAGAGGAAGCTGTGGCTGCAGAGACAAGGTTTAACCTTTTGGAAGAGTAAGGACAAACATATACGAAAAAAGTGAGTCTACATGGTAGCTACATATGGAATAAATGACAACTTCTTGTGTGCAGTCATCAAGTCACTTACCCCAGTAGGTGTCTTATCTACTAAAAGTAAAGGTCACTGTTGTGCTTTCAATAGATGTGAACTGCACCCTGAAAATGGTATGTCTAGTTTGCAGTTGTACAGAAGCTTTTTATTTTGCAAAATGGTTCAAATGGCTCTAAGCACTATGGGACTTAACATCTGAGGTCATCAGTCCCCCAAACTTAGAACTACTTAAACCTAACTAACCTAAGGACATCCCTGCCTGAGGCAGGATTCGAGCCTGCGACCGTAGCAGCAGCATGGTTCCGGACTGAAGTGCCTAGAACCGCTTGGCCACAATGGTCAGCTTTTATTTTGCAAAGAAATTTTTGATAATAAGATGAACTGATGCTGGTACTTGCTACTGAAACCAGTAGTACTTAGATACAACAAAAGTGTGACTATAGAATTAAGAATAATTTTTCCAAACAATCGAGTATTTTTTTCAAAATGGCACCACAATAGAGGATACTTATTTTAAACTAAAGACACAAAAGAAAAAAAGAGAAACTGTAAAGATCTTGAGTTTCATAATGCTCTCTTGGGAGGAAAATATAAGATACCAATTACAAATTATTTGTTTCAGTTCCTTTAGAATAATTTCCTGTTTCACAGGTGCCTTGAAGAAAATAAAAGATCTCAAAAGTGTCTTAATGACAACCGTAGGCCTCATGTTGACAATAATTGGTAAACTTGCAAGCCATACTTTTTTATGTTGTATAAACTACGAAACTGTTAGCATCGTCAGCTAAAATTTACTTCTTCTGTCTTAATATACCTTCCTTCACTTACAGCTGCAGTGTGGAGACAGCGGTGAGGGTGGGAGCGGGGATGGGGGTGAGGGTGAGGGCGTACTGCTTTAAAATGGTGATTCTTGTATTGATATTCTTAACAACAGATTTATATCTTTTGTTTATGAAAGTCTGCATGCGATGACAGCTGCACTAGTAATACCTTCACAGGTTCGTATTCATGTTGCAAGGCTAGATCTATGCCAGCCATGACACGCTTCCAGCCTTTCCTCCTCATGATCTGGTTGTAGCGTTGGGACTGCAGGGTGTCTAAGCTGATGTTCAGACCGTCAAGCCCTGCCCTCTGCAAGGCAACCAGCTGTCTTGTCAACATGAGGCCATCGGTTGTCATTAAGACACTTTCGAGATCTTTTATTTTCTTCAAGGCACCTGTGAAACAGCAAATTATTCTAAAGAAACTGAAACAAATAATTTGTAACATTGTTGCTGCATATGAAACAAAACTCCAGTTGATAAATTGAAAATACAAATTCCTTAAAAGTTAACTGTACATTTGCCCTAATACAAAGAGATAAGAAGGGTTAATAAACTGAATTGGAGAATGCAAGTTAAGATAGCAATGAAAAAATAATTAGAGGCATAAGATCACCTACTGCAACAGGGAAATGGGAATCAATATGAACCATTACCCAGCTACTGTCAACTGATTCCATGTCTCCATGCACACTGTATAAACCACTGTGGGTTTGTCCGACAAAGTACATTGTTGTACCACACATTATGGTTTATCCCCATTCAATGCTCATGTGGAGTGTGGGAAGAATGATTCTTTAAATGGTTCTGTGCATGCTGTAATTAATCTTGCCTTCACGGTCCCTATAGGAGTGATACATATGTAGTTATTGTATAATCCCTAAATACCTCGCTTAATACAGGTTCCTGAAATTTCATAAGTTGGGTTTTGTCATATATTTGGCGTCTATCTTCACTTGTCTGGCATTTCCAATTTTTAGTAGCTTCTTGATGCTCTCCCATGCATCAAATAAATCTATGATCAATCATGCTACACTATTTTGTATACATTCAATGTCTGCCATTAGCATTATTTGTTATGGGTCGTACTTAAGCAATATTCTAGAACGGGCCACACAAGTATTTTGTAAGCAATGTCCTCTATAGACTGATTGCATTTTCCAGTATCTTACCAATGAATTGAAGTCTGCATTCTGCTTTGCCTACAAGTGAGTCTATGTCACCATTTCATTTCATCCAGATATTTGTATGAGTTGACCAATTAAAACTGTGATTATTTGATAATGTAGTCATACAATACTGTCTTTTATTTGTTTTGTGATGTGCTCCAATTTACATTTCTGAAAACTTAAACTCAGTTGCCTATCTTTGGAGCAATTTGAAATGTTATGATCTGACTCAAATTTGTGCAGATTTTTTTCAGGCAATAATTCATTATAGACAACTCTATCATCCAGGAAAAGTATGACGTTCCTTATAATATCATCTTCCAGAACATTAAGGTACAACATTAATGTAATAGTATAAATTACTATAACTGTATAAATAAGTTTATAAGTGTGTAAAATACATTGAACTATTTGTTACAACAAAACATTGTACTGGTATACTCAGCAAGATGTTAAATCAGCAGATAGCTACATTTTATGTTCAACATTTTGTGTACAGCATATATGCTGGAAAGGATTTATACCCAAATTAAATAAATCTGAAGAAATGGTAGTGTGTGTCTGGAAAAATAATCCATAAAAACTCATACAGTCCAATTTGCTATTATGTCACTGTTGCTGAAATATAATACAAAGTAACTGAATTCGATGAACATTCTCAGAGTGCAATATGCCTCAGAGTGAAATGCACAGTAATGTCAACATTATTTTTCAAGGCTATGTTTGCGAAAATGGATGAAAGCAAACCACACATTTTGTTCTCAATCTGCGGAAGCATTATGCACTGTGAAACACTGTACTGCTGTTCTACATAAAAGCTGTGTCATTGCCAACATCTTTCCTCTGCTGGCTGTTCTACACTTCTCATCACTGATTCAATAAGATATTTTATGCTGTATGACACCACAGTCCAGTCTGGTTAGGACAGCATAAAAATAATATATGAATTTCAGTATTGAAACTGGAACAGCAGAACAGCTCTCATCACACTGGATATCAAATCGAGGTTGGATTACAGCCGTGGGTACATCATTTCATGCTACTCAACTGTATGTCATATGTCAGAGTTCTCCAACTGTAGTGGCTGGTGACTGGTGGCTGGCGACTGGTGGCATACCCATCTCTTGGCATCCTGTGAACAGACGTTCTCCACAGGTGACAGATTTGAAGAAAATGCTGGATACGGCAACAGTGGAACACTCTCTGTATCGAGGTAGCTCAGTACAGATCAGGTGATGTAAAGTCTTGCATTATCCTGTTAAAAGATAACATCACGGAGCCCTTGAAAATAGGGTACAGTGATAGGCCTTAACAAAACACAAATGCAATGGCTGCTGTCCAAATTACTGGCTATGTGAACCAGAGGTTGTGACATGTATCCAGTTGCACCCCATACCATCACATCACATGCTGGACCTGCATGTGAATGACAGGTACAATCTGGCCAGGTCTGTTGGCATCAGAGCCTCCACACACAAGTACATCAATTGTGACGATGTTGCAGAACCGAGACTCATCTGATACAATGACACAGTGCCATTCCTGTGTCTGGCATTGTTGTCAGTTGCACCGCTGTCAGTTCAACTCTCTCTAGAGCTGCATTAATGGCTTGACAGTCTGTGCTGCTCCAGATGCCATCACATTGTATGTGTGGATACTTGTCTCACTGTATACAAGCCCACTTCCTGACTAAATGTACACAACTTCACTGCAGGATCATGTACGCATGAGCGAACACTTGTCTGCCCTCTCAGGTGCTAGTTGGATGGCACTACGGAGGCCCTGCAAGGCATTTAGCATGGCCCTCCTGAACCTACCAATTCTATGTTCGCACAAAATGAGATTCTGAGCAATGCAAGCAGCAATATAGTGAAACAATAAACCAGAGTCTCAGCAGACCATGAGCCTGCCACTGCCAAATCTGGAATGCTGATAAACATTTCTCCTTCTTCCATTATGCTTAACACGGTCTTTGTGTACACAACCAACACTGAAATAGAATTTCTGAATGAGAAACCGGCTTTCTTGCATACAGAATATGCATGGGAGTGCTGAAAAGTAATGCCTCTGAATTTTTTATTCTGTTCTCAATATCGGTTGAGGTATGACACATCACGCATATTACTTGGTCAACTTTCCCACTTCACTGACTCGTGGCACACCCCCCTCCCGCTAACAGATGGAGTCGCAATAGGCAGCCCACTCTGACCAGAGATTGTGAATATGTTTACGGTGCACTTCGAGGAAGAGGCCCTGATGTCATCCAAATGGAAATCCATCTTCTTCTTCTTCTTCTGTTATGTGGATAACACACTTGTCATCTGGCCTCATGGAAGAGACAAACTTCTTGACTTCTTTGTACATCTGAAATCCACACGCCACAAAATCAAATTCACTATGGAGACCAAAGAAGAGGGAAGACTACCATTCCTGGACATCATAGTCAGGAGAATAACGGACAGCACCCTGTGCCACAGTGTGTATCTGACTCTATAAAACACATAAACTCAGTTCTCCCTATGGCACTGTGAATAATTTCAATAACAAAAACTGAGATGAATGTTGCAGCGTACATTTAATTTCCACTTTTGCTTTGCATTCAAGATCAGTCTTACCTGAGAGTGCAACATTACATCTTTGTTTAATTTAATTATATGTTCATTAGATTTTGGTTATAAGGCACGTTTTGCTTCCTAATGTTTCATCTCCAAATGCTGGAAACAATCCATGGAGGAAGAGGAGTATGTAAGACATTGGTGGACCAGGTTGGAAGTATCTGTGAATTTCAATACTCTGTAGAAGAGCTCAATCATTTGAAAATAACTTTCAGACCTTGTGGCTATTCTAACAGATATACATAGGGCACTACATTCTAAAATATTTGCATCTTTCAGTGACAAAACAAGCAACTAGAGGAAAAGTTCTCTTGCCACTTGTAAAAACAGTCGCAGATCGCGACCTCTGAGTGCTATAAAGAGAAGGTATTGATGCAGTGCTTAAACCAAACAGAAGACCACAACTGCAGCCATACTCAAGCAAATTGCTATGCAGTAGTTTCAGTGAATTTGACAATGATGTGGCTGCTTTCATAGTGGCCCAGTCATATTGTGGGGTACGGAATGCCAGTGACAGGGCTGGAATTGTAGGTGACAGATGGGTTTTTGGCAAAGCCTTGTATCAATACCTCCTTAATTATTGAGCTGAAAAACTGTAAAAAACATCATACAGTAAAATCACACAAAAGAAATTCCTATTTCTGCAGGTATTGTGCCTTCTGTTTCTTTTTCATTACAAAAACATATTGATTCAAGTTTATAAAGTCACAACTATGTCACTGTGATTTGTGTAACACACATTCTGGAACATGTTCCAGGAATGCCATGAAACAGACAGCTTTAAATACTTACACTAGCTCATCTTTCAAGACTTGCATGCCAACAACAACACCATCTATCCAATCTGTTTTTATTTCACTTTCATGTAAAGCTTTCTCCACAAAGGATATCATCTGCCATGTAGGCAGTGCAAGAGGAAATTCCACACTCACATTTGGGTAACCAAGTGGATTCTGTGTCTTGTCAGAACCAAGTACAATCAACCCAATTTCATCTTTACCACTGGTAAATATCTGGAAACATATTAAATGGTAAAAATAAGTTTTGTTTATAACAAGTTGTATACCAATAAAAACATCACACACAGGTACTCTTTATAAAGTCATTTAATTCGATAGATAAAAAATCTACTCACCAAGCAATGGCAGAACACACACATAAAACACTGTTGTGATAGGCAAGCGTTTGGAGCCAGTGACTCCTTCTTCAGGCTGAAGGGTTGCAGGGGAAGCAAGAAGGGTGAAGGAAAAGGACTGGAGAGGTCTAAAAAAAAGGGGTAGATTTTGGTAAAGTTACCCAGAAACAAGGGTCATGGGTGACTTACCGTACAGGATGAGAAGGAGAGACTAATTGTTGGGGAGTGCATCGGGCAAGATTCGGAAACCTGAGAGCTTAAAGGTGGAAGACAGGGTAATATGCAAGACAGAGATTACTACTAAAACTGTACATGAGTTAATAAGAGTGAGAAGCTAAGTGTATTGTATGCAACAGCTGTGGGAGGGGGCAGTGAAAACAGACGGGAAAGACAATGAAAGATGTAGAAAGCTAAAACGGAGTGAAGCAAAGAGTAATTACAGTGAAGAATAGCTGAGACAGGAGAAATTAACGTAAATTAAGGCGAGGTGGGTGGTGAGAACCAAGGACATGTTTTAGTGCTAGTTCCCACCTGCGGAGTTCTGAGAAACTGGTGTCTGGCGGATGAATACAGGTGGCATGTGTGGTGAAACAAGTGCCGAGGTCACGTATGCCATGTTGAAGAGCTTGCTCTGCAACAGGATATTGCGAGTTCCAGTATATACACTACGCCTATGCCCATTTATCCTAACTGATAATTTGGTGGTAGTCATGCAGATGTAGAAAGCTGAACAGTGTTTACATAATAGCTGGTATATGACATGTGTCGTTTCTATTTCTCGCCTGATCCGCAGTTCTGTGTGACTTTCCCAAAATCTACACCTTTTCATGGAACTCTCCAGGCCTTTTCCTTTACCCTTCTTCCTTCCCCTTCAACGCTTCTGTCTGGAAGAGCCACTGTCTTTCATGTGTATGTTCTGCTGCCGCTTGGTGAGTAGATTTTTTATCTATTCAATTAAATAAATTTATCAATAATTTATTGTTTTTGTTGTTATAGTTACTCTTTATAACCTACTTAAAATACATCACGTACCCTCCTCTCCACAATTCTTCGAACACATAGTTTTGCCTTTTGTAAAAAATCACTGCGTTTCTGTATAACATACTTGGAGTCAAAGTGTCCAACATCTATTACAATTATAAACAGATGAAAGAAAGTCATTGTATTTATTGGCAGTATTACGCAATCAAATATTTTGAAAGAGTTCCAGTGGTATAAATTTACAATATCTTACAAATAAATATATACGTTTATTCTTTAAATCAATTCTTAGCAATAACATAATAGTATAAATTGCAGAATCAATATAGCCAGTTTTAATGTAATGACTGCAATACCAATACAAAATAACAGTGGTAAGTTATTACAAATGAGAGGGAGAGAGAGAGAGAAAGAGAGAGAGAGAGAGAGAGAGAGAGAGAGAGAGAGGCATTTAGACAATGTTTCGTTACAGTGCGAAACTTATTAGAATTAAAATGAAGCCATAGTGAATTATTACATTCCAAAAATAATAATTATTGTGTTCTTTCACATCAAAATAATACATTCATTAGGCAATGTATACTTTTAATTTCAGAAATTTTTATAACAGCTCTGAACTTCACTGTTTCGATGAATTTATTACATGTGTCAATGAATGAGGGTTGATAACATTGCTTTAGTCATTCAATTGTTCATCATGTGATATGCACAATGTTCTTAATAACTTCTTATGTAAAGTTCTATCATCAAAAAGATAATCTACGTAAGTTTTAAAAGTCGCGAATCTTTAAACAACAACTTGAAAATGGGTATATCAGTATTTTGTATACATTCTAGCATTGCTAGATTTACTTTTAAATTTTAAAGTATATGAGCAGATTGAGCGACTTTCCATCCAGAAAATTTGCTGTTGGCAAGACCTCACTACAAAGAAAAATGGTCTTTCCGGAGTCAAATGCTAAAAAATTCATAAATACCAGCATTGTAAGTTATACAAACAGGTATTAAGCAATGGGCATAAATATCGTTCTGCTTGGCGAGAAAAAAAGTAGGTAGATGAAAGAGTAAATTGGGTGCAAGGATTGAACATAAACTCACCCAAATTGCAAAGGTTAAAAAAAAAAAAAAAAAAAAAAAACAAGAGGGTCACTGCTCAAGAATAGAGAATTGCCCCCCCCCCCCTTTTCTTTTACAGGCTTGCTTTCACTTTTCAGATGAGACCATGTCCCCCATATGTGAAGAAAATAGCCAATACGTAAAGAGAATTACAGATAAAGCTTTTTCTAGAATGAGATTTTCACTCTGCAGCATAGTGTGCACTGATATGAAACTTCCTGGCAGATTAAAACTGTGTGCTGGACCAAGACTCTAACTTGGTGATCTTAACCCCAGATCTGTGTTGCCGATTTGGGAGGTAGATCTCGTATCTGGAAAGAGGAGATGACAGTTAGGGTACTATGGGTGAGCAGCTGCCATCAATTTTTGATGGTGCAGAACCCACAATAGTGGAACTGCTGCCTAGTCCAAAGTCACCTGTTACCAGTCTTACCCCACAATAGTGTATCGAATCCAGACGTAATGTCGAAGCTGATGAAAAGTCATATGAGAGATTCCTGTAATCTAGGTGTGACTTCACCAATGCTGCATACAGCCATATCAAAGTAGAGTGGACCACACCGTGGTCAGTGTCACTGAGGCATAGAAGAGCATTCAGGTGCGACCTACATGTCTGCTTTAGTTGACAAAGACGGGGAACCCATGTCAACTAGGCATCTAAGACCGGTCCTAAAAACACAATGACAGAAATGCATAACATAGGTCATGGCAGGCAAAAAATGGATGCTATGAGTGAAAGCCCAGGATTGTGCTTGGTGTATTGCTCCCTGCATTCTGCCACCAGCAATAGCCGTCGTGGATGAACAGGAAAGATGGGGACACCATATGCCATGCAGCTGCCGCCAGATCATTGATAGCCACAAAAAGGAGAGTGGCACTCAAAACAGAACCTTGTGCACGCCCCTTCTCCTGCAGGGGGGGATGCTACAGGAGGCACCAACCTGTACCCAAAAAGTGTGACATGGAAGAAAGTTCTGGATAAAAATCAGGAGTGGGCCATGGAGGCCCCACTCCTTTAAGGTGGAAAGGACGTTATGGCACCATGTGGTATCATAAGATATACACGCAGATCAATGAAAACTGCAACAAGGAACTGATGCTGAGCAAAAGCTGTTCAGATAGCACACTTCAAGTGGACTAAATTATCTTCAGTAGAGCGCCCTTGGCGAAAAGCACCCTGGATCGAAGCCAAAAGATCCGGGGATTCAAGGACACAATACAGCCTTCGACTAAACATATGTTCAAGTAACTTGCAGGACACTGAGTAAACAATCTGGACGACAGCTGTCCGTTTGAAGAGGCAATTTATCTGATTTAAAAACTGGAAAAACGGCATTTTCTCGCTACTGGGAAGAGAATTCTGCATTGCACCAGGGATGGTTAAAGAAAGGCCAGGTACACTGACGGAAAAATTTGCAACACCCAAAAATAATTAATGTAGAGTAATGAAATACCAGGAATATATTTGTTGAGACAATGTATGTAAAGTGATTAACGTTGCAGGATCAGAGATCAATGTGAGTGTGAGATAAGCCACTGCAAATGTAAATGTAAATGCTGATACGCTGTTGTACATGTGTCATGTGTGTGTGTTTGTGGGATGTAGTTCCATGCCTGTTGCACTTGGTTGGCCAATATAAGGACAGTTAATGATGTTTGTGGATGGGTTAAAGCTGTCATCAGATGACGTCCAATATGTGCTCGATTGGAGGTAGAGCTGGTTATCGAGCAAGCCAAGGCAATATGTTGACACACTATAGCATGTTGGCTTACAACAGCAGTATGTGAGCAAGTGTTATCCTGTAGGAAAACACCTCCTGGAATGCTGTTTGTGAATGGCAGCACAACAGGTCAAATAACCAGACGGACATACAAATTTGCAGTCACCATTCGTGGGATTCATACAGACAGTTTTGTCAGTGGAAAAGCGAAAGCCATTGTTGATGCTCCAGGAGTAAAGACAATCAAGACATTGCTGAAGATGCCACTAAGTGAGACAGGTTCATAGAGAACTGCAATAGAAGGCAAAATCGTCAAAAAAAAGGGAGCCGGAGATGCCCAGTGGAAGACATGCCATTATAGGGTTAATGGTGATAGCAAAGAGAATGACACTCAGAATGGAACCCTGAGACACACCATTTTCCTGGATAAAGGTGTCCGACAAGGCAGACCCTTCATGCACCTCGAAAACTCAGTCGTTTAAAAATGTCTGAAGGAAACAGGGTAGGTGGCCATGGAAGCCCCACATGTGAAGAGTATGGAGGGTACTAGCTCTCTAGCAGGTGTCATAGGCCTTCGCACAAATCGAAAAAACAGCGACAATATGGGATTTCTGCAGAAAACCATTCATGACATGGATGGGCAAAATAATGAGACGGTCCACTGCAGAATGCCGTGTTGAAAGCCACACTGTGCATTCATCAAAAATTGTGAGACTCGAGCCACCATATCATCCGGGCATGAATCATTTGTCCCATCACCTTGCGAACACACTGGTAAGAGAGATGGAGTGGTAGCTAGAAGGAAGAGTGTGTGTGTGTGTGTGTGTGTGTGTGTGTGTGTGTGTGTGTGTGTGTGTGTGTGTGTGTGTGTCAGAGAGAGAGAGAGAGAGAGTGAGAGAGAGAGACAGAGACCTAATTTCGGCAAGAGCTGGATTTCAATCAATAAACTGAGTTGAAGTCTGCTGTTGTGGTCTTCATCCAGCTACTGGTTTGGTGCATCTCACCAGCCTATTCCAGCCTTTGTAAGCCTCTTCATCTGCATAGTATTTCAACCTAAATCCACTTAGAATGGTGAACCACCATTCAGAGAATAACTTTTTAACAACACAGTTCGACTTCTCTAAAGGCTTCTATACTGAGAATCCAACATAATATCTCACAAATTCAATTCCAGTAGAATTAAATAGTGGAAATTAACCCCTCTGTCATCTTGCCAAAGCCTTTGACTGTTTAGATTAAAAAATTCTGTGAGGGGAAGCTAAAACAGTATGGCATTAAAAGTCTTCCCCTTGCATGGATTGAGTTGTACTTTAACTACAGAAAATGGAAGGTCACATTAACAAATGATAAGACAGGAAGTGGGCGCCATGTGTAGAGAGTACAAACGATACTAGTCCCCAACAAATGTCGTAGGCTTTCTCCAAATTGAAAAACACAGCCAGTCTGGGATTTCCACAGAAAACCATTCATGACATGGGTAAACAAAGTGGGTGATAGCCAGAAGGAAGTTGTTTGTCCTTACCGGGCTTAGGTGTGGGTATAACAGTGGCTTCACAACAGTGGCTTAATAACATGCCCCTTGCCCAGGTCCGGTTGTACGTATTAAGCAAAAAGTGCTTGCCCACATGAGAAAGGTGCTGCAACATTTGAAAATTAACAGTGTCTGGTCCAGGTCAGAGGATTGAGATGAAGTGAGAACGTGAGCTAGCTTCCTCATAGTAAAGGCAGCACAGTAACACACACGATTCTGAGAAGAGAAGGGTATTGCCTGAGTCTTCTCTGCCCATTTCCAATAGAGGTAGGCAGGATGATAGTGGGAGGAGCTCAAAATTTCTGCAAAATGGCGACCCAAGGTGTTGGAGATAGCAATATGGTACACGATGATACTGTCTGCTACTGTCAGGATGAAAATTGGGGAATGGATCTTGCTCCCAGAGAACCATCGGAAGTTGGTGCACACGATGGAAGAGGGGGGTGAAACTGTTAAAAGAACTAGTGAATGAAGTTCAGCTACCTTTTTGGTTATCCTGAAGAATGCGAATTCCATCGCAGCAGGCTTCAGTCCACCAAAGGATTGGGACACAGCATGGTAAAGAGGAAGTGTGAGGAATGGAATGTTCTGCGACGGTAAGGATAATGTTTGTAAGAAATTCCACCTGTGACAACTGTGGAAATCATGTTCGTTGAAGGTCGCCAGGGTGGGGTAAAGTCTCCAGTCAGCCTTAGTGTGCTGCCATTTCGATGTGCACAGAGGTGGGGTAGGAGTCAGCAAATGGATAGCACACAGGAAATGGTCGCTCGAGTAGGTGTCAGAAAGAACGGACCGTTCAAGATGATGTGCAGGACGGGCAGTGAAGAAGGAAAGGTCCAAATGGGAATAGGAGTGCGACAAGTCTGAAAGCAACATGGGTGCTTCTGTGTTAAAGATGAAAAGGTTAAGTTGATTAAGAATGGCAGCGAAGAGGGCACCTCTCGGATAGGTTCTGGAAGAGCCCCAAATGGGATGGTGTGCATTAAAGTCCCCAAGCAGCAGAAATCGGCGAGGAAGCTGTCCAATAAGCTGGAGGAAGTCGAACCTGGTGACATCAAATGATTGAGGGATGTAAATGGTAGAAAGGGAAAAGTTCAAGTGAGGAAGGAAAAGACAGACTGCAACAGCTTGATGACAGGTAGTCAGGGAGATGGATGGGTTGACTATGAATGTCATCCCATATGAGCAGCATGACTCCTTCATGAGACAGAATGCCAACCTCGAGCGGAAGGTCAAAACAGACCAGGAAGAAATACAAAAGCTCAAAGCAGTCGTGAGGATGTAATTTTGTTTGCTGAAGGCAGAGTACAAGTAGAAGCTGCGATTCTAAAAGCAGTCATAAATCCTCTTTGTTGGATCAAAGTCAGCAAAAGTTCCATTGGAGGACAGTCACGATGAGGACAATAGGAAGGAGTGTCACCTCGGCAGCTGCCAAGTGTCAGTCTGCGAAAACTCACTGCTACAGGGCACAGAGGCAAGAGGATCCTGCTCCATGAGGTCCTACAGAAGTGTCGGCTTTCTTCTGCTGTCGACATGAGGAATCCAGGGCATGTTGTCTGTAGTTCAACAATGCCTAGATGATCCTTACTGCAGTTCGATTGCATCTGCATTATTACACTTTGCCAAGAAGGGCTCTCAGCAAGGGTAGTGTCCAGACATCGTGGAGTGAATCGTAGCAATGTTGTTCGGACATGGAAGAGATAGAGAGGGACAGGAACTATCAGTGACATACCTTGCTCAGGCCACCCGAGGGCTACTACTGCAGTGGGTGCCTGCTACCAACGGATTATGGCTCTGAGGAAGCCTGACAGCAATGCCAATGTGTCGAATAATGCTTTTCGTGCAGCCACCGGACGTCTTAGGCCTGTTGCTCTTCCATTCATTGAAACTACAAAATTCCTGAGGCTCCTGCTTTATACAAAACTATCTTGGTCCTCCGACTTCATGCTCCCTGCAGCTTTTTCGATGGGTGTGAACCCTTCACCATCTTGGCTTCATGCGGCAGCCCATCTTCACCTTGACCTTCAGGCTCGCCTTCAGTTTCACGACCTATGCATGGATTTTTGCAACAGTATCTTTGTGTACACTGATGGCTCTTGGACTGACCATGGTGTCAGGTGTGCCTTCAACGTCAACCAACATTTTTTGGTACTGACTTCCGGCACATTGCTCAGTATTTACAGCAGAGCTCTTCACCCTGTATCAGATCATGGAGTACATCTGGTGACATACTCTTTTCAACTGTGTCACTGCTCAGACTCTCTCAGCACCCTTCAAAGCCTCTGTGCACTGTAGACTGTCCATCCCTTAGTGCACCGGTTCCAGGAAAGCTTCCACTTGCTCACTTTTTATGGAGCCACTGTGATGTTTACGTCGGTTCCAGGTCATATCGGTCCAAGAGGTTGCTGTCACTGCTGCCAAAGCTGCATTCCTCGTACTTCAGCCCAATAATTCTTGCATTCCCTCTGATGATCTCTTGTTGCTTTCTGTCAGGAGGTGGTGTCACTTTGGCATCGCCACTGGTCCTCCATTCATAGGAATAAGCTCTGGGTTATTAAGCCTCTTCCAGTGGCTTGGACAACCTCCTCTCAGTCGTCCTGCGGCGAGGAGGTCATTTTAACTAGGTTGCATATTGGGCACTGCCTTTTTAGCCATCACCATTTGTTAAGTGGTGCTCCCCCACTACTTTGTGTACATTGCACCCAACTTTTAACTGTCTGCTGTTTCCTGAGAGGGTGCCCTTTTTTTTTACCGTTTACGTTCCCGTTTGGGTTTGCCATCTGAGTTATTGGCCGTTTTAGTGAACAATGCGTGGGCTGTCGACCGTGTTTTACTTCTTATCAGTTGTAGCAATATGGTGAAGGCCATTTAACTTTTAGTTCTGGGCCTCCATTTACCTATTGCGTACTTCATAGACCTTTCTCCACATCCCTGATTGTAGCTGTCCTCTCTCCTGTCATTAAACGTTGACATGTAATCATTTTTAACTCCTCTCCTCACCTTTGTGTTTCACAGTTTTGGCATGGACACATATGACCCTAGTTGTTTTTGCGCCCTAAAACAAAATGGGGGAGAAATACAAAGACCTTACATTCTTTTGTCGACTTATGTCTTTACCTCCCCTTGAGACCTCAAAATTTGTCGGGGAAAAATTCTAAAATGTGTCTGTGGAATCAGAGATATCAGGGAATTTCACTTGGAGAAACTTGTGGCAACCCTGATGTTAGGTTTTTATATATGGAAATTATTTTTGCTTCTAGTATTGCAGTTCTGAATTGCTGAGTTCATCCTAAACTCACACGTGAGTGGTATCTGCATACCCAGGAACTTAGAACATGGGAGCCTAACTGCCCATTTATCCCTACTTTTGATATTCGTATCTGTAAGTCACTTTTATTTCTTTAGAACTGCACAATACAAGTTTTTAGGCATTAAGCTGGTACCTGTGGATCAGTACACGCCTGTTCTGTTATTCTCCTGGATGTTTCTGGTATGGATGAGTTTAGATCTTGCATCAATAAGTTTGTGGCACTGCAAAACATTAGAGTTTTTCCTAAGCCCTCCAGTGCCGGAAGTAAATCATTTTTGTGGACTTGGCAGCAAACACTGTGTGCCACACCATATTTTATGTTCTCCCTTTTTGAGTTTAATCTTATTCCTGTCTTATCATTTGTTAATGTGACCTTCCATTTTCTGTAGTTAAAGTACAACTCAATCCATGCAAGGGGAAGACTTTTAATGCCATACTATTTTAGCTTCCCCTCACAGAATTTTTTAATCTAAACAGTCAAAGGCTTTGGCAAGATTACAGAGGGGATAATTTCCACTATTTAATTCTACTGGAATTGAATTTGTGAGATATTACGTTTGATTCTCAGTATAGAAGCCTTTACAGAAGTCAAACTGTGTTGTTAAAAAGTTATTCTCTGAATGGTGGTTCACCATTCTAAGTGGATTTAGGTTGAAATACTATGCAGAGATGAAGAGGCTTACAAAGGCTGGAATAGGCTGGTGAGATGCACCAAACCAGTAGTTGGATGAAGACCACAACAGCAGACTTCAACTCAATTTATTGATGGAAATCCAGCTCTTGCCGAAATTAGCTTCTAGCTACCACTCCATCTCTCTTACCAGTGTGTTCGCAAGGTGATGGGACATATGATTCATGCCCGGATGATATGGTGGCTTGAGTCTCACAATTTTTGATGAATGCACAGTGTGGCTTTCAACACGGCATTCTGCAGTGGACCGTCTCATTATTTTGCCCACCAAAGTCATGAATGGATTTCTGCAGAAATCCCAGATTGTCGCCGTGTTTTTCGATTTGGAGAAGGCCTATGACACCTGCTAGAGAGCTAGTACCCTCCATACTCTTCACATGTGGGGCTTCCATGGCCACCTACCCTGTTTCCTTCAGACATTTTTAAAAGACTGAGTTTTCGAGGTGCATGAAGGGTCTGCCTTGTCGGACACCTTTATCCAGGAAAATGGTGTGTCTCAGGGTTCCATTCTGAGTGTCATTCTCTTTGCTATCGCCATTAACCCTATAATGGCCTGTCTCCCACTGGGCATCTCCGGCTCCCTTTTTTTTTTGACGATTTTGCCTTCTATTGCAGTTCTCTATGAACCTGTCTCACTTAGTGGCACCTTCAGCAATGTCTTGATTGTCTTTACTCCTGGAGCATCAACAATGGCTTTCGCTTTTCCACTGACAAAACTGTCTGTATGAATCCCACGAACGCTGACAGCATTCCAGGAGGTGTTTTCCTATGGGATAACACTTGCTCACATACTGCTGTTGTAAGCCAACATGCTATAGTGTGTCAACATATTGCCTTGGCTTGCTCGATAACCAGCTCTACCTCCAATCGAGCACATATTGGACATCATCTGATGACAGCTTCAACCCATCCACAAACATCATTAACTGTCCTTATATTGGCCAACCAAGTGCAACAGGCATGGAACTCCATCCCACAAACTGACACATGACAAGTGTACAACGGCGTACCAGCATTTGCATTTACATTTGCAGTGGCTTATCTCACACTCACATTGATCTCTGATCCTGCAACGTTAATCACTTTACATACGTTGACTCAACAAATATATTCTGTTGTGTGTAGACAAGACAGCCTAGACACAATGAGAGGAAGCCGAAAGGCATGCGCTACGCTCACGCAGATGGGCGTGAGGTCTGAAACAGGATACGTAATGAATGCTATACAGAAAAGTACGTAGCTTCTGTAATACTTAACTTTAATCCATCCTTTTGGTACATCTGGGGAATGTGGTGATACAAGTGAGACTCTTTAGATACATGCAATGTTACTAATGGCGCCTTGCTAGGTCGTAGCTATTGACTTAGCTGAAGGCTATTCTAACTACCGGCTCGACAAAGGAGCGAGGCTTCGTCAGTGTAGTCGCTAGCTATGTCGTCCGTACAACTGGGGAGAGTGCTAGTCCGTATCTCGATACCTGCCTTGTGGTGGTGCTCGGTCTGCAATCCCTGACAGTGGCGACACGCGGGTCCGACATGTACTAATGGACCGCGGCCGATTTAAAGCTACCACCTAGCAAGTGTGGTGTCTGGCAGTGACACCACATTCCTCCCCCGCAAATCGGCGAACGGTCGTGTTATAAGGCTTCCGCCCGCCGTGGGGAGGACCCCATGTTGACGTATGCGATGAGGTGGGGAAACTAACAACAGGCGAGGCTGTGCCACCCGCACCCAGCCATTCGGTGCGAGGGGATCTAGGAAACGCCTGAAAACCTAGTCCAGGGTGCACGTCAACATGCGGTGTATGTGCCCGCAAAGAGACAGGAGGGGCCGAAGGGTCGACCGCGAAGACGCCATGTGGTCCGGAGCGGGCAAGAGTTCCATGGTGGAGGACAGCTGGTCACGGGAAGCGATCGGCGGCGCGTGACCCAGGGAGGCGCTTGGCGGCTGCAGCGAAGCGTCCACTGTGGGCGGCGCCGGCTGGAGGACAGGCGGCGGCGGCGGAGGCGGCAGCGGCGCATCGCCATGGGGCAAAATGGAATTCATCGTCGGTAACACCTGGGGATGAGGCGAGCCAGTAGATGGGTCCCCAGGGCGCTGACCGGACGGCACCGTCGCTGAAAGCAGACGGGGAGCGGCAGAACCCGTGCGACGACAGAGGCGCAGCTGATTGAGATGCCGACGCACCTCACCAGAGGCCCCCAAAACCAAATACATCGCGCGGCCGAGGCAGCGAAGAATGCGCCCTGCGAGCCAACGCCGTGAACCTCGATAGTTGCGATAAAATACAACATCGCCTGGAGCAAAAGCAGAAGTCTGCCGCTGCACAGGAACCTGATGCGGCGGGTGCAGCAAAGACATCAATGTTCGATGAGGACGACCGTGGAGCAACTCAGCCGGCGAGCGACCATCTCGGGGCTGAGAGCAATACGAAGACAAAAAGAGCAACAACGCGTCCTCCCGAGAATGCGACTCTTTCAACTTCAACATCTGTGACTTGAAAGTCCGGACCAATCGTTCAGCGTCACCGTTTGACTGAGGCGAAAATGGCGCGGATGTCAGATGTTGAATACCATTGGCCTGGCAGAATGACTGAAATTCTGCGGACATGAATTGTGGGCCATTGTCAGAAACAATAGTCTGCGGAAGACCTTCAATGCAAAAGATAGCAGACAACGCTTGGATGGTGGCAGTTGACGTCGTGGAAGACATCCGGACAACAAAAGGAAAATTACTGAAGGCATCTACCAGAATAAACCACCGAGCATTCCAGAATGGACCAGCAAAATCGATGTGCAAGCGTTGCCAAGGGGAAGTGGCTTTTGGCCATGCAAATATTTTCCGCGGCGGTGCTGATTGTTGTTCGGCACACGCCATGCAAGAAGAACACATATTCGTAATCGCAGCATCGATGCCGAACCAAGTACAGTGCTGACGAGCAAGTTGTTTCGTTCGCACTATACCCCAATGTCCTTGGTGAAGAAGCCGTAAAACAGAGGACTGTAACGAACGTGGGACCACGACTCTGGACTGATCATTATCAGAACGCAACAACAAAACACCACGTCGAACAAAAAGTCTCTCCTTGTGAGCAAAAAATCGGCGAACCAACGGATCCTCGATCCGAGACTTTGACAAAGGCCATTGCGTAGCAACAAAACGCAAAACGGTAGCAAGGACCGGGTCAACAGCTGTGGCTGTAGCTACACGACGAAAATCAATCGGAAACGATTTGACCACGTCATCGGTTTCCGAATCAATGAGCATACAAGCAAGTTCGGAAGAGTCGAATGCTCTATCCTCAGCAACAGGCAAACGGGACAACGCATCGGCGTTTCCGTGCTTAGCAGTGGACCGATAAAAGATATCGTAGCGGTAATGCGAGAGGAAAATAGACCAGCGAATGAATTTCTGCGCTGTACACGGAGGTACAGGCTGGTTCACTGATAGGTCTTGATTTACTATAGACATGTTAAACAACTGAAATAAATCTAAACCAAACAAGTTCACTGCAGTAGAAGAACGAAGAACGTAAAATGACACAAGTTTTGTTTGTCCCTTGTATGTTGCAAGAAGGGTGCACTGTCCTAACACAGGGATATTCTGACCTGAATAACTATTTAACTTAACATTTGCGGCACGCAACAGAGGTTTGCCCAGTTGTTTGTACGTGTCATGATTGAGCAATGAAACTGCAGCTCCGGTATCAAGCTGGAATGGTATGACCTTGCCATTTAAGTCCAAATCTACAAAAAGTTTAGTGTCCTGGTGACGACAAGAGCGACTGTCTCATGCAATTTGAACTGACACTGGTACAGAAGCACTTGCGACTTGACGCGAGTTCCGGCAACGTCGACGCACAGCATTTGTGGGACGAACACAGTCACTGTTAGAGACAGTGGCACTGGACGAAGTGGAATTAACTACACGAATGTCCATGGGCGAAGGTGCACGAGCCTGAGTATTCTTGGTTCGATTCCGGCGCGAAGCAAAGGGCTTGGAATGATTAAGAGTGTCTGATCTGAGCTTTTTCTGGCAAACACTTTGAACATGTCCTTTCTTATTACAGTAAAAACAAATAGCTTGGCGTGACGGGCAATTTTCACGCAAATGTCTAGTAGCACGCCGCGGGCATGATTTCACTGCAGTTGTATGCTGTCACGGCACACCTGGTTTAGAGAGAGGCGGCAGCTGCGCGGACGCGTGCGAGGGCAGTTTACTGGGCCGTGCAGTGCGCCCGGCGGACGGGGTAAATACTTTTCGAAGTTGGACCTAGCAGATGCGTACTTGCAAATCCCAGTGGACGCCGAATCCCAGCGCGTCTTGGTGGTTAACACGCATCTTGGCTTGTACCGATTCAAAAGACTGCCATTCGGGTGTGCATCCGCCCCTGCATTGTTTCAGCAATATTTACAAACTGTTTGTGCGTCGGTGATGATGGTAAAGTGACGACCATACAAGAAATCATGGAACTTAGTAACACCAAACACGAGAGCCAAAGCTTCTTAATGTGGTATCACCGCCAGACACCACACTTGCTAGTCCCTAGCTACGTCGTCCGTACAACTGGGGCGAGTGCTAGTCCGCATCTCGAGACCTGCCTTGTGGTGGCGCTCGGTCTGCGATCCCTGACAGTGGCAACACGCGGGTCCGACATGTACTAATGGACCACGGCCGATTTAAAGCTACCACCTAGCAAGTGTGGTGTCTGGCGGTGACACCACATATTCCTGGTATTTCATTACTCTACATAAATTATTATTTGGTGTTGCAAATTTTTCCATCAGTGTACCTGGCCTTTCTTTAACCATCCCTGGTGCAATGCAGAATTCTCTTCCCAGTAGCGAGAAAATGCCGATATTCCAATTTTGAAATCAGATAAATTGCCTCTTCAAACGGACAGCTGTCGTCCAGATTGTTTACTCAGTGTCCTGCAAGTTACTTGAACATATGGTTAGTCGAAGGCTGTATTGTGTCCTTGAATCCCCGGATCTTTTGGCTTCGATCCAGGGTGCTTTTCGCCAAGGGCGCTCTAATGAAGATAATTTAGTCCACTTGAAGTGTGCTATCTGAACAGCTTTTGCTCAGCATCAGTTCCTTGTTGCAGTTTTCATTGATCTGCATATATATCTTATGATACAACATGGTGCCATAACATCCTTGCCACCTTAAAGGAGTGGGGCCTCCATGGCCCACTCCTGATTTTTATCCAGAACTTTCTTCCATGTCACACTTTTTGGGTACAGGTTGGTGCCTCCTGTAGCATCCCCCCCCCCCCCCTGCAGGAGAAGGGGCTTGCACAAGGTTCTGTTTTGAGTGTCACTCTCCTTTTTGTGGCTATCAATGATCTGGCGGCAGCTGCATGACATATGGTGTCCCCATCTTTTCTGTTCGTCCGCGACGGCTATTGCTGGAGGCAGAATGCAGCTAGCAATACACCAAGCACAATCCTGGGCTTTCACTCATAGCATCCATTTCTTGGCTGCCATGACCTACGTTATGCATTTCTGTCATTGTGTTTTTTAGGACCGGTCTTTGATGCCTAGTTGACATGGCTTCCCCGTCTTTGTCAACTAAAGCAGACATGTATGTCACACCTGAATGCTCTTCTATGCCTCAGCGACACCGACCACGGTGTGGTCCACTCTACTTTGATATGGCTGTTTGCAGCACTGGTGCAGTCACACCTAGATTACAGGAATCTCTCATATGACTTTTTATCAGCTTCGACATTACATCTGGATTCGATACACTATTGTGGGGTAAGACTGGTAACAGGTGACTTTGGACTAGGCAGCAGTTCCACTATTGTGGGTTCTGCACCATCAAAAATTGATGGCAGCTTGTCACCCATAGTACCCTAACTGTCATCTCCTCTTTCCAGATACGAGATCTACCTCCCAAAATGGCAGCACAGGTCTGTGTTTACGATCACCATATTTGAGTCTTGGTCCAGCACACAGTTTTAATCTGCCAGGAAGTTTCAAATCAGTGCACACTATGCTGCAGAGTGAAAATCTCACTCTAGAAAACGCTTTATCTGTAATTCTCTTTACATATTGGCTATTTTCTTCACATATGGGGGACATGGTCTCATCTGAAAAGTGAAAGCAAGCCTGTAAAAGAAAAGGGGGGGGGGGGGGGGGCAGTTCTCAATTCTTGAGCAGTGACCCTCTTGTTTTTTTTTTTTTTAACCTTTGCAATTTGGGTGAGTTTATGTTCAATCCTTGCACCCAATTTACTCTTTCATCTACCTACTTTTTTTCTCGCCAAGCAGAACGATATTTATGCCCAGTGCTTAATACCTGTTTGTATCACTTACAATGCTGGTATTTATGAATTTTTTAGCATTTGACTCCGGAAAGACCATTCTTCTTTGTAGTGAGGTCTTGCCAACAGCAAATTTTCTGGATGGAAAGTCGCTCAATCTGCTCATATACTTTAAAATTTAAAAGTAAATCTAGCAATGCTAGAATGTATACAAAATTCTGATATACCCATTTTCAAGTTGTTGTTTAAAGATTCGCGACTGATAAAACTTACGTAGATTATCTTTTTGATGATAGAACTTTACATAAGAAGTTATTAAGAACATTGCGAATATCACATGATGAACAATTGAATGACTAAAGCAATGTTATCAACCCTCATTCATTGACACATGTAATAAATTCATCGAAACAGTGAAGTTCAGAGCTGTTGTAAAAATTTCTGAAATTAAAAGTATACATTGCCTAATGAATGTATTATTTTGGGGTGAAAGAACACAATAATTATTATTTTTGGAATGTAATAATTCACTATGGCTTCATTTTAATTCTAATAAGTTTCACACTGTAATGAAACATTGTCTAAATGCCTCATTCTCTCTCTCTCTCTCTCTCTCTCTCTCATTTGTTATAACTTACCGCTGTTATTTTGTATTTGTATTGCAGTCATTACATTAAAATTGGCTATACTGATTCTGCAATTTATACTATTATATTATTGCTAAGAATTGATATAAAGAATAAACATATATATTTAATTGTAAGATATTGTAAATTTATACCACTGGAACTCTTTCAAAATATTTGATTGCGTAATACTGCCAATAAATACAATGACTTTCTTTCATCTGTTTATAATTGTAATAGATGTTGGACACTTTGACTCCAAGTATGTTATACAGAAACGCAGTGATTTTTTACAAAAGGCAAATCTATGTGTTCGAAGAATTGTGGAGAGGAGGGCACGTGATGTATTTTAAGTAGGTTATAAAGAGTAACTATAACAACAAAAACAATAAATTACTGATAAATTTATTTAATTGAATAGATAAAAAATCTACTCACCAAGCGGCAGCAGAACATACACATAAATGACAGTGGCTCTTCCAGACAGAAGCGTTGAAGGGGAAGGAAGAAGGGTAAAGGAAAAGGCCTGGAGAGTTCCATGAAAAGGTGTAGATTTTGGGAAAGTCACACAGAACTGCGGATCAGGCGAGAAATAGAAACGACACATGTCATATACCAGCTATTATGTAAACACTGTTCAGCTTTCTACATCTGCATGACTACCACCAAATTATCAGTTAGGATAAATTGGCGTAGTCATAGTGTATATACTGGCTACTCACAATATCCTGTTGCAGAGCATGCTCTACAACATGGCATACATGACTTCGGCACTTGTTTCACCACACATGCCACCTGGATTCTTCCGCCAGACACCAGTTTCTCAGAACTCCGCAGGTGGGAACTAGCACTACAATGTGTCCTTGGTTCTCACCACCCACCTCGCCTCAATTTACGTTAATTTCTCCTGTCTCAGCTTTTCTTCACTGTAATTACTCTTTGCTTCACTCCGTTTTAGCTTTCTACATCTTTCATTGTCTTTTCCGTCTATTTTCACTGCCCCCTCCCACAGCTGTTGCATACAATACACTTAGCTTCTCACTCTTATTAAATCATGTACAGTTTTAGTAGTAATCTCTGTCTTGCATATTACCCTGTCTTCCACCTTTAAGCTCTCAGGTTTCCGAATCTTGCCCGATGCAGTCTCCAACAATTAGTCTTTCCTTCTCATCCTGTACGGTAAGTCACCCATGAGCCATGGTTCTGGGTAACTTTCCCAAAGTCTAACCCTTTTCTTAGACCTCTCCAGTCCTTTTCCTTCACCCTTCTTGCTTCCCCTGCAACCATTCAGCCTGAAGAAGGAGTCACTGGTTCCAAACACTTGCCTATCACAACAGTCTTTTATGTGTGTGTTCTGCCACTGCTTCGTGAGTAGATTTTTTATCTATCCAATTAAATAATTTTATAAAGAGTATCTGTGTGTGATGTTTCTAATGGTATACAACTTGTTATAAACAAAACTTATTTTTACCATTTAATATGTTTCCAGATATTTACCAGTGGTAAAGATGATATTGGGTTGATTGTACTTGGTTCTGACAAGACACAGAATCCACTTGATTACCCAAATGTGAGTGTGGAATTTCCTCTTGCACTGGCTACATGGCAGATGATATCCTTTGTGGAGAAAGCTTTACATGAAAGTGAAATAAAAACAGATTGGCTAGATGGTGTTGTTGTTGGCATGCAAGTCTTGAAAGATGAGCTAGAGTAAGTATTTAAAGCTGTCTGTTTCATGACATTCCTGGAACATGTTCCAGAATGTGTGTTACACAAATCACAGTGACATAGTTGTGACTCAATAAACTTGAATCAATATGTTTTTGTAATGAAAAAGAAACAGAAGGCACAATACCTGCGGAAATAGGAAATTTTTTTGTGCGATTTTACTGTATGAATGTTTTTTACAGTTTTTCAGCTCAATAATTAAGGAGGTATTGATACAAGGCTTTGCCAAAAATCCATCTGTCACCTACAAATCCAGCCCAGTCACTGGCATTCCCTACCCCACAATATGACTGGGCCACAATGAAAGCAGCCACATCATTGTCAAATTCACTGAAACTACTGCATAGCAATTTGCTTGAGTATGGCTGCTGTTGTGGTCTTCAGTTTGGTTTAAGCACTGCGTCAATACCTTCTCTTCATAGCACACGGAGGTCGTTATCTGCGACAGTTTTTACAAATGGCAACAGAACTTTTCCTCTAGTTGCTTGTTTCTCACTGAAAGATGCAAATATTTTAGAATGTAGTGCCCTATGTATATCTGTTAGAATAGCCACAAGGTCTGAAAGTTATTTTCAAATGATTGAGCTCTTCTACAGAGTATTGAAATTCACAGATTCTTCCAACCTGGTATACCAAAGTCTTACATACTCCTCTTCCTCCATGGATTGTTTCCAGTATTTGGAGATGAAACATTAGGCAGCAAAACGTGCCTTATAACCAAAATCTAATGAAGATATAATTAAATTAACCAAAGATGTAATGTTGCACTTTCAGGTAAGACTGATCTTGAATGCAAAGCCAAAGTGGAAATTAAATGTATGCTGCAACATTCATCTCACTTTTTGTTATTGAAATTATTCACAGTGACATAGGGAGAACTGCGTTTATGTGTTTTATAGAGTCAGATACAAGCTGTGGCACAAGGTGCTATCCGTTATTCTCCTGACTATGATGTCCAGGAATGGTAGTCTTCCCTCTTCTTTGGTCTCCATTGTGAATTTGATTTTGTGGCGTGTGGAGTTCAGATGTACAAAGAAGTCAAGAAGTTTGTCTCTTCCATGAGGCCAGATGACAAGTGTGTTATCCACATAACAGAAGAAGAAGAAGAAGATGGATTTCCATTTGGATGACATCAGGGCCTCTTCTTCGAAGTGCACCATAAACATATTCACAATCTCTGGTCAGAGTGGGCTGCCTATTGCGACACCATCTGTTTGCGGGAGGGAGGTGTGCCAAAAGTCAGTGAAGTGGGAAAGTTGACCAAGTAATATGCGTGATGTGTCATACCTCGACCGATATTGAGAACAGAATAAAAAATTCAGAGGCATTACTTTTCAGCACTCCCATGCATATTCTGTATGCAAGAAAAGCTTATGGAGCAGGTTTCTCATTCAGAACTTCTATTTCAGTGTTGGTTGTTTACACGATGACCGTGTTAAGCATAATGGAAGAAGGAGAAATGTTTATCAGCATTCCAGATTTGGCAGTTGCAGGCTCATGGTCTGCTGAGACTCTGGTTTATTGTTTCACTATATTGCTGCTTGCATTGCTCAGAATCTCAATTTGTGTGAACATAGAATTGGTAGGTTCAGGAGGGCCATGCTAAATGCCTTGCAGGGCCTCCGTAGTGCCATCCAACTAGCACCTGAGAGGGCAGACAAGTGTTCGCTCATGCGTACATGATCCTGCAGTGCAGTTGTGTACATTTAGTCAGGAAGTGGGCTTGTATACAGTGAGACAAGTATCCACACATACAATGTGATGGCATCTGGAGCAGCACAGACTGTCAAGCCATTAATGCAGCTCTAGAGAGAGTTGAACTGACAGCGGTGCAACTGACAACAATGCCAGACACAGGAATGGCACTGTGTCATTGTATCAGATGAGTCTCGGTTCTGCAACATCGTCACAATTGATGTAATTGTGTGTGGAGGCTCTGATGCTAACAGACCTGGCCAGATTGTACCTGTCATTCTCATGCGGGTCCAGCATGTGATGTGATGGTATGGGGTGCAACTGGATACATGTCACAACCTCTGGTTCACATAGCCAGTAATTTGGACAGCAGCCATTGCATTTGTGTTTTGTTAAGGCCTATCGCTGTGCCCTATTTTCAAGGGCTCCGTGATGTTATCTTTTAACAAGATAATGCAAGACTACACATCACCTGAGCTGTACTGAGCTACCTCGATACAGAGAGTGTTCCACTGTTGCCGCATCCAGCATTTTCTTCAAATCTGTCACCTGTGGAGAACGTCTGTTCACAGGATGCCAAGAGATGGGTATGCCACCAGTCGCCAGCCACCAGTCGCCAGCCACTACAGTTGAAGAACTCTGACATATGACATACAGTTGAGTAGCATGAAATGATGTACCCATGGCTGTATCCAACCTCGATTTGATATCCAGTGTGATGAGAACTGTTCTGCTGTTCCAGTTTCAATACTGAAATTCATATATTATTTTTATGCTGTCCTAACCAGACTGGACTGTGGTGTCATACAGCATAAAATATCTTACAACGTGTTGAATCAATGATGAGAAGTGTAGAACAGCCAGCAGGGGAAAGATGTTGGCAATGAGACAGCTTTTATGTAGAACAGCAGTACAGTGTTTCACAGTGCATAATGCTTCCGCAGATTGAGAACAAAATGTGTGGTTTGCTTTCATCCATTTTCGCAAACATAGCCTTGAAAAATAATGTTGACATTACTGTGCATTTCACTCTGAGGCATATTGCACTCTGAGAATGTTCATCAAATTCAGTTACTTTGTATTATATTTCAGTAACAGTGACATAATAGCAAATTGGACTGTATGAGTTTTTACGGATTTTTTTTTCCAGACACACGCTACCATTTCTTCAGATTTATTTAATTTGGGTATAAATCCTTTCCAGCATATATGCTGTACACAAAATGTTGAACATAAAATGTAGCTATCTGCTGATTTAACATCTTGCTGAGTATACCGGTACAATATTTTGTTGTAACAAATAGTTCAATGTATTTTACACACTTATAAACTTATTTATACAGTTATAGTAATTTATACCATTACATTTATGTTGTACCTTAATGTTCTGGAAGACGATATTATAAGGAACCTCATACTTTTCCTGGATGATAGAGTTGTCTATAATGAATTATTGCCTGAAAAAAATCTGCACAAATGTGAGTCAGATCATAACATTTCAATTTGGTCCAAAGATAGGCAACTGAGTTTAAGTTTTCAGAAATGTAAATTGGAGCACATCACAAAACAAAAAAAAAGACAGTATTGTATGACTACATTATCAAATAATCACAGTTTTAATTGGTCAACTCATACAAATATCTGGATGAAATGAAATGGTGACATAGACTCACTTGTAGGCAAAGCAGAATGCAGACTTCAATTCATTGGTAAGATACTGGAAAATGCAATCAGTCTATAGAGGACATTGCTTACAAAATACTTGTGTGGCCCATTCTAGAATATTGCTTAAGTACGACCCATAACAAATAAGGCTAATGGCAGACATTGAATGTATACAAAATAGTGTAGCATGATTGATCATAGATTTGTTTGATGCATGGGAGAGCATCAAGAAGCTACTAAAAATTGGAAATGCCAGACAAGTGAAGATAGATGCCAAATATATGACAAAACCTAACTTATGAAATTTCAGGAACCTGTATTAAGTGAGGTATTTAGGGATTATACAATAACCGCATATGTATCACTCCTATAGGGACCATGAAGGCAAGATTAATTACAGCATGCACAGAACCATTTAAGGAATCATTCTTCCCACACTCCACATGAGCATTGAATGGGGAAAAACCGTAATGTGTGGTACAACAATGTACTTTGTCATACAACCCACAGTGGTTTATACAGTGTGCATGGAGACATGGAATGAGTTGACAGTAGATGGGTAATGGTTCATATTGATTCCAATTTCCCTGTTGCAGTAGGTGATCTTATGCCTCTAATTATTTTTTCATTGCTATCTTAACTTGCATTCTTCACTTCAGTTTATTTACCCTTCATATCTCTTGGTATTAGGGCAAATGTACAGTTGACTTTTAAGGAATTTGTATTTTCAATTTATCAACTGGAGTTTTGTTTCATATGCAGCAGCAATGTTACAAATTATTTGTTTCAGTTTCTTTAGAATAATTTGCTGTTTCACAGGTGCCTTGAAGGAAATGAAAGATCTCAAAAGTGTCTTAATGACAACCAATGGCCTCATGTTGACAAGACAGCTGGTTGCCTTGCAGAGGGCAGGGCTTGACGGTCTGAACATCAGCTTAGACACCCTGCAGACCCGACGCTACAACCAGATCATGAGGAGGAAAGGCTGGGAGCGTGTCATGGCTGGCATAGATCTAGCCTTGCAACTTGAATACGACCCTGTGAAGGTATTACTAATGCAGCTGTCATCGCATGCAGACTTTCATAAGCAAAAGATATAAATCTGTTGTTAAGAATATCAACACAATAATCACCATTTTAAAGCAATACGCCCTCACCCTCACCCCCATCCCAGCTCCCACCCTCACCCCTGTCTCCACACTGCAGCTGTAAGTGAAGGAAGGTATATTAAGACAGAAGAAGTAAATTTTAGCTGACGATGCTAACAGTTTCATAGTTTATACAACATAAAAAAGTATGCCTTGCAAGTTTACCAATTAAATATCTTATATTTTCCTCCCAGGAGAGTCTTATGAGACGCAAGATCTTTACAGTTTCTCTTTTTTTCTTTTGTGTCTTTAGTTTAAAATAAGTTTCCTCTATTGTGGTGTTGATTTGAAAAAAATACTCCATAGTTTGGAAAAATTATTCTTAATTCTGTAGTCACATTTTTGTTGTGTCTAAGTACTACTGGTTTCAGTAGCGAGTACCAGCATCAGTTCATCTTATTATCAAAAATTTCTTTGCAAAATAAAAGCTGACCACTGTGGCCGAGCGGTTCTAGGCACTTCAGTCCAGAACCGTGCTGCTGCTACGGTCGCGGGTTCGAATCCTAACTCAGGCAGGGATGTCCTTAGGTTAGTTAGGTTTAAGTAGTTCTACGTCTGGGGGACTGATGACCTCAGATGTTAAGTCCCATAGTGCTTAGAGCCATTTGAACCATTTTGCAAAATAAAAAGCTTCTGTACAACTGCAAACTAGACATACCATTTTCAGGGTGCAGTGCACATCTATTGAAAGCATAACAGTGACCTTTACTTTTAGTAGATAAGACACCTACTGGGGTAAGAGACTAGATGACTGCACACAAGAAGTTGTCATTTATTCCATATGTAGCTACCATGCAGACTCATATTTTGTATTAGTTTGTCCTTACTCTTCCAAAAGGTTAAACCTTGTCTCTGCAGCCACAGCTTCCTCTCTCCAGCAGTTGTCTTCATCTCCATGCGTGATGAAAATACCATTCATTGATCATATTGTTTAAGTAGGATGTTCTCAGTCATCCCCTTGTTTTCTTACCTACGATCTTGCCTTCAGAAATGTTTTTTAAAAGATTATCATCTCCAGTTAAGTGTCCAGTGTATTTTGCTTTGCCCTGGATTATAACTTTCAGTGGTTCTTTCTTCTCTCCTATTTCCTTTGATTTTTCTGTCAATGCAGCTAGTTCTTGTATTTCTCCTCCAGAACCACATTTCAGCAGGTTTGAGGCGAGCTTCCTTTGGCTTTTCTAATGTACAGATTTTGCATCTGTGTGTCAGAACACTCCACACAAAGGTCTTTACAAATATTTTCTTAATGTGGAAGCTGATATGTTTATTCAGTTGCAGCTTCTTCTTATTTTGGAAGGAACTCTTCACCTGTGCTATTCTTTTCTTGAATGCTTTGAAATATTGATTGTTTTCTTGCAAAATGCTACTGAGATACTAAATTTCAGTTCCTTTCTTGAGTTGCTCATTGCCTGTTCTTGTGTCAGTTCAACCTCCACCTCCTTTCTTGTCCGTAGCCATAACTTTTGTCTTCTTTGTATTCATATTTAGCTTTAGTTTTACCACTTCTTGATTTAAGGCCTGAAACATTTTATTTAGTTCCTACTTTGATTTACTATTGTGATGTCATCAATCTGCAGTGTATATGCATGCAATTAAATTTCCATATCGACATCATGCTCCAAAAACCACCTAACTGTGTGTGGCAGGGGGTACGTCTCATGCCACCAACTGATCCCCTCTGCCTTGTTCCACTTGTGAACAGTGCTTGGGAAGAATGACTGTCAGTACGCTTCTGTATTATCTCTAACTTCTCAAATTTTCTTCTCGTGATCATTTCGTGAATTGTATATGAGAGAAACTATTATGTTGTCAGACTCTTCTCGGAAACTACTCTCTCAAAATTTGGGTAGTAAATCTTTCCGTGATGCACAACTGCTCTCTTATGGCATCTACCACTGGAGTTGCTGAGCATCTCTGTAATGATCTCACAGTGACTAAATGATCCTGTGACAAAACACTCCGCACTTCATTGGATCTTCTTTCTCTCTTCTGTCAGTCCTACTGGGTAAGGACACAGGGGTAATTTACATTCACTTAAGATTCTTCCTGAGAATCTTAGTCTGGCATCTGCTTTTCTATTGCTGTTTTATGTCGTCATTCCACTTTAAGGTTGCTCTGGATAGTTACTTCTAGATATTTTATGGTAGATTCTGTTTCCAGCAATTTGTCATTAATAGTGTAGTTGTACAGTATTGGATTTCTTTTTCTGTGTGTGTGTGTGTGTGTGTGTGTGTGTGTGTGTGTGTGTGTGTGATATGTTACATTTATTTATGTGCAGGGTCAACTGCCAGAGCCTGCATCATTCACCAATCCTCTGCAGGTCATTGTGCAAATTGATACTGCCATCTGTTGTTGCTACTTTCTGATGGACAAGTGTAGTACCTGTGAACAATATTAAGGAGCCTCTGACACTTTCTACTGGATCATTTATATACATTGTAAATGTAATGGCCCTATCACATTTCCTTGGAGTATTCCAGAAATTACCTTTTGATTCTTGTCATCTTTTCTTTGTTGTTGTTATTACTTCCTTGATGAACATATTAAGGAAGTAAGGTGATAGAAGGCACCCGTCTCTCACTGGCCTTCTGGTTTTCCTTCTTTCATATCCGGTTCAGTACTCTGACTTTTGTATATACTCAAAATTAATCATCTGTCCTTCCACTTTGGACATTATTTTAAGGAATGATGATATAATGGTAATCTGTTTATTAAACAATATTTTAACGATACACTATGCTTTCTGATCATATAGTGGCTTGATGATGGAATTTAATACTGAAATTAGTAATCATTAGACAAAATAAAAGTGAAGCTATAATAAAAGAAAGTAATATTTTGGATCATGTCAGTTGTTGTTCCAAACAACAGCACGTCAGGAATAGGTTCGAATGGCTCTGAGCACTATGCGACTTCTGAGGTAATCAGTCGCCTAGAACTTAGAACTAATTAAACCTAACTAACCTAAGGACATCACACACATCCATGCCCGAGGCAGGATTCAAACCTGCGAACGTAGTGGTCACTCGGTTCCAGACTGTAGCGCCTAGAACCGCACGGCCACTCTGGCTGTCCAGGAATAAGTACTAAATTATTTGTCCACTGATGACCTCACAGCTTAGAACACTAAAACACAAATGTTAATTGTTTGTTATGTGCCCTGGTAGAGTTTACAACTGTTTACAGTTCACGATTGGTTGTTGGAGATTGGGCGTTACTCACATAGTGTATTTAGTGCACAGTGCAGAAAAAGGCAGTGTCCAGAAAAGTAAAAAAGTGTAAAGGCAAAAGTTTCATGACAGGATGTTGTGTCACCATACTTGGAAGACAATTATAGCCAAAGACAGAAATTTAAAAGAAACTGGCTCATTTGAGCTGCGGAGACCTAGTCGAGGATTCTCAGTGGATGATTGTTAGCACAGTAGAATTTATAAAGAGACAATGTCAGTTCATGTGAGGGAAGGTTGGTTGGTAAGTACCTATCAGCTTTCTCATAAAACTCACAATTTGAAGAATACACATCAAGGAAAAGGTAGAAGTCCAACAGTGTCAAATCTAGACAATAATATCGATCATCCAACAGTTTTGCAAAATCCCCAGTTGTACTTACTTTACTTACTTACTTACTTACTTACTAACTTACTCAGATTTACTGTGTACCATACAAGGAACTGGTTTCACAGAGTTCACTCGATCAGCTGCCAAGTTCTCACCTTCCTCCAAGTTTGTGTCCATGCATTGAAGATTCATTGCAAAAGTTCCAGGTGTTAACAGGTCTTCCTGTACATCTGTATCTGTCCATTGATTTCCACAACAGTGTTGATTTTGGGATTCTTCCACCTTACATGCATAGAACATAACCTGCAATCTTCAGTCTTCTTTCAACATTAAGTTTGTGCAGGCTGTGTAGACCTCGTATTCTCAGCACTTCATCGTTTGTAACTTGGTTGGGTTAACATCTTCAGAATTCATCTATAGCATTGTTGGTGAAAAATATGGAGACTGTGTGCTGATTTTACTGACATTTTCCAAGTCTCACACATATAAACGATAAAGGAGTACAGTCAAAGCTTTGTTGACATATTACAGACCTAATTGCCATATGGACCGATTTTCCAGTTCTGCTGGTGATTTCTGCATCTGTGACCTCATTATTACATATAAAGCTACCGAGATATGGCAATCTGTCAACATCTTGTAATATCTTCTATTGCACTGTAATCGGGGAAGAGACGAGTAATTTCCACTTACTTTGCACATTCTGTTTGCCTTATCTCTATTAATTTCCAGCCCTACACAATAAGGCATTTAATGAGAAAGCAGATAAAAATTAACTTGATGCCTTCCAAGAAGACGGTCTCTACTAAGTCTCTACTCCTTCAAGTCTGACTATGTAAGTGTAGACCAGAGATGGTTTAAATTCAGAGAAATAGTATCGACATCAATTAAGAGATATATACCAAATAAATTGAAAGGATACCAAATAAATTAAAAGGGTGGTGCACAAAATATGTCAAAACTCAGCTGCAGAAGCAATGAAAAAAAGCATGTCAAAATTTAAAAGAATGCAAAATCTCCAAGATTAGCAATGTTTTACTGAAGCTCGAAACTTAGGGTGGGTTTCAGTGCAAGATGTGTTTAATAGTTCCCATAGTGAAACTTCGTTTTGAAATCTGGAAGAAAATCCAAAGAGGTTCTGGTTGCATGTGTAGTACACCAATGGCAAGACACAACCAATACCTTCACTGCGCAATAGCTGTGGTAATGTTACTGATGACAGTGATACTAAAGCAGGGTTACTAAACACGGATTTCTGAAATTTCTTCACCAAAGACAACAAAGTAAATATTGCAGTATTCAAATCAAGAACAACTGCAACTGTGAGTAACTTAGTAGTAGCTCTCCTCAGTGTCATAAAGCAATTATGTTTCTTTCAGAGAATGCTGATACAATAGCTCCATTAGAAATCATATATAGCCGCTCATTTGATAAAGATCCATACCTAGAGACTGAGAAGTTGCTCAGGTCACACCAATGCTCAAGAAAGAAAAGAGGAGTAATCTACTAAATAACAGACTCATATCACTAATGTTGATTTGCATTAGGATTTTGGAACATATATTGTGTTTGAATATTATGAATTATCTCAAAGATAATGATTCATTGATAAATAGCCAAGATAGATTCAGAAATATCGACCTTTTAAAGCACAGCTAGCTCTTTAGTCACACAAAGTAATAAGTGCTGTCGACTGGGGATCTCAAATTGATTCCGTATTTGTAGATTTCCAGAAGACTTTTTGAAACAGTTCCTCACAAGCATTTTCTAATCATATTGTGTGCCTATGGTGTATTGTATCAGTTGTGCAACTGGATGTGTGGTTTCCTGTCAGAAAGGTCACAGTTCATATTAATTGATGGAAAATCGTCAAGTAAAACAGAAGTGATATCTGACATTCCTCAAGGAAGTGTTATAGACCACCTGCTGTTGCCGATATTCATTAACAATTTAAGAGAGAATCTGAGCAGTCCTCTTAGATGATGCTATCATTTACAGTCTTGCAAATCATTTACTGTCTTGTAAAGCGATCATATGATCAAAATGAACTGCAAAATGATTTAGGCTACCTATCCATATGATGCAAAAAGTGGTAACTGACCTTAAATAATAAAAATTGTTATGTCATCCGCATGAGTAGTAAAAGGCATCTACTAAATTTTGGTCACACGATAATTCATGCAGATCTAAAGGCTGTGAAGTCTACTGAATACTTAGGAATTACATTTACAAATAACTTAAATTGGAATGCTCACATAGATAATGCGGTGGGAAAGCAAACAAAAGACTGTGATTTAATAGTAAAACATTTAGAAGATTAGGATTACTAAAGAGACTATCTACAACTATACTTGTCAGTCCTCTTTTGGAGTATTCTGCATGGTGTGGGATCCTTACCAGATAGGACTGACAGAGGACATCATTTAAAAGTTCAAAGAAGGGCAGCTCATTTTGTATTATTAGCAAACAGGAAAGTGCATGCCACAGATATCGCATGTGAATTAGGGTGGCAGTCAATAAAGCAAAAGCATTTTGCTGGAGCAGGTTCTTAAAATTTCAATCATCAACTTTCTTTGTTTGGCACGGCACTTGGAGGGCGACGGTTCAGTCTTCACCCATCTGTCTCTTTTGTCCCATGTCCTGATTATTTTCTCCTCATGCCTCACTCCTGTCTTTACTTTGAACAGTTCATGGATCTCTCCCATGAACTTCAATTTCGATATTGCATTTTTCATGTTTCTTGTCATATTAACATCAAAGATAATGATAATGTGCAAGAATAATGTAAGGCTAGCATCTTTTTAGTCACATATTTCTGCTGATACAGCTTATATTGTATGCCTGGAAATACAATGTCAATTTTGTTCCGATGACAACGTATGTCACCTGGGAGTAGTAGATGTACTGGCAATGGTTTCAGTGTCATCCGCCAACAGATAGTGTAATGGCATAGCTATCAGAGTGTTATATGTGTCTACCCTTTAATAGGAAATGCTCACAGCCAGTGTGATGCAGACATGTGAAGCAAGCAGGCAACCATGCCAGGAAGGCACACTCGTGATTCTTATAGCCAACGAGTGTGTTTAAAAAGGGGTAAAATTGTGGGCTTCCGAGTGGCAGGATGGTCCTTTCGGGGGAATTTCCACACAAGTTGGATGTGCTGCATCAGTTATGCAACGCTGCTAGTATCAGTAGTCACGTAAACATTCTCACACACGTAATCGAGGTTCTGGACATCCACACAGCACAGATGCTCACTAGGATTGTTGCACTGAAAGGGCAGCAGTTGCAGATCGTACGGCTACCACAGCACAGATAAAAGGTCTTGTGAGCCCCAGATGTGTCAACACAAACTGTTGCGAAGCAGTTATTGCCAGTTGCGTTACGGACGTGCACACATCTATCCTGTCCTCCAATCGTGCCTCAGCACTGACATGCATGGTTCGAGTGGTGCCATTAGAGGATCTATTTGAGGATGGCATGGCACGCCATGGTTGTAAGTGATGAAAGCAGATTCCGCTCACACACAAGTGATGGTCGTATCAGCAAATGACATAAATCTGGTGAGCACTCTCTTGTAGAGTGCATTTGCCCAAGATACAGTGGCCCCACCCCAGGCCTTATGGTCTGTGGTGCGATAAACTACAACTCTCATTCATCTGTGGTGTTTCTGCACTTGGTACATGCAGAATGATGTTACACCTGTTATTTTTGCATTCTTGTAACTGGAAGGTAATGTACTGTTCCAACAGTATAGTGAGGACCCACACGCTGCCCATGAAACTCAGTGTTCTCAGAAAGATGAGCAGTGACTTCCCGGGCCAGCATGTTCTACGAGTTTGTCTCCAACCGAGCACATGTGGGAACATGGGATGAGAAGTGACTCGTGCAACTTGTCAACCAACAACTCTTACATAACTATCTGAACAGATTGAGCATGTGTGACATAATTTATCTCAGGACAGTTTTTGCCATCTGTACTATCGACTGAATGCCGTAGTCAGTGCCTGCATTGTCACCAGTGAGGGCTACACCACGTACTAATGTGTGTGTTTTGGCACGGGTCGATACATGCTAGCTGAGAAGCATTTGCAGTATTGATCTGTAAATGTGATCATTTCATGTACTCCATATGCACTGTTGCAACATTAAATCTAGAGTGAATTTTCTTCTGGCAGTGGGCACAGACTTTTACCTCACAACTTTGATACATTTTACTTTTTCTTTTTCTTAGTCTTTATCCCCTGCTATCACAGTCTCAGCATGTTAATGTGGATTTGGCAGTATTAGTGGTAAATTGTGGCCAGATGCCCTTTCCATGCCACCTCCCCCCCCCCCTCCCCCCCTTCCAACCCACACCAGAGTGAAAGTTATGTACCCTGTATCTGTATGTATCTAATATTATCGTGTGTGAAAGTGTGAGAATGTTTCAAAATGTTTGAGGATCATGTAACTGATGTGGGGTGTGCATACCAGTCTGCTATTCATCTAGTCGGATGTGGACAACAGCCTAAAAACCATGTCCACACTGGCTCTAGCTGCATGCTAACGTTGGCATCTACCCAGGAGTATTACAATTTCGATAGAGTACAGTAGAGTTTTAATGATTTATACAATACTTTTATGTCATGAATTTTAGAGAATTGATTGAAGATGTCTTTCTGCTGTTGTTTAATTTATGATATAGCCGCAACAGAAAATCCAACAGAATATGTTAATTATTCTGGTCTTGTTCATTTCCGTATTTGTTCTGTGTTAAAGTAATTGTTCAGATGCATACAACATAAAAGTAAAAGTAAGGTCTATGATGACAGGCAGTGACTGGGCTGTTGTCCTGACAGCAGGTAGGGTGCAGCCTTTGTTCACTGTGGCACTAGGAGGGAGAGGGTTAATGGCCTATCACCCCAGCTTCCTTTTACCCCTGGGAAATATCCCCAGGAGTCACCTGATAGCAGGTTGGCGTCACCTGGGGGCCATCCTGCAGTCACTGGAACAAGGAAAATTCCCCACCTTTTATGTTTTATGGGGAATCGAGCCCAGGACCTCCTGATTGGAGTCTAGTGCGCTACCCACTAGACCTCCACAACCACCGTGCTTATGGGATACGAAATGTCTGCATCTATATGACTACTCTGCATTTCACAGCTCAGTGCCTGACAGAGGATTTATCAAACCACTTCCATACTGTTTCTCTACTGTTCCACTCTTGAACAATGTGTGGGGAAAAGTAACACTTAAATTGCTCTGTGTGATCTCTGATTTGTTGTGTTTTATTATAACGATCATTTTTCCCTATGAAGGTGAGTGCTATGAAAATTAAAATGTTTTTGCATTTGGAGGATGAAGTTGGAGACTGGAATTTTGTGAAAAGATCTTGCCACAGCAAAAAAGTATTTCTTTTTGTGATTACCATCTCAACTCGCATATCATGTCTGTGACTCTCTCCTAATATTTTACAATAATACAGACTGAGCTGCCCTCATTTTGACTTTGATTTCCTCCATCATTCGTATCCCATGGTGTACTTGTGCATTGTCATCTTGAAACACAACCAATGATCATCCAAATGTCGACTATATGACAGGACAGTAGGTTCGAGGATGCTATCATCATATTGCACAGCCCTCAAATAGCCTTATTAGAAATGAGATGTGTCAGACATCTGTACACCATACTGGCCCAAAACATGACCGATCCATCTGCCTGCTAAACTTAAAAGACTGGACTGCAGGTCTGAAACACATTTTTCACTTGAGCGGACACAAATGAACAAGAATTATCTATGGCTCTGAACAGTAGCTGAGCACAAGCAGACACCATTCTGTTGCATTTGGTTAGCATTCACAGGTGTTCACTCATGTTCTGCCCATTATCAGTCCTTCGATGAACTGTCAAACGAAGTCTCCATCATCTCTGCATTGGTGAGAGCAGGAGAGAAAGAGCTAAATTCTGGTGTTTCATCAGTGAACTTTTGTCTTCAACTCAAGATCTTTGAGCAGCAGAATGGTCTGAAGAGAATGTAATGTTTCTGATAACAGAATAGATGCTCGTGAATTCCAAGATGTCCACCCCATAAATGCCAAATAAAAAGAAATACAATTGACAGAGAGTTTCCGAGGTACTGGGAACATGAGAAAGATGATAATTACATTAGATACTTTCATCAGCCAGGAATGGAGTGAATAAGCACGAGCTTTGTATTTGTTTTTATTAAAAAAGAACAGCACAACAAAGTTCCTTGAAAGTAAACATGTACAAAAATGTATCTATCATGCTGATTAAAATTATGTACATACCCCACACGAGCTTTGTATTTGTTTTTATTAAAAAAGAACAGCACAACAAAGTTCCTTGAAAGTAAACATGTACAAAAATGTATCTATCATGCTGATTAAAATTACGTACATACCCCACAAGCCACCTTAGTAATTTCTTGTCCTGTTCCACTGACAAATAGTGCTAGGAAAAGCAATAGTCTATATGCCTCTGTACAAGCCCTAATTTCTCTTGTCCTTGTGGCCTTTACATTAATTGTAAATTGGTGGCTGTAGGATCATCCTGCAGTCAACCTCAAGTACGAGGTACCTAAATAGTTAAATAGTGTTTTGTGAAATGAATATCATCTTCCCTCCAGGGGTTCCTATTTGAGTTCATGAAGCATCTCTATAATACTTATGTGCTGATCAAACTTACTGGTGATAAATCTCTGAATTGGTTCAATGTCTTCCTTTAATCCAATGTCATGCAGATCCCAAACACTCAAGCAATGCTAAAGAATGGGTCACACTAGTGTTGTGTCCTTTAGAGATAAGCTACACTTTCCTAAAATTCTTGCAATAAACCAATTTGTCCATTTGCCTTCCCTACAACCAATTTTGCTTGTTTCATGTTTTACTGCTTTGGAACATTATGCCTAGGTATTTAATTGACATGACTGTCAAGCAGCATACTACTGATGCTGTATTCAAACATCATGGGATTTTTTTTCCTTCTCATCTGCATTAACCTACATTTTTTTATATTTACAGTAAGCTTCCATTCATCTCACCAATCACAAATTTTGTCTAAGTCATCTTATATCCTCCTATAGTCACTCAATGGCGACATTTGCTCATACACAATCGCGTCATCAGCAAACAGCCTCATAGTGCTGGCCACATTGGCTGTCAGATCCTTAATGTAGACTTATTAGCCAAAACATTATGACCACTGCCCACTGCAAGTTGGATGCTGCCTGGTGGCATTGCGGGCATGTGATGCAGTAACAAAAATATGTAAATAGAGCAGAGGGGGGTGGGGGCTCACTTAGGTAAGATATGGGCTGCAAATGGGGAAATCAGTTGAGATAAGTGATTTTGATAAATGGCAGATTATTATTATGCTAAGCCTGTGACACACATCTCAAAAGCGGCAATGCTGGTCAAATGTTCATGTGCTATCTATCACTAGGTGCTAAATGGTTAGACATCCATGACTCTTCACAGTACTTGGGGTTTGGCGGCATGTCTGGCTGCAATGTAGGATAGACGGTGATTTGTAGCAACTCTGCTGAAAGAGCACAATGCTAGTGCACGCACAAGTGTTCCATAGCACACTGTTCATTGTAAATTCTGGAACACGGATCTCCGCAGCAGACCACTCCTACATGTTCACATGTCTACCCAACAACATCATCAGTTGTGATTGCAGTGGGCACAGGACCATTCGGATTAAACCATCAATCAATGGAAATGTTGGCTCTTTGGGTGAATCCCATTTTTGCTACACTAGGTTGATAGGTGTCTCCACAAGAACCATCATTGAGGTGAATGGCAGCTCCAAATGTGCAGCACACCACGGATGCTGGCTGGTGGGAGCAGCATTATGCTTGGGAGACATTCTCCTGCACTTGCATGTAGTAATCAAAGACATGCCAACAGCTGTGAATCACCTGTGTCCCTTCATGCTTGATGTCTTCCCCGACAGCGATGTCATCTTTCAGCAGTGTAAATGTCTGTGTCTCAGAGCCAGAATCATGCTACAGAGGTTCAAAAAGCATTATAGTGACGTCACGTTGATGTCTTGGTGGCCAAATTTGCCTGATGTAAACCTAAAAAACCCATCTGGATCACTATCGGGCATCATTACCACGTATGCAAATCAGTGAATTACAAGACCTGTGTGTAGACATCTAATGCTTCATACCTCCTCAAACCTAACAACAAGCTGTCTGATCCCTGATACGCAGAATCAGTGATGTATTTTGTCCCAAAGGTGGACAAACAAGCTATTAAGCAGGTCATAATGTTTTGGACCACCAGTCTATACAGGATGTTACAAAAAGGTACTGCCAAACTTTCAGGAAACATTCCTCACACACTAAGAAAGAAAATATGTTATGTGGACATGTGTCCGAAAACGCTTACTTTCCATGTTAGAGCTTATTTTATTACTTTTCTTCAAATCACATTAATCATGGAATGGAAACACACACCAACAGAATGTACCAGCATGACTTCAAACACTTTGTTACAGGAAATATTCAAAATGTCCTCCGTTAGCGAGGATACATGCATCCACCCTTCGTCGCATGGAATCCCTGATGCGCTGTTGCAGCCCTGGAGAATGGCGTATTGCATCACAGCCATCCACAATATGAGCACGAAGAGTCTCTACATTTGGTACCGGGGTTACATAGACAAGAGCATTCAAATGCCCCCATAAATGAAAGTCAAGAGGGTTGAGGTTGGGAGTGTGTGGAGGCCATGGTATTGGTCAGCCTCTACCAATCCATCGGTCACCGAATCTGTTGTTGAGAAGCGTACGAACACTTCAACTGAAATGTGCAGGAGCTCCATCGTGCATGAACCACATGTTGTGCTGTACTTGTAAAGGCACATGTTCTAGCAGCACAGGTATGAAATCATGATAACATGCTCCATAGAGCGTAGGTGGAAGAACATGGGGCCCAATCAAGACATCACCAACAATGCCTGCCCAAACGTTCACAGAAAATATGTGTCAATGACGTGATTGCACAATTGCGTGCAGATTCTCATCAGCCCACTCATGTTGACTGTGAAAATTTACAATTTGATCACGTTGGAATGAAACCTCATCCGTAAAGAGAACATTTGCACTGAAATGAGGATTGACACAATGTTGGAGAACCATTCGCAGAAGTGTGCCTGTGGAGACCAATCAGCTGCTGATAGTGCCTGCACACGCTGTACATGGTACGGAAACTACTGGTTCTCCCGTAGTACTCTCCATACAGTGACGTGGTCAACGTTACCTTGTACAGCAGCAACTTCTCTGACGCTGACATTAGGGTTATCGTCAACTGCACGAAGAATTGCCTCGTCCATTGCAGGTGTCCTCGTCGTTCTAGGTCTTCCCCAGTCACTTAGTCATAGGCTGGAATGTTCCGTGCTCCATAAGATGCCGATCAATTTCTTCGAACGTCTTCCTGTCGGGACACCTTCGTTCTGGAAATTTGTCTCGATACAAACGTACCGCACCATGGCTATTGCCCAGTGCTAATCCATACATCAAATGGGCATCTGCCAACTCTGCATTTGTAAACATTGCACTGACTGCAAAACCACGTTCCTGACGAACACTAACCTGTTGATGCTACGTATTGATGTGCTTGATGCTATTACTGTAGAGCAATGAGACGCATGTCAACACAAGCACCGAAGTCAACATTACCTTCCTTCAATTGGGCCAACTGGCGGTGAATCGAGGAAGTACAGTACATACTGACGAAACTAAAATGAGCTCTAACATGGAAATTAAGCATTTCCGGGCACATGTCCACATAACGTATTTTCTTTATTTGTGTGTGAGGAATGTTTCCTGAAAGTTTGGCCGTACCTTTTTGTAACACCCTGTATAGGGAATGAGAGTGGTGCCATCATACTTCCCCGGGGCACTCCTGAGAATAACCCCAATACCCCTGCCTCTGATGAACACTCACCATCAAGGACGACATTCTGGCTTCTGCTACACAAGAAGTCATATCGAGCCATTCACATATCTTGAAACCTAATCTGTAATTTCAGACCTTCACCAACAGTATGCAGGGGCGCACTGTGTCAAACACTTTCTGGAAACAGCAATGTGGAATCTGCCTGTTCCCTTCATTGCTGATTTGCAGGATATCTTGTGAGAAAGGAGCAAGTCGAGTTTCACACAAACGATGATTTCTAAATCTGTGCTGATTTGTGAACAGAAGCTTTTCTGTCTCGTGGAAATCAAAGTGAAAATACATTCAAGAATTCTGCAGCAAACCAGTGTTAAGGATATTGGTTTGTAATGTTGTGGGTCCATTTTTTTACTCTTCTTATATACAGGAATTACCGTGCTTTTTTCCAATTGCTTATGACTTTGCATTAAGCAGGAAATTACAATAAATGCATGCTAAGAACAGGACCTATGCCATAGTGCACTATTTGTCGAGAGACCCATTGCTGAAATTTTGACATTTTGTTGGCTAAACAGTAGGTTGGAGGATTCAGTTCTGATACTGCACAGCTCTCAAATTATACTTACTAGTTATTAGAGGCATTTGATATCCATAGGTGACACAAGACCAAAACCAGACTGACTCAACTATGTGCTGAATCTGTGGGTCTTCACACTTGAGACATGCATTGGTACCTGGCCATTTCCGCACCCTTCTACAAGGATCATCAGGTATCAAAGAAATGCTTCACTTACTGTGAAAGGAATACAATACCACTGATCCAAGTTCCGCTGGAGGATACCCTGTATCACCACTAGTAATCTCCTTTCCTGTTGCACCACAAACAGAGTGAGGGCAAAATGACTTGTCTATATGCCTCTGAATGAGCCCTAATCTCTCTAAACTTGTCTTCATGGCCCTTACATGGAATGTACATTAGTCGCAGTAGATTGTTCTGCAGTCAGCGTCAACAGCCATTTCTCTAAATTTTCTCACTAGTGCTCCTTAAAAAGATTGTCACTTGCCATCCACCGGTTTCCATGTACACCACGATTCTTTGTGCACTACATTTCCTGGGGGTTTGTACTGTAGTACATAATGGACACCTAGAGACCCCACTGAATGTGTCGAGATGGTTGTGTACCGTGTGAGTCAACACAGCTCTCCCCATTATCTGCAAAAAAGTCACAGTGCAGTTACAGTAAGTTCCTGAGGTACTACCTGTCAGCTATAATTTGAAGTTAGCAGTCGTCAGTTGTTGTTGGCTCTGAGCAATCTCTGTAGTGCCGATTTTTAACATTTTGTTACTGCAAAGGCTGTGGAATGTTCATATGACGTCGCTGTAGCTTTTGCCAATTGTGTGGTAACTTTGCATGCTGACAAACATTCTTACTGTAAAGTAACAATGCTTGGGCAGTCTTTAAGCATTAACGCTTTAATCCCATTGCAAAGTCAAATTTTTTGATGTTATATTTGACATGTGATCAGTTTGTTTATTTATTTATTTTTGTAATTTTATTTTTGTGGTTTAGGACAAAAACTGTAGTGGTAGTGTATTTCTCCTAGAGCCCTTTTGTGGGCTGCTATTTTCCACTGTGAAAATGAGGCAATTTTTTTTTCCAACTACACAAGTGACGATAGTAGTGATCTGACAACAAACAAAAACTGTTTGTTGTAGCAATTTTTATGCATCTGGTACAGTGTACTATCACAAGATACCAGGTACATCAACAGATGGTAATATATATTCCCAAAAGCTTTGTAAAACCACTAAGTGGTTGGCAAGTGTGCTTCCCGAGATTCACAAAAGACATAATTGTGTAATACCATATTTACTCAAATCTAAGCTGCACTTTTTTCCGGTTTTTGTAATCCAAAACACCACCTGCAGCTTAGAATCAAGTGCAAAGTAAGCGGAAGTTCTGAAAAATGTTGGTAGGTGCCGCCACAACTAACTTCTGCCGTCGAATATATGTAGCACTACACTGGCATGCTTTGCAGGCACAAAGATAAATACTGGCGCCAAAACCTCTGCGTCAGTAAACAAATTAAAAAAAAAACGGTGGAGGGTGGTGGGGGGGAAGGGGGGGGTGGAAGACGAGCTTTTTTCTCTGCCCCGAGTTTCGACCACTGCATTTTCATACTTTATCCAACAAAGTAAATACAAATTCCATATTCTTCATCTCTGAATGTTGCAGCCTTTCAATGTACTATGAAAATCCGACTGGAAGACTGTTTGGGATGTTTGTCAATATGGCCAAGTCTACGTTCTGAATTTTTGTCCTACCTCTGACAAGAGACGGTTGTTAATAGCAACTTTTATGAATTGTGAATCACATGCAGTATTCTCTTCACCATAGGAATAATACGAATGTAAACATTTTGCCATGTATTCCTACGTGATTCCTGCTATCTCATTTAAATCCTGTCTTCCTAATAAACTACGAAACTAGAGTGAGACAACAGCTAAAGCGGAAGAATATATATATCATGTCATGTTTATATTCGTATTATTCCTATGCTGAATAGTGATACAGTCAGAAATGAAGCACGGCAACTGACTAGATTTTTAAACCTAAGATGGCTCTAATTTCTGTGCAGAATGTAATGCACTAAAGAGGCGTCTGCAAAAATTTTCAAACGGAGAAAATTTTTCGCTAAACTTTCGTTTGGAACATCTATCATATGCAGTCTATTATATGGTTCTTGTTGATCATTATCAAAGAAACCAGCAGTGTAAGTAACAACAAATAGCAGTCTCTTGCCATTGTCTCACTGATGAGACGATTCCTCTCTCTTTTTTTTTTTTTTTTAATTGTAAGCGGCGGTAGCGTGCGCAAAAGCAAGCCATCCCGCGAGCGGCGACAGGCCGTAAACACGCATAATCAGAATGCGACAAACAATGCATGGCACAGTCCTATAATGCATTTTGAGCTTAGAGTGATGGAAACACCTATACATCTACATCTACATCTACATTGATACTCCGCAAGCCACCCAATGGTGTGTGGCAGAGGGCACTTTACGTGCCACTGTCATTACCTCCCTTTCCTGTTCCAGTCGCGTATGGTTCGCGGGAAGAACGACTGTCTGAAAGCCTCCGTGCGTGCTCTAATCTCTCTAATTTTACATTCGTGATCTCCTTGGGGGGTATAAGTAGGGGGAAGCAATATATTCGATACCTCATCCAGAAACACACCCTCTCGAAACCTGGCGAGCAAGCTACACCGCGATGCAGAGCGCCTCTCTTGCAGAGTCTGCCACTTGAGTTTATTAAACATCTCCGTAACGCTATCACGGTTACCAAATAAGCCTGTGACAAAACGCGCCGCTCTTCTTTGGATCTTCTCTATCTCCTCCGTCAGACCGATCTGGTACGGATCCCACACTGATGAGCAATACTCAAGTATAGGTTGAACGAGTGTTTTGTAAGCCACCTCCTTTGTTGATGGACTACATTTTCTAAGCACTCTCCCAATGAATCTCAACCTGGTACCCGCCTTACCAACAATTAATTTTATATGATCATTCCACTTCAAATCGTTCCGCACGCATACTCCCAGATATTTTACAGAAGTAACTGCTGCCAGTGTTTGTTCCGCTATCATATAATCATACAATAAAGAATCCTTCTTTCTATATATTCGCAATACATTACATTTGTAATGTAACAAAGAGAATGGCACTTATCAGATCAAAGAAAAATAAGCAATCAATTCAAACCAGACGAAGCACTTGAAAAAGACTCTCTAGTATAAATGCGGACGGAGAGCCTGACGCATAGCAATGACTACGTGGTAAAGCTTAACTGCTAAGTTTACCACACGCACCAAACTACTGTAGCTGTATCGTCATTCATTCGACCTAAACGGACCAACTTTGTTTCGGTTTGGAGATGTGGTCTAAAACGCTTCTCCCCCTTGAATTTCGAGTCACAAATTTCAAGTGGGGCTTAGATTCGGGAAAAATTTTTTTCCTTGATTTCGAGTCTCATTTTTCAGGTGCGGCTTAGATTCCAGTGTGGCTTAGATTCGGGTAAATACAGTAAGTGTACTTCCCAAACCATTTTGAGAAACTATTTTGATGGAAAGCATATTTTCCAAGAGCCATTAAAACACTGTTATTTGGTGGGCTGTATACTTCTCACAGCCCTAAAAGCTATATTTCATAACAAAAATAAAGTAAACTGGTGCAGCGGACTATCACTGGATGCCAGGAGCATGCAGAAGTGGTTCAATGTATTCCCATAAATGCAGTAAAGAAACACAGCTACTGCTAAGTATATCTCTCATGACCAGTAAAAGCCTTAAGTGACTCTTTGCAGCAGGTCGACAGACTGTACAGCCCACATGAGTCACACTGTCCCATTAACGAATGGAGACACAGTGCACTCTGCTAAAGTAAATGAGAGTGCAGGTTCGCTTTCACCTACATTACACAGTCAGTTGTACTTAGTGATTTCTGGTGGACAAAAGAATATTGAGAAAGGAGAAATGAAGGAAGATAAGTGTTTAATGTCCAATAAACACTGAGGTCTTTAGTGTCTGAGCACAAACTCTGATTGTTTCAAGGATGGGAAGGCTATTTATTGTGCCCTTTCAGAGAAACCATCTCGGCATTTGCCTGTACTGATTTAGAGAAAGCTCAGGAATCCCAAGTCTGGGTGGACTAGATGGAGCTGTAGAGAGCAAAAACTGTAGAGGAAAACAGAGATTGGAATACATCCAGCAGATAATTGAGGCTGTAGGTTGAAAGGGCTACTCTGAGATGAACAGGTTGCCACAGGAGAGTAATGCATGGACTTTAACTGTTAGTCGCCCTGAATGTGAGTCCAGTGAGCTCACCACTGTGCCACCTCGCTCGATATATTTTGAGAGAAGTTCCTGATTTTACCATTTCACAGGATGTGGGATGTGTACTTACCATCAACTGTATTTCTTCACTGTATTCCTGAGAACACATCATACGAGCTCTATATGCACCTGGCACCTGATGTTAGTTTGCTGCACCAGCTGAACTTTCTGTCTGTTATGAAATGTAGCTTTTAATTGTCATTAAATGTCACTTGTTCCTTTCAGAAGCAGTTGCAAATATATGTGTCACCAAATAATGTTGTTTTGAAGGCCACTGGGAAGTATGCTTACTACCAAAGTAATTTTTCCATGATACAAGAAGAATATACTTACCACAAAATTAATTTCTTTTTTGGACTGCAGAAAAGATACTTACCACCAACTGACCATACTTACCACTAATTTAGTTGTTTTACTATGCTCTTGGGAAAATGTTGTACCTCCTCTGGATGTGGTTGACCTTTTGTGATAATATGCTAAACCACTGGTGCCTGTTTGTCATGACATCAGTGCTGTTGTCACTTGTTACAACAGAACACATTGTTTCATTCTGCAATATATGCTATTGTGACTTGCCTCAGCTCGTTTCTTTAAGTAGTGTTAAATGAAGTTTCTAGGATTGTAAAATAGATAGTCAAATAAAAACAGAAAATTCCTTTTTTTCACATGTAGTAGTAACTCATAACAGCTTACTAAAGACAGTGGGAAGTATACTTACTACTATAGTTTTTTGCTCCTAAATCACAAAAATAAAATAATCAAAAATTAAATTTAGTTGAAACTTCTAAAATGATACCAAAACAATTAACTTTACAGGGCTGCTACAAAAAATGTGCCCACAAATGGGTTAAAAACAAAGTTTGCAAGCTGTGGGGGCAGTGTGAAACTTTGTTAAGCACTGTATTTGAAAAATATTATTCATTTTGTTCCACTTCTAGAATGTTAGGTTTTGTGGATTTTTGCCTGTACATTAATGGGTGTGGATGCGTTCAGTGGAAGCAAGTGTGTCGTGTATGATTTTTCTCAGTAAATATGTCCTACTGACTTTGCAGTATATCTCCAATGTTCTGGATGCATCAAATGAAGTTTAAAAGACAGCTAACTGCTGCTGCTGGTATGCCTCTTCATGTAAATGTCAGAGTTACTATTATTATTCAATACAGAAAGGAAGATTACCAGCTTAGCAATTTGCTGAAAATGGGTTCAATAAAGGGAATATTACAATTAACATCCTGTTAACGACAAATTAATTAGAGATGGGAAGCAGCCCCAGATTGGAGAAGGAAATTGGACGGATAGCTGACTCCATAAAAATTAATACATTTCATACTGTGCTCGAGCACAGGCAATAAAAAACAGTGAGCAAACATGATGCGTGTACTTGTTGCCTCAGGGTCTCCTGCGAAACTGAGGTCCTTGAGTAAGCTACATCACACTGCTTCGTTGTGTACTTGTTGTCAAGCCAGTTTATGAAGTACACATCCCTCTTCATTTTTATATAACTTTGTTTTGAATGCACTGTACAAGAATATTGAATACCTTGAAAATTATCGAGTTCAGCCATTCATTCACATGTAATATTCCAGCAGCTCCATCACCGATGAGTGCCTTCAGGGGTGTAAAACGAGTAAGTGAGAAGTGCCACTGAACTACTAACAACCATTTTCATCTACTACTAATCTGCTCACATTAATCATTATTCAGGGGGATCAGTTCTACATCATTTTATTTTTATAAATATACAGAGAAGCAACTACTTGAAAAAAGCCAATGCTCTGCTACTTAAACTGCTCTGCCACTATTTTGATTTAATACTTCATGCTAAATGGGCATTTAATTTTACACAGGACACTGTCATCTAAACTTATTCTGATAAATTCATATACTTCCTTCTTGTGCAATGCCCTTTATGCTGTCAATGCCACGTTGGGACCGGTACAGTAGTTTCTGTTCTGTGGAGGACCAACCGTACCTGCACATAGGCTATTATTATGATGTAATCACCACTTCAAAAGGCATTCCTGTCTGCTCCTAGAGAATATGTTGCATGGCTAAATATGGTCTTCTGTTAGAAAGTGTTTGTGTGTTGTGTATTTGAGGTGGGACAGGTAGGTAAATTCACATATCCAGGTAAATTATTGGTGTACTGGCTAATAAAACATTTTTTACTTTATTTTTGAATATTTGGGGATTTCCCGACTGCTCCTAATGTCGGCTGGCAGATGTTAAAAGGGTGTTGCACCTGAATATAAAACAGTTTTCTTAACCCTAAGCTTCAATGCATATTCTCTATGGAAATTATTTATATTGTGATTGTTATGGTTGCAAACTTTGCAATTAATGCTAAATTCTCTCTTGTCCATTTCAGCAGCTCAAGGTCAGCATATCTTGCTGCTATGTGGAGGACCCAGGTCCAATTCGTGGTGATGCCTTTTTTTTTAAGGGGCGAAGCTACTCCACACCCACACTGACATGGTGACCATCACCAAAGTTCTACCATCACCTCCGTTTGCTTCGTTACAATTGAGAAGTGCATAGGATGTGGGGTCATGATGTTGTCCGTAGGATTACCCACTAATACAGGCACTTTGAGGCGATAGAAGTGGTCGAGAAGTGAGCAGAACGTAGCAGTTTTAAGGGCAGAGGGAGAAAAGTGCCGAGGCAAGCACCAAAGGAAAAGAACTTCTGCAATAGTCTGGACAGATAGTAAGAGCAGTAACAGTTTCTTTCTGTCTGCAAGGGTGAGGTTGTCGTTAGTTTTGGGTATCATGCGATGCTCGATACCATTGTCGCAGCTTAAAACACTCTTTACGAGTGTCAGTCCTATTGAGGAGGGGTACTCCTGGGCTGTGCACCTGAGTGTCTCCTGGGCCACCTGCAGCATCTGTACTTGTAACATGCCAAGGTCGTTATACGAGTGGTCAATTGGCCATAAAGAGGTTTGGTTGGATATGTTTATGTTTAGTGTGCAATACTGCTTTCCCGTATTGCCAGTTGGTCAGCTAGATATTTGCAGCTGGCAATGCCATTTAGTTTTGCTGTAATGCAGGGATTCACCAGTGTTTATTTTGTCTGTGAGCTTGTGCTGTCCACAGGTGATTAATTGTCCCTAGATAGAAGTGTTTTTCAGCAGTTGTGTTTTCACCCGTGGTTGTGGTCATAGTTTCCCAGGTTAAGAATGAAATAATTGTCAGAGTGTCTCAAGTTCCTTTACAGTCATGTGGTGAGTTTTTTGAATATCTGTGTGTGAGTCTCAAGGCAGTATTCTCTGTGAAGATCGACAGTGTGTGTGGACTGTGGTGCACTTCGTTGTGTATCACCTGTAGGCGGCACAGGCGGTCAGAGCCACATAACCCCAGACTGCAGCTGCATGTATCATCATGGATCTAATCAGTATCATGTACACAGACCTCGATACCCTCCTATTCAGTGTGCTTTACCTGTTGAGCTTAGAGTAACACTGTTTGAGCCTTGCATTTGCTCAGTTGGCCAGTCACTGAAGTATTTGACTTTCACACTGAAACGTATTGGGCGTGTGTGTAGTGTTATTTGTCTTCAGTCTTAATGTGGGGTCCTGCCCACTCATCTCATATAGGGTGCCTAAAGGATGCTGCATTCTCAAAATGCTATACAACAATTCAAGCAAACAACATTAATAGTTTTTATTACAAATAAGAAGTTTGACAATGCTTAACCTGGAATTTACAATGGTGTCGCAAGCAATAGGCGACATGCAGTATAAATCCGAGTCCTTTGCTATGTACAATGTTCGTGCAAGTTTGACACACAGTTTGTGGATCACTAATAACTGTTATTGTAGCATTCAGCGCTAGGCCTGTCCGTATACTGTCCTAATCCTGTCCAAATACTGAGTGGCCGAGGCTGGCAGGAGCGGCACTTATATTCTCTTTGTCTAGTGGCCTGCTCCCGTCGTGGTGTGGTCCTTGCCAGTGGGCTATTGGCTGACGGTGTGTTCACTGCCTTCTTTGCTCTTGCAATCTTAATTTTCATTCCAGAGCTTGTGGGTATGCCAGAACACTTAATGTTTGTGCAGTTGTTATGGTTTGTCAGTGAACAGAACTGCTTCACACTTGTCAGAATTTGCTTTAACACACTGTCGTTCCAGCTAGGCAGTTTTGTTTGCAGTTGCGAATTATGCCTGATGGTTTCCAGTTTTGCACTAGGATGGTAATGTCATCTGCGTAGATGGTTGCCATTGTGTTTTGTTCAGTTGGAAAGTCATTGACGTAGAGATTAAACAAGAGGGGCCCTTGGATGCTGCCTTGGGGTACTCTCACTTGTATATTGTGTTGTGTTGACTGTTTGCCCTGAACGTCGGTGTTGAAGCTTCTGTGTGTGAGATATGAGTGTGTAAGATGCATGAACTCGTTGGAGAGACTAGCAGTGCAGAGTTTGCGAATGAGACGATTGTGCCGTAGATGACTGAAGACCAAGAACAGCACTCCTGTAGCTTTGTTGGTGTTGGGGGTGTGTGTAATATGTTCTACTACACCGAGGAGTTGTTGTGTTGTGGAGTGGTGATTGCAGAATCCAAATTGCTCCAGTCTCAGCGAGTGATTGGTGTTGCAGTGCATAGTAAGATGTTTGAGAATCATCTTCTCAACAATCTTATTCAGGGAGCTCAGCAGGCTGATGGCTCCATAATTTTGTGGTAGGGAGTGGTATTTCCCTGGCTTCCTGAACACCAGGACAGGGAAGTGTTGATGTTGTAGAATGGTATTCGTCATATGTGTGAGATGCTCTATAGCTTTATTTGTGAACTCCTGGGTGACACGGTTTTGAAAGTGATTGGGACCAGGAGCTTTTCTAGCTGTTTTGTGCTTAATAACCTGTGTAATTTCATGTGTAGCAGTATGTATTGTTACATTGCACGTGGGCTGGGTTACAAGCCATGTAACCTCCTGGTTCATTTCAAGTAGCAGTACTGGATTGGAAGGAGCCAGATTCAGTGTGAATGATGTTGCTAGTGTTCTGGTCATCAGCTCATGCTTCTCCTCCATGGAGTATGCTGGTCTGTAAGGCGGTGGTAAGGGCTTTGACAGCTTCAACAAGTTTCCTGCTTTGTGTAATTTTGGGAATTTGTGGGATATGACTTTTCAAGCATTTCCTTGAACAATGCCCAATTCACACGCTTGTAGCTCAGTATCCTGTGAGATTCATCATACTGCTGTGTTTCTTCCAAGTAAAGTATTACAGGTGTTTGGTGAGGCCAAATCATGTATAATTTCAATGTTGATTGCGACTATAATGCCAATCACATCTAATGTCTATCACATTTAGTCTCTGTTCCCTGTTTTAAGTGTCACCTCAGCTGGCACTAGTGTAATGTAGTTTGGGCGCAGTGCATGTTCGCATAGTTTTTTTGCTAATGGTGTTTGATCTTTGTTAGTTCCAAGCAGAGTGTTTAGCATTAAGATCACCAGTGGCTATTAGTCACTATGCTATGTTGAGTATTGTGCTGATATCGCTTGTTATGATGTTACCACATCAATTGTATATCGATATCAATGTAGTGTTCACTCAGTTGACTTGACCCTAACAGCTGTGGCTTCTAGTCTTGCAGGTTCAGGAATCTTAACATTTGTGTATTCTTTGTCTCAATATATGATGATTGCTGTTCCACCCACAGTTGTGCCTTCAGGTGGTCAGTACAGTAGATGTAATATCTTGGGAAGAGTAGTTGTTTGTGTGACTGGAGTTAAGCTTTGTTCATGAGAGCATTCCAGATTCCCTTCTCCTCCATAAATGCAGCTAGCTCTGCCCTTTTGTTGCCAATCCCATCTGCATTCCAGAATAGCATCTGAGTCAAAGTACTGTTGTTTGTGTTTTGTGGTGTATTATCTATGGAAGAGTGTGGGCAGTGTGGTGATAGCAGTTTGTATAGCAGCCATGCACTGGCTGGGTGTAGCCGTCATGAGTTTGTGCATGTGTTACGATGAAGAGCCTCAAGAGGATCTTAAGCCACGTGAGTGGGGAATAGTGTCTCCACTATGCCTCTGATTGTGGTGAGAATGTTTGTTATGTCAGCCAAAGTGTTGGCGGTGGTGTTGGTGGCTGGTGGTCCTTATGTTGGTGTACTGGATGGGCTGGCTTGTGTGTTATTCATGGTTCGTATTTCATCTGGGGTCACCTGTGTTATTGCTGTGGTGAGGGGGGCAAGAGTGTGAGTTACGGTTACATTGTTCCTTTTAATGTGTTCCTATGTTTGTCTGGTCTGTTGTTGGTGTATTTGTTGTGGTGTGATAGTGTCCCCTCTTTTGTTTTTTGGGTACCTCTGTTTCATTTCGTGTGTTTGTGGTTGCCCTAGTTTGGGTGTGTCTTCTGTGATATCACGAGTGTCACAATCTGGCCTAGACAGAGTTGACTTGGTGTTGTCTGGGACCGGCAGTGTTGTCATCAGAACAGGGGCAGTTTCTAGCATTGCAGGTGTGGGTTGTGGTTCTGTTGTTGTGGGAGTGTGCCATGAGTTTGTGGAGCTCTGTGCATCCTCAGTTCATCCACTTCCACTGACAATGCCAGTAAAAGAGATTCCACACCTTACTGGTTGGGGGGTGGGGAGTGTCTTGGAGCTGTTCTGGTTACCACTTGTCTGTCTTTGGCACTTTTGCACCTTAGAGCTTCTTTGTATGCTGCACACCATCTGTAGTTTGCACATGGACCCCTCCACATTTGGTACATTTGATAGTTGTACCAAGTTTAAAGTGTCGCGCTACATGGTTACCAGTGCATTTGCAGCACTGTGTGCCAGTTCACATCGGGTGCCGCACGGCCAATCTGCTGGCAGTTGTGGCACTGTTGGGGGACACACGGAAGTGTGTATATTTCTACTACGACCATGTGAAGCAGGAGCATCTGCGTCAGAAAGTTGCATGAGTAAGCTATGTCGTCCAAATCCACTAAATAGTTTGGCTGCAGTCTGTGTGTCACGAATCCCAGAATTCATCTCATGCTCTCACAGTCCCAGCTGAGAGCTGTGATTATACCATGAAGAATGTCATTGAGGGTTGTGGTGTCAACTCCTTTCATGATGTACATTCGAGTTTTTCCCCCTTGGGTGCTATATTTATGATACTCAATTCCCCCAGCTTTGACGAATTTCAGGAGATTTGTGCAATCTGTTTTGTTGCATACATACAGTGATACATGGTCCCTTGTGAGTTTTGTGTTTGGTATATGGTGGGGAGTGACATTCTACAAATGTCTTGTTTAGCTTGCCGAGGCTAGTGTAATTGTGTATTATGACCAGTGGGAAGCCAGTCGGTGTAGTGTTCTGCGTAGCGGCTGGGTTAGTGTTGTGTAGTTGAGGTGCTGCAAAATTGTTTGTATGGGCGCTCATATTACCGATGCTCAGAACTGGTGTTGGTAAAAGCACGCTGCATTTGCCGTGTGAGTCAGTAGGCTCAGTTGTTCGTGTATGTTGCTGCTGATTGCATTTTGGACCCACCAGCTTCGAAGGTCCATCTTTGTTCCACGGAGCTGTCACTTCCAGCTCGAGGACTACTGCGGTGATATTGAGGGCCTCTCTAGTATATTCACTGGTGGTGTGACTGGTGTTGGTGTTGCTGTTGCTGTTGCGTTGCTTCCACCCGTCAGTTGGACAATGAGCTCATGCTGTCTCCGAGCCATTGCTTCTTGATTTGTGGCAGCAAAGTCCAGATTTACCTGGTTCATCACTTACTGATAGGTGGCAAAGCAAGACAGAAACATTGAAGGGAACAGATGGCACTCCTGCCTCTTGTGCTGCAGTCTTGCTACGGGTCGTTGGGTGGGATCTGCTCGGTGGATCTGCCGTCTCCCACACATAAGGATACTTTTAAGGATAGAATGTGGATATGAGACAATTTTACTTTTTCGTCTGAAAAGACAATTTTGCTTTTTTAGTGTACATACAGAAGAGGGGAGTCCTTATGACTCACTTGTGCAAGATGCAATGCACAGTGCAAGAGAGCACGGGTGGTAGACAGCAGGCCTGTACTGGACAGTGTTGTCCAATGTGAACGTGCCTCGGACACTGAAATACCCTATTAAAGAATGGGAGAGTCACACTGGGGAAGTTCCAACCACAGTTGCAGGAACTTTGAGCCAGAACTCTTGGCCACCTAGCACTGTCAAGTGTGTAGCAGCGTGTGCTTATTAGTGACACTCCAAAGAGTGTCCTGTGGCATCTACGCCAGTTTTAGCGTATATGTAACACAAATATCCTCTCGCAGCTACTGCAGGTACAGGGGGAAGGCAGCTGCTCAGCTGCGACTCACCCGTAGTACTGCCCGTAGTTTTCCTTGGTGGGAGGACTGGAACGAGGTGCACCAAGCCTTATGATGCCCATTGAGGAACTGTTGGACTGAGGCGTAGTGACTCTGAGGTCAAGAAAGCTGGCAGTGACCAGAACAGGGTGTGCTGACTCACCCCCCCCCCCCCCCCCCACGATACTGATTTCAGTGATGCCATTGCAGAGGATTACACTGTGGTAGGTCATCTGGTTTTGATGTGGGCCAGAACATGAAGCTTTCCTTTGCCTTTTTTTGCTAAATTGACTCTTACTTCTGGGCACAAACACCTATACAGAGCAAATGTATTGGCACCCAGGGTTTGGTTATTTGGGGGGGGGGGGGGGGGGGGGTTGGGGGAGTGATGGTTTGTTATTGTTTCCACCCCCCTCACCCAGCTTCCCTCAAAAATGCAACTCGCTAGCAACCTCACTGTTAGCATACGACAGACATCTACAATTTTAATAACAATAATAAACACACAAAAATATATTAAATTATTCAATATAATAGTAACAATACAAATAGGTGGATCAAAGAAGGAAGAAAACATAGGACAAACAAAAGAACTTCAGAAAGTGTACAAACTGACATGGACACACTATAATAAAAGAAACATTTCAGTACAAGGCAAACACATGCGCTACAATACAGTTATAGTATCAGAAGCACTCTTCGCATCAGAAATGACCACAATCTGAGGACCAGGCACCACAAAGCAGAAAGAATACAATGCAAAATCCTCAGAAAATTTTTTCTAGCAGTGTACAGAGATGGCATATGGATAAAGAGATCAACCAGAGAATTATAAGAACACAGAGGCAGATTCAGTCACAATCAGAAAACACCGACTAACATTCTGTGGACACATACACACAATGAACAGCAACAGATTCACAAAGGGATTTAGGATGTAGTAAATGCCTAAATAAAAAAAAAAACCAGTTGGTTTCAAGAAATAGAAGAAGGCTAAAACAAGCAGGAATCAGAATGGAAATGATGAATGAAAGAGACAAATTCAGAATCAAAATTATGAACATAAAACTTGAAGTAAAGGGAAGGAAGAAAACAGAGAAAATATGTACATATCAAAGGAAACAAGAACACAGTCAATGAATGAAACGATTTTGGGAAGAGAAAAGGGAGGAGGAAAGAAGGAAAAATCTGAACAATCGCGTAGCAACCAAGTTGAACTCTGTCAAAGTGTGTGCTCACCATCATCATTTCAATAAACATTATGACTGAACAGAGGTCTGCAAACACATGTGAATGAGGGGAATACTGTTTCTGTCAATGATTTCCAACTGTGTTCGGGAAGTCATTCTTTCTGTTGTTGTTGTATCGGATCTGTTGTTGACACCTGGTATGTTCAACCCAGTGGTGTGCAGCTTTACCCGGCTGGAATGTTGTCAATCAGACCAAAAGCATGTCCTTGTGGGCAGACCCTAGCACGAGCAACTGAAAAGTGTCCTTTATTACATGTAGCTTGTCATTGCTGGAAGAACTTGGCATTTTTGACACACTTCTGTTTCCATGCTACCTCCTTCTCCAAAAGGTATGTGTGCATTTGGAAATTGGTGAAGTAAAAAATATAAAGACATCGTGTCGTTCTGCCACATCTGTCTGTAGTGTGCATTTTGGGGTGCGTGTACGATACAAGGCATTTAGGTATGGTGAGGTTACTTAGCCATTAGTGTTCACAATGGCTGGCATAAAGGAAACATGACAAGTATTACATTAGAAAGCAACAGCGATAGCTTTCCGACCGCATAAATTCTACTAGGCAGAGTCAGAAGCAGACACAGTGGCCTGTGCCAGATACGAGGGTTGGAAGTAGCTGAAATGTGAGTCGTGGGACAGAGAGAAAGAGAGAGAGAGAGAGGACACACAGACAGCACCATAAAGCATTCCCCATCTCTTTCTGCACGGAATGAACCACACTGCTGCCTTCTTAAGGGCACCCCAGTATAATATGTTGTTTGGGAAGTGGGTGGTAGTTATCATCATTGCAATGACCTCCCCTTATATCCACTCCTGCAAGATTGTGAAATCTACAGCCACTGAGGAGATTTATGTGAGATGTTCCTATCAACTTTGTGTAATATTCATATTGCACACTTCTGCAGACAAAACAGATTTTCGACCTTAGCTTAGGAAAGAAAAGAATCATCACAGATCATTAAGGTTCAAAGAACTTGTCTTGAACACTGTAAGGGATCCGTGATCCCACAAACATAGATTCTAGTATCTGACGCCCAGGTCGATAGCGGACAGGAGTCGATTGTCGAGCGCTGCAGTAGGCAGTGAGACTAGTGCTGAGTGCGCAGTAGTATGGTAGAGTGTCGAGTGAGAAGTAGAGTGGGAAAGACGGCCAAGAATGGTGGTCTAGTGAGTTGTAAACGGTAAAATTCACTGGAGTATGACGAGTGAGCACGTCCCCCTGATCGTCGTGGGGTTGACTCTCACTAATGCCGATTCGCGAGTGATATGAAACAGAAAGTGACAAGTGCCAAATTACGTGTTTCGTGTCAACCGCGTCAGCCAGCAACAACCATGGATTGCAGTGAGGATTGTTGTGAATGTTAACCATCAGCATTGCCTGTGACAAAGTGCTGAAAATCAGCAATCAATAAAAAGAGATAACCACAATTAGACGTGTAAGGCAAAGGTAGCAACAGCCTCAGAATTTGTGTGTTAGTAGGAAATATATATCAGTTGTACATCGCAACCTTTGTGATACTTAATAATAGACAAACTTTCAATCATTAGCTATTCCGTCTCAGAACAGCCGCATTCGGTTGAAATACTCCCGAAACCACAGCAGAACAACGCATAATAACCAATAGCCTTTCATCCAGTAAGCACACGGTCATATATCATAATAATTAACTGTTTTGTGGCTTTGGTAAATTACCCAAAATCCAGTAAAGGAATTAACCTATTTTCAGATTATGAAGAGTTCTTTGTTACAGCTTGTATTTTTGTTCCAGGTGGCACTGAACTTGATGGCTGTAGTGATGTTGTGAAGGCACAAAGTCGGAAGTTGTTAAACCTTCAGAAACAAGATTTTCAAAAGTACTTCTTCTCAGATACCAATATTTCGCCCCTGTTTGTGTCGGATACACAGATGTCTCAGTTGTTGTCACATAATTTGAGTGTAGTGACTGAATCTAGAAAACAGTTTCTTTTGCTTCCCTGTACCCCAAGCATTATGAGCAATACAGGACTCCTAACAAGACAAACACATAGAGCACAGCCCTCTGTCTTCTCTTGCCGTTTCTGCAGTTTGGGAGCACAGTCCGGAAGTCTGACTCATGTTGACCGGACCGGCAGGGCGAAAATGGTCGACGTGGGTTCGAAGCTGGTGACAGAACGGACTGCTACAGCACGAGCAAAGGTTTTTGTGGGACCCGAACTGATGAAACAAATACGAGAAAATGGCCTGAAGGTACTTAGCGTTGCTCGCCTGGCGGGAATTGTGGGGTCCAAGCAGACGTCCAGCCTTATCCCTCTGTGTCATAACATATCTTTATCCTCTGTGGCTGTGGACATTGAACTGGACTCTGCTCTCAACTGTGTGATTGTAACTGGCACGGCAAAGTGTAGAGGGCAGACGGGTGTGGAGATGGAAGCTCTCACTGCTGTATCGGTGTCTGCCTTAACAGTGTACGATATGTGCAAAGCTGTGAGTCATGACATTGTGATATCTGAAATAATGCTTCTGGCCAAAAGTGGGGGAACTAGAGGAGACTTCCACCGGACATGAGCATCTGCGTGGGGCAGTGAAATAAGTTAAGTATACCTGGTGTGATGTAGGCAAATTTCAAAGTCTGTTCATAGTTATCATAAATTATATACACATCGAATTGGCCTGAATATGAGTTGCACCTTTAATTTCGAAAAAGAGAGAAACTTAATTAAAAATAATTTGTCAAGTTGCCCATTTACAAAAGCTTTTCAAAATGTGATTTACCCTTAACCAGTTTTTTTGTAGTACACTGTAGATAAATTACACACAAAAACAAAGCTTTCAATTGCAGTTTTCATGTAAGACACTCTTAACTTCACTAACATTCATTGTTTTGTCACTGTCAGTATTTTTGTCACTCTCCTCCCAAAGTACAGTGGCGTCGCTACAATCCCGGGCATTGCATGTGCAGCATTTCTTGAACCGTACCTTTAAAAAGCACATCTGTTAGATGAATAACTGTGAGTTTGAAATTTGCAACGTAACTGTACCGAATTCCAAATCTCTCTCTCTCTCTCTGTGCCCTCCCCCAGCTGTGTGGTTGTGTCCTCTGTGTTGCTCTATTGTCTCAATTTTTGATGGTCCCATGCTGTGAAAGTTGAGGTGAAGTGTTCATTCTTAAATAAATAGTGTGTATCAGCTCTTTTCTCCTAGGATCAGGTTGTTATTGCTGTGTTCATTGATGTAAAATGACACTTTTTTAACAGTTCCTAAAAGGTGCACCACTTCATTGACACTTTTGCTCAGGTGCAGAGCATATTGGCCAGACTAATTTACATGTTTCAGCTTTACACTGTATGGTATCCTCTTTTTTAAAGGCCTATTATCTTTCTTGTGTGTGACTTGTCCAGAGATTGAAAATGTTTTATTTTGTAAGTTACCAATCCAGAACAGGTTTCTGTCAATTTAATTCTTCAGGTTTTCCCAGAAGTTTGCTGAAATTCCCGAGTTGTCCTTTGCACAGTCGGACATCATTGTCTTCCTCGCATATTTCGGTGACATTAGTTGTTGCTTTCACAAAGTGCTACTTGAGACTGACCGTCAGATGGAGCAGGTCTGTAATTTGTTCCCTCTGCCTTCGTGCTTCATCTGCAATCTGCTCTGACAGACATCATCCTCGGGTATCCGTGTTGCGTGATATTCCGAGTGTCATCTACACTCACGGGCACGATTCTTGTGTGTTATGTTTTCAGTCCAAGCTGGTTGGTAGAATTCTGTTTGCAGGCTGTCCCCGTTTGGGGACAAGGATCGGCAGGGCATGAAACCCTAATCTTTCATCTTTCAGTTAACTCAAATGTCGAGTGTCACTTTTTTCATGTACTGCGGTTACTAATATAAGAAAATACAAAATGAAAATTTCTCAACATAGTCATGTTTCTTTTCAGTATGTTTCTCAGATCAGTACACTGCAATGTAAATATTCCATTAAAAGAATATATTTTTGATTGTTTCTTCAGTCAGAGATGCATTGCCTTTTTGACTTAACAATCAATGTCAAATCATTGTCCCTCAAACAATCCTGCAGGGGTTTGACAATGTGAGACCATGGCTTTATGGAGCATCACCTAGAATTAGCTGCCGTCTTTTCTGGCATGATTTTAAATCAATGCTATCATCACTGTTTCTTTTGCTTAGGGTTTTGAGTCTAGGAATGATGCAAACAATCCCTAGCCCCCTTTCTTCCTTCATTTGGTAGCCTTGAGCAAATTGAATATTCCTGCTTTTGTTTGTATTTATTAATCTGTTTGTGCCTCTAATTCTTAAAAGACTTCATTATGACACTAATAATCTGAAGCAGCAAATTTGGGGAAAAAGAGCTGTATCCATTTATGCTGTTGTAAAATGGAGGAATTGGTTGTAGTTGGAAAAAAAATCTGCCTTTTACAGCTGCTGATTTTTGTCATTTATTTTACGTAGCCCACCCATGATCTACAATCAGGTCTTCTTTTTTATGTTGTATTTTTTATGATAATGTTGAAACATAGATGATTGTTATGCATCTTTGCAGCACCTAAACTTGAATATTGTACTTAAAAATGTTATTTGTTGTCTTTTTTAAATTAAATTGTTATGTTAAAGAAGTGAATTAAATGATTGTTGCCTGTGACGTAATTTTGTAGCAGCTAAAATTAAATGCTGGTCTTCAATATTTTAATTGTTATAGTTTGGGGTATGATTGTTGTAATTATAAAATGAATATGTGCCTTGTGCACTATGTTGTTACAGTAATTTGGAGTTTATTTTGTACATCATCTGGTGTAAATTATAAGAATTTAAGCAAAAACTTCTGTCTCTCAACAGATTTCTTAATAACACTATTCCAGTAACTGGATATGCATATTGAAATATTTGTGTTGTATATTAGATTCTATGACCTGTACCGAGGCAATATTTTGCGGTTGCAAATTTTCTTGACTATTATTAAGTGTGTGTGTGTGTGTGTGTGTGTGTGTGTGTGTGTGTGTGTTGCTTATGCCCTACATACGAGTCCTCCAAGGTTCTTATGATCTGACCAATGTACGACATGCCAAAATGCTACAGCTGCATGGGGAGATACAATTAAATCCCATCCCCCCTCTCTCTCTCTCTCTCTCTCTGTCTCTCTCCCTCTCTCTCTCTCTCTCAAAGATCGGCAGGTTCAGGAATCTAACACAGAAAGAATTTAATCACAGTTTCTTTTTCATCTCTATCATACAATGTAGTCCAATTTTTTGCTAATACAGATATAACATTTTGTGATTTATGTTGTGTACTCTTCAAAAGATCTAATGATGTCCTCATTCCTTTCTTATAAACAAAACAAAAAGAAACTGACAATAATTGTCATTAAAGTAAAACACAGAACAGTGTCTCCATAGCATCAATGAGCACATCCTTTCAGCACCTTTGACCCAGGCAGTGAACACAGCAGCAGTCAGTCTATGACTTGCAGCAGGTGAATCCCAGTCAGCTGCATTGCTCATGCACCCCACGTAAATAATAATAAACAAAATCTAACAATACACATAACCAAGTCTTGATTTGTGACAGTATACCGCTGATGACGAAAAAAATTAGACCCAAATATTTTGAGATGTGGTACAATAGAACTTTTGCTCTAGTTGAAGCGGTAAGACACAAATGTTGTATTCACACTTTTAAAAAGCTCAGAAAAGTGTTATAACTTTTTCAGAAGTCTAAATCAAACTATGGAAACTCTCGGTAGGAACTTAGAAATATAGGAAATGATAGAGTGCTACTTACCATAAATACATGTTAAGAAGTCTATTTCTTTTTCTTTTAACAAATCTAGCACTGCATATTACTGCCAAATTAGTCATTACCTACGATTGCCCCAGTGGCAGAAGTATGTATAATAATGTCAAAACGTTTGTGACACTACACACTAGGACAAGCTCAAGTTTCAGATACACGTTGATTGCGTTCTGGATGATGCTATCTACATGTTCATCCACACTCTGCAAACCACTATGAAGAGTATGACAGAGGGTACATCTCACTGTACCAGATATTAAAGCTTGTTCATGTTTCAAGACCATTTAAATCTTTCTCTGCATGCTGTAATTAATCTAATATTGTCCTCACGGTCCCTATGGGAGCAATAGTTACAAGGTTGTAACATATTCTAGAGTCGTCTTTTGGTAAGCATACTTTCTTAGGATAGTGTACATCTTATCTTGAGGCGTCTGCCAATTCAGTTATTTCAGCATCTCTGTGACACTCTCCCTTGGGTCAAACAAACCTGTGACCATTTGATCTGCCCTTCTCTGCATGCGTTCAAATCACCCATTAATCCATTTTGATACGGGTCCCACACATTTGAGCAATATTCTAGGATGGATTATACAAATGATTTGTAGAATGACTGCATTTCTATGGTATTCTACCAAAAAAAATCTAAGTCTTTCGCCTGCCTTACCCCTGAGTGGGCCTATATGACTGTTCCATTTCATATCCCTACAAAGTGCTCCACCCAGGTAATTGTATGAATAGACTTAATCCAAGCAAGACACCCTGATACTGTAGTCATACCACACTGCGTTTTCTTCATTTTGCAAAATGCACGATTTTACATGTCTGAACATTTAAAAGAAAGTTTGAAATTATCAAGATCTGACGAATGTTTGTACAATTTCTTTCAGACTGTGCTTTATTCTAGATAAATGCACTATCTGTGAAAAGAGTGCTTTACTATTAATATTGTCTGCAAAGTCATTAATGTACATGAACATGAACAGCAATGGTCACAACATACCTCTCTATGACACATCTGAGGTTACTTCTACATCAGATGATGACTCCCCAGCCAAGATAACATGTAAGTCATTCCTACCAAAATATCCTCAATTCCAGTGACAAATTTCACTCGATACCCCTCACAGTAGCAATTTTGATAATAAGCATCAATCTGGCACTAAGTCAAAAGCTGTTCAGAAATCGAGAAATACTGCCTGCACCAGTCGAGCCAGGAAGACGAAAGTTTGAAGGTCAGGTTGACAAAACAGATTTTTAATACTCTTGGTAACAACCTTTAAGTTTCTGACGTAGTTCAGGGGAATGACAAAGGGATCTTTGACAGGCTGGATTAAATCTAGGCGGCGTCTCAGACCGACCAGAGTTACAACTTTAAAGGCTTCTACGCTGAGCAAATACAACGGGCTGTTGGAGGAAGAATGCAAAGGCAGCTTCTAGTAATGTGCAATTGCTATTCTGCATGGTCTTTAATGGCCATTATCAAATTTTAAAAAATTAAGAATAACAATAACACAGTACACAACAGGAAGGGTACAGCAGACTTTCCCTGATTGTTCCTTACATTATCTTTCCTTGATTTTTTTTTTTTTAATGATAATGTTTCTAAGTCTTTCCTGGTTTCCATTGAAAGGTTTGGATTGTTTCAAAGATTAATTTACACATTTTTTAATATTTTAATGTATTCTAGGACAGGAACTCAAAGAGCACAAGTATAAAAAAACTGCATGTAGGACATTCATGTAAAGCTTCCCATTTTTAACTGCAAGGTAATGGCAATCTGTTTTGTTACAAGAAAATGAATTGGGACTTAGTTCTCCAGAGCTGATACTATTATAAGGAGTTGTGATGGAAGAACATGAGTTCCAAACAATGGATGCCTTGGATCTGTTTGCTGCTGCTTCTTTTTAATCTCTGCTGCTAATCCCATGAGTGAAAAATCTCTACCAATGAAAAAGTAGATTTGAGTGACATTAAGTTTCTTCTCTTGTCGATAGTTGTTTCTACTGAAGAGAAATGAGTCTGGTCATCTTTGTCCATTTGCAGTAATTCAAAGGTGTCGTAGCACCTGACATGTATGCTTGAAAATAACAAACGATCAAAAATGTAATTAACAGAAGTATTGACAGCAGTAAGCTGTATTTATCACATTCAAAAAGTTTGTAATAGCTGTGGACCCTTGTTTTATCATGTCAATCCATTTGTGCCAATGGCTAACAGAGTACCATTCACCATCATGTCAAGTGGCAATAACAGTTTGCTTGCATCATAAATATTGAGTGTCAAAAGATAATTCTAACAATATGAAATAGGACAGATTGCTACTCACCAGTTAGAGCAGGCAATGGGCAGCAGACAAGCATTCTGAAAAAAAAGAAACTGTCAGATACTATATACTCAAAAAAACACTTAGGTACTGAAGGAATTATCGAAATACCAAATAGGGCTGAAATCAGTAAATGTGACATACATGTGAAGACAGAAAAATAATTACAGTTTCAGAAAAAACTGGATGATTTATTCAAGAGAAAGAACATCACAAATTGGATGAGATGGTCCACCTCTGGCCCTTATACAAGCTTGGCTCTGGCTGATAGAGTTGTTGGATGTCCAACAGAGGGACATCATGCCAAATTCTATTCAAATGTCACTGTAGATAGTCAAAATCCCGAGGTGGTCTAACGGCCCTGCCCATAATGCTCCTTACATTCTCAATTGGGGAGAGATCCAGCAACTTTGCTGGCCAAGGTAGGGTTTGGCAAGCATGAGGACAAGCTGTGTGCAGACAGGCATTATCTTGCTGAAATGTAAGCAATGTATGGCTTGCCAAGAAGGGAAACAAAATAGGATGTACAGTATTGTCAACAGACAACTATGCTGTAGGGGTGACATCCATGTCACCCTTACAGCATAGTTGTCTGTTGACCAAAAGTGATCTGTTACGAAAAGAAATCGCACCCCAGATCATCAGTCCTGGTAGTTGGACCGTATGGGATGTGGCATTCACGGTGGTATCCCACCGTCTGGGGCGTCTTCAGACGCATCTGTGATGATCATTGATGCTCAGTTCATAGTGGGACTCATCACTGAAGCCAATTATATTCCAGTCAATGCAATTCCAGACCAGGGACGTGCCTGGGGGCACACCAGATAGCAGTGCGATACCAACCCGGCTGCTGGCTGCCATACAGCCAAACGAGGACTGATGGTCTACTGTGCCATTTCTTTTCATAACAGGACCTCTTTGGTTGTCATCTGTGTCACCATTACAACACAGACATCTGTTGACGATATTATAAACCCCATTTTGTTTCTCGTCATGACAAGCCATCATTTGCTTACATTTAAGCAAGATAATGCCTGCCCACACGCAATTTGTCTTCATACTTGCCACACCTTATCTTCGCCAGCTAGGTCACGGGATCTCTCCCCAACTGAGTATGTCTGCGGCATTATGGGCAGGGCCACCCAACCAGCTCATGATTTAGACAATACAATGTGCCACTTGGATAGAATTTGGCTTGATGTCCCTCAGTAGGACATCCAACAAATCTATCAATGCCAAACTTGCTCAAGAGTCAGAGGTGGACCAACTTGCTCAATTTGTGAAGCTCTTTCTCTTGAATAAATCATTCAATTTTTCTGACATTGTAATTTTTATTTTATTTTATTTTATTTTATTTTTTTTGTCTGTGCACGTACATCACATCTACATATTTCCATCCCACACAGATAATTCTTTCATGCTGCATAATGTTTATTTTCATCTTACGAGTGTAATCTAATGGACAGAGCCCACCTCAGCATAGGGAGTCTCTGCTGGTTGGGAGTGTGGAGGTGGACAGACAGAGAGAAGTGTACTAGGGGGACGTAATAGTGTGTGAGGTTGGAATGGGAGCAGGGGAGGGCATTGAGGTGTGGGGCCACAGGAACGAAGCCTAGAAACTCTAGCTGCGACATATTCTTCACTCCTGTAAACCCCGTTACCTAAACCTTTGCTAGTCTCTCTGTCTCACATATCTAGGCCTTTACCTGCTCCCACCCCGGCCTCACACCACCACACCTGCTAGATGAGGACTGTCCCATACTTTCTAATATCTAAAAATCTTCCTTCAATGTGCCAGTCTGCCACTCAGTGTCTCCTCTAGGTGGGGAGCAGAAAGCTATCCTATTCCATATTATTGTTATTCCATCCCAGATATCCCAATGCTTAAAAATTAATTTTAGGCTTGCCGTAAAGTATTACACAAACACTAATTGGTTATTTTTTCTGATATTCAAATTATATTTTGCTCTCATTTTTGTCCCTTTATCTAATCAACTTTGCATTGTGACATTTCTGACGAAAGTACGAGTTATTCAGAAATTAGGTAAAAAGTAGTGAATTCTTCCTTTGAATCACTCTCACTTTGTCTCAGGCATGAGCAAATGTGTGTACCTGTATATGCATTTAGCTGTATCAAATTATCTTCCCCAACACACAAAATGGGGGTCATTATTCAATTTATCTTGAAAGTATGTGTGAAATGCACTTTCCACAAAAATGCTCAGATGCATAACTCTCAAAATATGTGTTTGAACAATAGGTCTGGAATTTTTAAAGACAAGGTGAAGAAACCATTGGATTGTATAATTTTTTTATTAATCACAAAGAAACAACATGATTCAAAGACATCAACAACAGCAATGGAAGTTCAAGTGAATTGTCTGCCTCCAATTCTGATCACAGAGAAACACTCCAATAGGAAAGAGGGCACAACATCCTGCTCCATTTTCAAAAGCTGCAATGTCAAATATTACAACCTGTAACAAAAAAAGGTCATGTGATAAATATTGTTTACATATCGATTACAGTAACAGAGGCATACATGGTCTAATAGGAAGGGTGAACACAAGGGCAGGACATGGGGAACAATGAACAGATGAGATGTGAAACCACGGTAAGTTAATAGTGGTGATAATGCCAGTTAATTACATGGGTGGGAAAAGCAACCACTCTTGCAACTCAGAGCTACTCTTGTTTCTGCAACTGATCTTCCGTTCCTTCATTGTTCCTATTTTTCTCATATTAATAATTCTAGTTATAGAAGGTTTTCTAACTAAAAGCTTATTA